>NC_088839.1:4266536-4526292 GCF_904066995.2 Poecilia reticulata
CATGAAAACATAAAATTGTTATTGCGCAACACCTCCCTCCCCTTCTCTCTCACTCTACTTCCCCTTCTCAGAGGAGGGAGGTGTGCAGCCAGCTCTCCGTCTAACGGGTAATTTGAGTTTTCTAAATCTGATGGGATTTTACCCTGTTCAGAACTGAGAAACTCTGTTTAAGCTGGCATCGAGAAAGACTAGCCTGGTTTCTAACGACCTCCATCCAGATGTCCCACCCTTCTTCACCCTGTGAATTAGCCAGATTGAGCAGCCTGCAATCAACTAGTTTCACAGAGCACACCTGTTAACGGTCGCTCTTTCTCTTTATTACAACTTGCACTTGTTACTGAACCAGGTTGGTTTTAGTGACTCGGGCGAGTCCCAAAGGTGTTGTTTTAGTTTTGGCTAAAAGCAACCTATAAAACATTTTCTACTTTTTCCTCCCAGAATCAAACTTCATAGCTATTTTATGACCATCAAAGAACTTTAAGGTGACTCATTAATTGAATGTCCACAACATCTTTTAGATTTTCTTAATGCTAATTATTTTATTAGTAAGGCAATTTTGCAAGGGTCAGTACAGCTTAATTCAGTAGCAGAAATAATCAAATAAGTAAAATCAATAATCTAGCCTATCTTTCCCTAATGCTGACACTGAGAACTAAAAAAGGGAAACTTTGAGAGAGACGGACAGAGTTTGGCATTTTGAACCCCAGAACTGGCCTGATGATGAAGAAGGTGTTGCAGCAGCAGGAGGTTCCCAGTACAGGAAGAGTACTGACTTAGAGCGGAAGGTCTCGGGCCTCAGGGTGACTTCCTCATGTGCGTAGCGGTCCTCAGCTTCTTGTCTTGCAGCTCTGTAGCTCCCTTCTCCTCGATCTTCCTGGTCCCATGGAAGGAACACACCAGTTCTTCCTCTTTGCCTTTGTTCTTTGCGTTTGTCTTATCTTCATCTTTGTCTTCATCTTTGCCTTGGTCTTTGTCTTTGGGGGTCTAAACCCAGCTGATGAGAGAAGTGCGATTTGAAGCCACATGTTGCGGGGCTAACGGGTTGGTCTCCATGTGCAGAACAGTCTTCAGCTCTGTGGCCCCGGCTCTTCTTCAGCTGCAGAGTTCTTTGTCCATCTCGATCTTGGCTCGAAGCTGCCTGAAGGATCAAACCAACGATTCCTCTTTTGCACCCACCTTATAAAGGGTTTATTCACCCTTTTGGTGTGTTTGCATTGGCTAGCTTAGTTGCTGTGCCTGTCTCATTGGCTGACTGCTTGGACAGATGATCTCATATCCATCACCTTGGAGACCTCATGACCTGATGTCTGTTCTAAT
This sequence comes from Poecilia reticulata, assembly GCF_904066995.2. Lineage (NCBI taxonomy): Eukaryota > Metazoa > Chordata > Actinopteri > Cyprinodontiformes > Poeciliidae > Poecilia > Poecilia reticulata. Next base: position 4,267,854 of record NC_088839.1, read on the forward strand.
GTCCCCGAGTTGCTCAACAGTCCTCCTACCTCTGTTGCTTGCCCAACCTTTTCTTAGGAAAGTTGAAGTTTAGCAATAAGGCCTTGGTCACCTCCGCTCTCCTATCAGTTCCTCCTTTCCCCTGACTTTTCACCTAACATCTACCTCCAACACAACATCAGTGACCTTTAATTACAGTTACAACATTTTACACCATTTCAAGTTCAATGTCAAAATCACATTTATAACCTTTTAGTTTCTCTGATTTAACATTCATTTATAATGTTATAATAACCATAACTTATTAGTTACTCTTATTATAATCATAATGTGAGTTATTACAGACATTTCTGAAAAGAAACCAAGAATACCTATTATTCTAATTATCTGATACCATGTTACAGTTACTTGTTTCACCTTTAAGTACTTCCACAAGTGTAAGAGTAAATATTCTTATAAACAAACCAACATCAACCACTGGTTAAACCAATATTAATTATTGGCTCAATTATAAGTCATTAATTTAAGTATTTTAGTCTGGGTTTTATCCAATTACTCAAAATGTTTAGATTTTATTCTTTAAAAACCTTTAATGCTTTAAAATAAGGAATGGTCTGAACTATTTTTAGACTGATGCAAGATAGAAACTTCCCCTTTCTTCAGGAAACCAGCTCTTCCTGTTCCATGACTCTCTTTCTGCCTGACTTTGATTTTTTATGATTAAATAGAAAAAAGTAGAATTAAAGCAAAGTTTGCAGGACACAATAACAACACACACAACCGGATTAATTTTATTACCGTCTGACTCTACTGTTGGGTCTTGATGTCACCTGTGTAATTAATTTTAAGGTAATTTTATTTATTATTACTATTAAACTAAAATCTCCAGCATGGGGAAGTGGCATGAGCTCGACTTTTCTCGACAAAATCTAAATAAATAATACAAATTGTATTAAATATTTTAATACAGACTGATGGTTCACATTGATCATTTATATGTTTTAGTAATGGAACCTTCAACAACTACAGGTGTACTATATTTTGTTAGTGAACACACTTAAGCGTTTAAGATTGATGGAGTAAAAGAATCATTAGGGCCAAGAAACATGCATGCTAGAAACATACAGCGTATAAGTCAAAGACAAAAGCTGTAGATAATTTTAAAGGTAACCAAACAATTTGGTTACCTTTAAAAGTTGTTGGAGCAACTTTTTGGGGCCTGGTTGTGCAGTGTAAAAAACTTTCAACTTTGGAGAAAGCTGAAAGATAAATATTAGTAGCCTCACCTAGGCATGTTTAGTCCCTGTCACATATTCTTAAGAAATAAATTTACAGATGAGGAACTTTTACTGAAATGTATCATACTAGCGGGTGTTACAGAAAAAAAATCTATACGTTTCAAATGTACTTAAACCAACCTTTACTATTTTGGAGAAACCATGAAGCATTGAGAAGGTCAGTCTTGATTCAACAACAGAAAAAAGACTGGAGCAAAGTAGAATTTACAATGATGTGAGGATAAATTCTGGAAAGGCAGTGATGTTAGTTTGTCTCTCACTTTAATTGCAGAAAGCTAAAAGTTAACTGAGTAACGAGTAGATCCCCTGTAAATCTGTTAAAATGCTGTAATTAATTTTTTTGTTATGCGATGGTGGAGGGTGAGGAGTGTTAAAATACTGACCGTAGACTAATTGCGGTATGACCGTCCTCTCCGTATCTTGTCAGACAAGATCTGAAGAAAAAAATACATCAGATTGAAGCAAAAATGAAAAAAAAAGAGTGCTGTAACTTACTGCCTAATAGTTCGTCGTACTGAGACTCAGAAAGCACCGACATTATCAGGATGTAAGCTATCCCCTTCTAAAAAAAAAGAAATGTAAAATAAAAAAATTTAATAAAAACACGCAGCAAGTATGTACCTGGATAGGATCAGATCAGCAGCGGTCTTGGAATGAACAGAGTCTTGTCCAAACTACTGCAAAAAAAAAGGTTTAGGATCCTCCCTCCTTGCTGATGGGAGAATTATCTAACAATAAAGAAGCTGGGATGTCTGGAAGTGATTATCAGCAGGGTCTTGGAATGAACAGAGTCTTTGTCCAACCTTATCCAAAATAGGGTGATGGGAGAAATATCTAACGATAAAGATGCTAAGGTGTCTGGAACTGATTAGTGGAAATCAACAGAAGGTCATCCTGCCCCCCCTCCCCACACACACACACACACCACCACAAGCTGTACACAGTCAGAGTAATATCTGTCTGTTTAAAGACCTCTTGCAGAATCTGTGAGACTTTTGACCACTCCAGCTGATCTAAGCCGCATCCAATTCTGAAGGAGATAAAACATTGCATTTAATTATTCAAATAAAGAAGAATTAAGGGTATTTATCCATAGTAGTCCCTACAAACCGAGGCAGTGATATTCTTTTGACGTTATATTCTAAGCAGTGAGATTTCATGTCTTCCAGACTCTGTCTGAAGTCGACATATGTCGGTTTCTGACTCGCTTTTTTTTTTCGTAATCTGACATACATAATAGGAAAGATAGAGTTACCAGATTGAAAAAAAAATAACCCAATTTGGTCCCATGCTGTATAATTGACCGTGGTATATTTACCAGATAGTATATGAAGCGTTGATCATGTGTTAGGACTGCACAGTCTTTTCTATTAAGACATACATTTTTGTTTAAAAAAAAAAAATCAGGATATGATTTACCTGTTGAAAAGACATTTAAACAAAATGCAATAACTTTCTTTTTTTTTTTTTACCAAACAAATGACTCACTCTGCTCTTTTAATTCTGATGTAGGGCCAAAATTCTTTTTGAACAAAGCTGCGATTCCCTTCCCCATTCATAAATCTTCACTAACACAGTGCGCTAATGATTCCTGGTTTGGAGCGGAGAACAGATCACCGATCACATATTTTATCCTGCACATCTTGAAACTTTCCGATTCTTGGAGAGAAAAAAAAACAAAAACAGTCCGCAGTTAGCGAGCATTTATTTAAGCAATAGTCACTGACGTCAAAGCCGCCCCCATTCTTCTACGGGTCAGAACCTCGAACATCTGGACCCCGTTTCCGGACCACCCACGTTCCCCATCGACCATTTCCGAACCACCCACATTGCCCATCCCCCATTTCCGGACCACCCACATTGCCCATCCCCCATTTCCGGACCACCCACGTTGCCCCTCCCCCACTTCCGGACCACCCACATTGCCCATCCCCCATTTCCGGACCACCCACATTGCCCATCCCCCATTTCCAGACCACCCACGTTGCCCCTCCCCCACTTCCGGACCACCCACATTGCCCCTCCCCCACTTCCAGACCACCCACCTTGACCGCCACCTGTCAAATTTGATTGATACAAGGGTGTACCTATAGTCTCTTAGGTCCTTCTACTAATTTAGAATGGAGGCATTGCTCTTTCAGTTAGTGATGGGCAAATGAAGCCTCATGAAACAATGAAGCTTTCCAACCCTTTACTTTGCAAAAAGGTTCATTACTTGATGCTTCATTCATTACTCACTAGTGACATCTGCTGGCAAAACTGTAACAACCTTGTCACTCAGTTGGATCATACTTCCAAAAATTACTAAATGCGATATTATCACAAAGTTTTCATCAAACTCACGTTTAGTAACAGGATAATCAATGAAACCATATTTAATTGTCATATGTTTTAATTATTAAAATGATTTGTAGCCAATCTAATCCTGGTTTATGTTGAACATTAGTGGTTGTGTTGGGGTTTCTTTTATGTCCAGACTGATTTGACAATAAAGACATTTGATGTTTTAGTGTCTTGTTGGGGCATTCACTTTTTCTTGGATTTCTAATTGGCTCTGATCCCTTAGATTTGGCTACATGTTGAATTTTAGTTCTGCAACAGCATTAAATCTGTTTCTGCTGTGCAAGACTGATATATCTTTGCCAATCAGGCTACAAATAATAGTGGAACTTTCCAGAAGGTGAGACATTGGGAGGGGGAGGCGGGGGAGGGAGGGGGGGGGGCGTAATTATTGTTATCTAAGAAGAATTTTATTGTGAGCATCATCTCAAAGTATTCCCAGGTGTCAGAATTTTTCCTCTTGCCTCAATCAAGTTTATTTGTGTGGGACGTTTCAGCAACAATGCTGTTCAAAGAGATTGACATCATAAAATCACAAAATAATAAAGTCATAAAAAAACGCATAATCTATAATTGAGAAAAGCAGTGACAAACAATACATTTTGATGAGTGCCATCATCAATACACATCAAATATGTTGGTCAATGTTAATTTTATTTTGGCTACTGAGGACAAATATTATTCTCACCGCGCTTTTATTTTGAAAACCGACACGCAAACTGAAGCAGTCACGTGTTCCAGGTAATGCGAGGAATCGTTTGTTGCCAGTCACGTGGTTTTTAGCAAGACAACACAAGCCTCGAAGCGGGGCTTCATCGGACACACACCCTTTTTTACTCGGTACACGCCTGGATTCAAACCCCCATCACTACCTTCAGTCACACTGAAGCATCATGGCAAATGCATGGCATGTGGTGAGCCAGCATCAACTGTGCTCCAGTCCATCCAGAGGTACCAACCAAAGAGCAATTTCCTTCTAGCATTAAAAAACAGAACTCCTGATGTTATTAGGGGTGCTATTTTTCTTAAATGTGGTCAGCAGGTATTTTTTGTTGTGCATTGGTTTGGGCGTTCTGTGACTGAAAAGGAGACTCTGGCTTTGAGTCATTCCAACATGCTGTGTGGGTTTTGGTTGATTTTTCCTAACCAAAACCCACTGACTCTTTTTTTCCTCCAAGTCTCTGATATATCCTAAACAAAGCTTTCATTTTGCACTCAGACTGTAAAGGACTGTTGGAATGGAGTTGCAGTATGTGCCCTGGTAACACAGTCTGCTTTTATGGTGATCCTGGTGAACAGTAAGAGCAGTGTTATATTGATTACAATCCCCATATCATGGTGTATGATATGTAGGTTGAATTGTTCTGTATTTTCACCTTTTATGGAGAGAAGGACTGATTCCGTCGACACCACCAAGTTTTGGTTTGAACTTTGTCTTTTTTTCCCTGCAGCACAACTCATCCATGCGTTTAGCCATCACTGATCAACTGACAGACATACTTTAATTTAAAATGTAATTTGTGCTAATTACCTAATTACATTGTAAATGAGGCATGCTCTCTCATGCCATTATGCAATTACCAGTAGAAACCACAAACAGTGAGATGTAAACTTTCTCCTCATATTCTCGCCTGGCTCTTATGACTGCTCCTATGACTTAAAGAACAGAATCGCACCATCGGCTTTGCCATTGCTAAATATCCTGTTTACGATGACAATTCCAGTGACGTATGAGTAGATATGGAGAAGAGCTAACATCTGCAGGCTAGCTGAAACATCTTCCTTCCTTCCTGCCCCTCATGGCAGAAGAGTTTTCACATATCACCAGCCTGCCACAAAGAACAGCGATTATGCTATGCTAGTGCTGACAGAGCACAGCCTAATCCACCATCCAAAAATGTAGAGACTATGGCCTGTGTTTATAATGTGTGATAGTGAAGGAAAACGAGCCTCTTAAATTTGACATTGATAGAAAAAGAGCAGTGTTTATAAAACTGGAACCTTCTGATTAACTTGAATTGCATTGAAGTTTGGTGCAGCAGGTTTAATTACTGAGTCATATGGAAACAGAGAACATGCTGATAGCAGTTTAGCATGTCCACACTGTCAGCATGGGGGAGATGGAATCAGATTTCTAGAAACAATTGCTAAGGAAACTAAATATTTAGCTTCCAAAGTAAACATTTAGTATTTAATTTGAAATTAATTAAGTATTTAATTTGAAATTAATTATTTAGATTGCTAACTAAGAATTTAGATTGGTGCTAAATATTTAGTTTGCGAGCTTTATTAGCTTGCTAAGTAAATACGTAGCTTGAAACAGTGGCACTTATAAATGAGTGAATGACATGGTGAAAATATGACTTTGAAAAATGAACCTTCTTTATTTCTGTTTTGACAAGCTAAATAGACCAAATTGTTGCTGTTCATTTTTGACAGTGTAACTTTGCAAACAACACCCCATAAACAGAAGCTGCTCAATATATTATGCATTGTTTTCACACCAAATCAACCTGACATATACAGAAAGCAGTTGAAGTTCCATTGGTGTTTAGCTAGATGTATTTATTTATGTTTGTGATGGTAGGGCAGAAAGAGATTTTCCCTGGTATCACCTTGAATCAAAAGAGAAGGGTTCCATGTTGGTGCATATAAAATTTTTGAGCATCCATGTTTATAGTAAAGACATAAGTGTGATTTGAAATGTCTATCCAACGCTTTGTTATTCAGATTTTACTTCTAATTTTGTGTTTAAGACACAATACAATATCAGATTCATGCAAACGTTTTTGTCAGACATACCAACATGTAGCTCCCTTTCATTTAGCAGTCAGAACAATAACCTGCAGTTTTAATCTGCACTGCACCCTTTCCTCACTAACATGATTATTTTCAGACATGAGAAAGCAGTAATTTAGCAGAAAAAGGTCAATATTATCTCATTTTAATGTGAACATAATCAACAGAGTAAATTCATGAAGATATTCTTAGACCAGTTTATATTGGACATCAGACATCTAATTTTGCTAAGTTTTGATGCTAACTGAACAATATTTCAAATGAAATGTGTTTCAAGAAAAGCTGAGAGAGCATTGATTTTTTTTTTTCCCCCAAAGAGCAAAAAGATTTAAAATATTGCAAATATCTCACTGCCACACACAGTAACCGAATGTCAGTTTTGCTTCATAATCAAGCAATAGCCTTAACAGTTCAGTCTGAACTGTTCAGATGTGATCTAAGTCAAGCAAGCAGAAAAGTGAAAGTAGGTTTTAAAATGAGTAAATTCAGCTCTCCTTCTTTACACTCTCTTACCTTCCTGGGTGGCGGCTGCATGCTGCGGTCGATGCACCAGCGTCTGCCTCTGTGGAACTGTCGTTGTTTGGTTTAGCTGCGACTTCCTCAGTAGGTTAAGCCACACTTCTGTTACCCCTTCACTCTTTTTTCTCTCTCCCTTTTCCTCTCTCTCACACTCTTTCTTACTCACTGTGTTGCTGGAAAGAATCCTGTAGAGGGCGCCAAAGACCAGTAGACGCAGCTGAAGCATGTGGCATCTTGAAGGTTTTTCTTCATTTTTATTGCCAAATTCCATTGCTGTTGGCCCAACAAACAATTATTTTTATTGTAAAATAAGTACCGTATTGACAAAAAATATATTTAATATTTGTTGAGTGAATTACCAGATTTCCCTTCCTTTACAATTCCGCTCAAAAAATTCTCGTTTCCAGCAGAGTCTGGACTTTCTCCACTTGACTTGGCCATTCAGAGAACAGAAGAAGTTGTGAACGATGATGTCCATTTTCTGTCTGTAGTTTTAGCAATGGCAGCAGAGGAACAAAGCCATTCAGTCCATGTTGGCCAAATACTGAATTAGCATTAACAACCACCTCATCTCAGTTTGTGGGGGAGGGGGAGTTGTTTTGACTCCATCACCACACCCAGATTTTGGGCCTGATCACTAATTTCTAGCTGTAATAACTGAGGATGTAATAACTAACTTAAGGATTTAGTTTTGACTCCATCCTTATTCTGTGTGACTGAAAATTTTAGAGCTTTTTTTCCTCCACCTGGTGACACACATGGTTCCAATCAATGAGTCAGTAAAGCAGAAATATACACTCACAAAGAGGATACATTGTTAAAGATTACTTTATTCATGCACTATAAAATAACACTTAAGGACCAAAATAACACAAGAAATTTCTTAAAAAGTAAAGAAACGAGGGGACTGTTCAATATGACCAAACTAGAAAGGGATTCTTACATATTATCTCAATAAGACATCAGTATGATGTTGACATTCAGTTACATGTTTAAATCACATAAGTTCAACTATTTTCTTAACATATATAAATACACAAAACTAAAGTATAAAAACTCAATATGCATCTGCACTATATTGATAAATTAATGATAAATAAAATAAATAAGTAAACCTTTTAAAATCACATAGCACATACCATGATCAACTTCATGATGTTACATTTTACAAATGTACTGTTTTATACTCGCATAGTGTTTGATAAACTGTACTTTTTGGAATCAACAGCTCCTGGTTAATTGTAAGAAAGTACTGATAACATTCACAATACAGTCACAAACTAATACAGATATTCCTTCATCACTTTGTTAGGCAGATTACTTCTTTGTTTTAGTCAGAATTGTTTGACCAAATTGGTTCTTCTGACCTTAAATAATAAAAAAGAACTGGTAGAAACTGGAATGATTGTAAAAAAAAAAATAATAATAACAATAAGTTTGACAATGAAAGATTGATTTTTGCACAGAGAGGATAATTTTAGGAAAGTAGCCAGGAGGTATAAAATCTTCAGAAGTGTCTTCCTCAACATTCTGAGAAATATGTCGATGTCCAGTTTTCAGACCTTAGCAGTGATCCCAAAAACTCAGAGTCTGATGGATTACTGGATTCTGATCTGCCTTAAAGGTCGCATGTCTCCTGATACTTCCCCAGCAGGATATTCAGGTTCTCAAGGAAACCTTCTAGTGAGGCGATGGAAGCAGATGTCAAATTGGTGTTGTTACAGTACAGGTCCACCTGCAGGGAGAAACAGCAGTCAAGACCCAATGCTGCCATTTTTCCAAACAAATCACAAAACTACTCCAAGGCGTCGCATGTTTCCTAAAGCGATGAAGCCTGTTCCATTTTCTTCTTGCATGATTCCTTCCCACTCATAAGATTTTAGCTACTGCTTCCCTATCTGTTTGCTATGTCATGTTGAAATCCAGTGGTTTCCTGGCAAGTGTGTTATTTTTAGTTTTGAGCCTTTCCAGATGTTTGCAGAACAACCACTAAATAAAAACTTCAGTCTCCATTTGGAGACAGCGAATGTGTCAGTTACTTACCAGATATGGGCATTTATTCGTGCTGTTCAGCTTGCCTTCCAAGTGCTCGAGGTGTTTGACAGCAACACTGTCCTTCTGTAAGTTGCATCTTGTTAAATCCAGGCTGAGCAGGTTTCTGACTCCATGGCTGAAATGACCAGGAAAGGCACATGTCTGCATAGAGGAAGAAATACGGCGCTATAAAATAAACTCACACACAGTTATCTGACAGCCGGCAAGTTGTTTGACAAAATGCAGCCGATCCCAGACCACTTCAAAGCTCTTTCATGATGTCACTTAATATTTGGGTCATTCCAAATAATTTAAGCTTTCCATCTGGGTGGAGATTTTAACAAAAGGTCCATTTAAAGTTTAACCTTTTTTTTTTTTAACTTAATCTGCACCTTTATCTGTTTCAGGTACAACAACATCTAATAAGTGAAAGCAGTAAATCTGTGGTAAACGCTTCTAGAGGAAAATCCACTACATGTATAAATGCTTGTGTTTTAATCAACCATACTTTCATTAATAGCTTTGTATAACTCCTTGAAGAATTTTGAATTAATATGAGTAAAAAGTTAAAATATGAAATGGAACACTTACCTTCTCTGCCGTAGGGAGGCGGCTTAGTGATGAATTCTGCAGGAAAAAGCAAAAGGATAAAGCAGACATGTTAATCATTACTGCATGAAACCACTAAATCGCTCCCAGACAGTGCAAATGCTGACTGTGCAATCATAACACAGGTCTTCATCTAACCACCTCAGCTGGTTCATGTGTGACAGCAGCAGAGGAAAGAGGAAGTGGTGAAGGCATGGTGATGCTGAGGCCCTGCACATCAGCCTCAGCTGCATGAGCAAACTGCTAATCTAGCACTTTTTAATTCTTCATAATAAAATGGAAATAAGAAATCCATCATTATTTGTAAAGTTGTTTTTTTTAAACAGGAATAGTTCTCCTAATTCTCTATGGTACTGCTGTGTTTTCTGCACACATTGGATCATTTTAAAGTCCCACTGCATTAAAATAGATGTGTGACTTTTTAAAAGTCCCTGTTGACCTACAGTCAGGAGTTAACAAGATAAACACTATATTGAAAAGTTATTTCAATATAGAAAAGTTATTTTTAATATTTCAAGCTTTTTTTTAAAATTTTATTCAAATCATGGATTCTTTTCAAAGTCAGACTGGTGTCCATATATCAGCTTAATGGCAATGGAGAGTACAGAGAGAAGGATTCTTAAATAAGGTTAGCCCCAAAGAAAAACTAGCAAGCATAGTGAAGAACTGCTATCTCCAAGACAATCATAATAAACTTTCACTTTGTATTTTTAAAATCAAACATCAGATACGTTCAGGAGTAATAAAATAAAAATAAAATAAATGTATCGGTTGTACTTACCAAGTTGTAGCTCCTAGAGCAGGTCTGTCAAGACAAAGAAAAACAGGATTAGATACATCAGACCAGAAGCGTTACAACCAAAAAAGAACTGAAGACAGCAAAGAAGCCGTAGTGATAGTTAACTGACTGCATACAAAGTTATCTCTGCATCACTGAACCCACACACACATAGACTCATCTGCTCTCTGAATGGGTGACGTGACGACCAGAATGCTACATCTTGTCAGTCAGTCAGATTGTGAAGTGCATCTCTTAACCCAAAGCAGAACTTTGTACCCAGTTCCTGCTGCCTTCATGACGCAGAGCACAGATATCTGAAGCATGGCGTTCCCAGTGCCTTCCTTACCTCTTTCAGCAATTTCAGTCCTTCCAAATTGGTCTTAAACTCCTCGACACCAACGTCCATACAAGCTGTCTCTTTGCAACTGTGCTTAGTACTGAAAAGAGGATTAGCCGACGTCTGATGAAAAGAGATGAAAAAAGGCAGCAGCAGCAGCAGGACGCTCGGAGTCCATGTGGTGGTAGATGATCCGGCCATGGCTTGCAGACACTCAGTTCCACTCAATGTCCAGATGATAAACTTAAAACTAATGACTTAACCTGTCGTACTTCTGTTATCGACTTGGATTTAGTCACTATAAAGATCCAGTTAATGCAAGGTTCTGGTGTTCTGACGCTCTTGTGGCATGGAGGTTCTGCTGCTGCTTTGTCAATGGATAGGTGACAGGTTGAGGGCCTTAAATACAAACAGGTTAGGTCATTTCCTAACCTGTGGGGAATCCCGACCCATGTTGTCCTTGGTTCGATCACTTTCATTCATCCCACGCAGGACGTCCTTAGTCAACAGGACCCTGACACTATGGCAAGAGAGCTGCACTGTCAGCCACATATCAGCCAAATCTGACTGATTATGACTGTTGCGGCATTTCCTCACCTCTCTGAAAACATGGCAGCCTGTGCACAAGGGAAAGTCAGAAGCAGACATTTTTTCCTGCTGCTTTGCGGCCATGAGTGGGCAGAGTGCCCAGGCAGGTAGGGCTCCATCATCCACTCTGACGTAGAGGACAACCCAAGGCAAGAAATACTCAACAGGGCAGATTTATCAGCTCAGATTGAACTTTGGCACCTCAAATGATTCAATCTCTAGGAATGCAGAGAGCTCCTTCACAATATCTTTTCCAGAAAAAGCCATATTGTATCTAAGCTGGTATTAAATATGTTTTTAAACATGTGGATTAGTGTCACTGAGTACAAAAATGCCATGTTTCTATTTCGTTGCTTTTCTGGAACTCTATGTGCTTTTATTGCTCTTGCTTTCTACTGCATAATGTGCACTTGGTGGGAAACAATATTTCATTCTTCTGGTGAAAAGATACCAAAAGGAATAGAAAATAATGTTGAATCATTTTTTGCTCTTTTCTCTGGCCCTCTACGTGACTGTTACTGTTGCTACAACTGCTGCAGCACACAGGCAGACACACTGGATCAGGCTTGGGACTAAATTATAACTGAATTCAGTCCCAAAACGGATCCACAGAACTGTTTGATCCATTTCCATTGGAGGTCAGGTTGGATTAGAAACCATTTTTCTTGTCCTTGAAGATATTCTGAATGCTGCACTATGAGCATTCAGAAGTCCTTCTGCCAAATGTGTTTCGAGGTATTCACCAACAACCAAATTATTTCCTTCATTTAAAATGCTACTGCATATATGAAGATGGGTCCTGGCAAAGAGCACTGCTTCAAGGTAACATGTAAATTAGTGATGGTCGAACATAATGATACCTGATTCTGGAAGCTGTTTGTGTGCTGCTGCCTCCACCACTATGAAAAATAGCTCTGACTGGTTTTGCTGCCTCCTGACTGATCTGTACATTTTGCTTGGTAAATAAATATGTTTACAAAGTATTCATTTTGTCATGTTGGGTTCCAATTTCCTTATCCACATACAGACCACCACCAGGAGAGCAGATAATCAGATAAAGTTTATTTTTACAATGATGAAAAGTAGTGATGGGTCCGGCAACCCCGATGGTTCGGCGCATGTTTCAAGCCCATAGACCAAACCCCGTGTCGGTGCGTGGATGGATGTTTCATCCGGTTCTTTTCAGTTTCTACTCGATCTATCTGAATCCAAATTCAGCTGAAATTGATTCATAGTTTACTTTCATATTATGTTCTGCAGGTTAAGTGTTGCATATGTTTGATTAAACTGTCTTATTTAAATAAATCCACCTCCTCAATGCTGAGGCATTATGAGGCCAGGCATGAGAATATAGACTTCATCAACAAGGGTGTAAATGTCTTCTCATTATTCAGGGGGACCATAAACAGGTAAATTTTTTAAGATCAATTTTGGAGGAGGGGGTCAGCAAAGTTACAGTCAAATGAAATGTAAAATGTGGTTTAAAAAGTTTTTTTATTGTGTTTAAGCTGCCAAAAATGACTAGTAAGTATCAATGAATAATAAAAGTGTTTTTCTCAGTAAACAAACTGTTGAAACCCATAGAAGTCAAACTAAGATTCAAATGTTTAGATATGAGTTTGGTTAAGAGTCATAGATCTAATCTCTGCTACACAAAAACTTAAAGACTCTGACTAAAAACAAGTAGATATTCAATTCTACTTCCCAGTAGAATTGAATATCTACAATTCTGTGTGTCTATAAGTCTGGTGCTGACTTATGGGTCAGCACCAGAGTTTTCTAGAAAAATATTCAGATTTTATTTTGTGGTTTTAAAGGCTCTACATTGAAGATGGTAAGAAATAAAGGCATACTTTTTTTTTTTTTTTTTTTACCGCCAGCTGCAATAATTCCTCTGCTCTCTGCTCCTATACAGAGCTGTTATCGAGTGGTAATGTTCAGCCGCTCACTCCCGTTTCAAACTCTTCTTATTAAAGAGTTAAAGAGCTAAATATAATTGAAATACTGGCTACCTTTTACAGAAAGCAGAGCCAAGTCTATGAAAGCAATGTAGCAGTTTTGCTAGTTTTGATTTCCAAGGCATGAGGTGGCAGTTTATCACGATTCAGCCAAAGTAATGAAATGAACAAACTGCGGTCTGATTTTTCTTAATGTGTTGAACAGTGAAAGCAAATAAAATGTGTAACATGTCTTTTGGTTTAAGTATTTACTTACTGGAGGGTTTGTCATTTGTGCTGCAGAGCCATAGCCAACTCCTCACTTCAGCGGCTCTGACGGAGCCTGTTGTTCAGCGCTGCTATTGTTCCGCCTGCACTTTGGACTGAACCATTGTTCTAACAATGTTCTAACATTGTTCTAACAATGGTGGGGGGGACCTAAAAATGCATTATTTTTTTTCTTAGAGGAATGGCAGATTTACTTATTTGTTTCTATTGCCTGTTTTTCTATTGATATTTTTTAAATACAAAGGCTTTTGTCATGATTTCTTTGGGGGAGGGGACAATTCTAGACTTTTCCAAGATTGAGGGGGTCCGGACCCCCTCTGAGCTCCCCGGGATTTACATCTATGTTCACCAAATCAGTCTGTCAACTACGTTGCCTGTAGGGATTTTTGATGTCCAGCAAGTGTCAGTATTCAGTGACACAATATCAACACAGTATCAATACAGTTTTGCTATTGGTTGAAATACTACATGACGCCTCATCTAACCCTCACTAATGAAAAGTGAGATTGTGCGAGTCTGGTCCTGGGGTTGGCAACCGGGGTCGTCTGTACGCTGAAGAGCAGTGAGAAAGAGATGGTGAGTTTGAGGTCGTCGGAAGTTGGAACTTCGAGAAGAATTAGACTGATCTTACATGATGTGAAAATAGGTTTCCGCCAGGGGAATAATACAGTGGTTTCCAGCACTAGCGGAACAAGTCAGCATCGGGCAAGGGGGCGGGGCCAATTACCGGGCCCCTAACGAATCACCTGCGCTGCTGGAAACTGTTGAGCGGGGGAGCGGGGCAGGACGATTTTTACCCGGCTAAACTATGACTTAAACAGCCATTGGGACAGACTAGTATATATTCCATTGAGGGAAAGTAACTTTAACATTAAATACACCTTTCTCAACAGGCGAGGGCACACTTTCTCCATCTATAATCAGACATTTAAGTGACTTGAAACCATTCCTCCCTCCCTGGCACCTCCAGACCCAGGCCCCCATCCAGCCCGGGCCGGGAGGGCAGCCGCCCCACAGTCCCCCCTAGCTCCGTGCCTGGTTTCCAGGGCATTGTCCCTTTGTGGGTGTCCTTGAAGTGGTCCGGGTTCCAGTGTGAGGTCTTGATGGAGTGAGTTCTTTGTTGGTGACGTGGAGGCTGCGGTGGAGGGCAGACAGGTAAGTTCAGGTGCGAAGAAGAGGTGCGAACCAACTGACAGCTGGGAATCCAGTAACGGTTTATTGGAGATCTGCAGGAGCAGGAGTGGAAGTAGTTTTAAATTCTTGAGGGTACTATGACAAAAGTATATAGGAGCGAAGAAGGTACTTGGGCAACCAGTGGGTAACAATCCATGGCGTCACGAGGGAGGAAAATCCAGAAAGCCAGCTTCACAGGGGCTTTCTGGAAGGAAAACACCTGAGAGAGAGAGGTGACAAGGATAAATTACTAGAAGTTATTTCAGAGATACCGCACAGCGCTAGGTCAGAGGGGTGCAGAGTACCATAACAGGCAAACACTCAGGCATCAAAGTGCTGGCAGCCTGCTCCCCATATGTGTTTTAATGTACAGCGCTTTGTATCAGCTGTGGTTGTTTTTAAGGTGCTTTATAAATAAAGTTGGTATGGTGTGGTGTGGTATGGTATATACTCCTGGATGATTAGGTGATGAATTACACGTGCACTGACTTGAGTCAGCAGGCACGCCCTCAAAGGTGTTGCAGCCTCTAGGCACCACCTAGTGGATGAAGAAGGAAGCAGCAGGCAACAGAAAATCCTGACAAAGAGCCAAAACCCTGGTTCCCAACACATTTATACATTTCATATTATAGATAGCCCTCAATATATTTCATTCCATTTTGTAAATGAACTTATTTTGTAATGATGTTACTTAATTTTAACATTCAATTCAATTCAAAAACACTTTATTAATCTCAGGTGCAAAATAAATGTAATTGTAACTCATGTGATAAAATATTCTTCAAAGAGTTGATAATTGATTTCATGAAGAATCATTCTGTGCACCATCATGTCCAGATGTCCCAGAGTCGACCCAGAACAGAACCAGTCTTCTTTATTGAGTTGTTAGTCCTTGGCATTGATACGGCAACCAGAAATCTTTACTTAATTTATAAATGTTTTACTTTATTCTTAAAAAATACCACACTTTGGGCAGGGAGAGGAGGAGGTGCAGTAGGTGCAGACAGTGACGGCTGCATCCAGACCTCAGTCCTGGATGCATGGGCCGTCATGGGTCCTGGCCCTGGCCCAGTTGACCTTTGCCACGTTTTCTGCCCTCTCTCATAACTCGCCTTCCTGTCAATCTGCTGTAAAATAAAGGCCACGAGAGCCGAAAAAATATTCTTTTGAAAAAATGTCATACTTTACACATAACTTTAGATTTTTGTCTTAATTTTCCCAAATGAAATCAGATTTTTTGATCAAAGTAGTGTTTTTGCCAGATACTGTTTTACTCAAGTTCTTTTTGTTTGTTTTATGTTTGGGATTACTACTTTTTTTTTGTGCATGACTAAAATAAATTGAGTGTGGGAGCACGCTTTTACTAAAGTAACATTTTTGGTTTCTCTACTCACCTGTGCCTTTTTCAATGTGCCCTAGGAAAGAACCGGAACTGTAAGTTGCCTACTGATCTGTTGCTGCATTCCAGTTAGTGAAAAAATCAGAGTTCCAGTTAACGAAGTCGGAGAAGTTGGAATTTCAACATGGTGATGAGTAGACATTGTTTTTAGTATCTTTGATAAACATCATTTAAAACTTCACTTTCCACCAGCAAACACAACTCTTAGTTTTGGCTTAGAGCTGGAGGCGCCATATGATACTTATTTTAGATGCACTTTACAAGTGTGTATTATAAAAGAAACCAGTTTTTCACCTGGATTTGGCACCCGAGCCTTGAGTTTAACATACGTTATAACTGAACCCCTCCTCTAAGTGAGCACTCAGCAGTCAATTAAATGAACATTCTGAGAGTGTACACAATTTGCTCTGCCAAAAAGGACACATTTAATAAATTTTTCATTTCGACATTACTTTATTGTCAATTAATCAAGCTCCATTGATTTTTATCAGGTATCACTTTATTGCTTGGTTTTAATTTCCTGTTGATTTTACTTTGTTTCTCATGTTATTTTTTTACATTCTCCGGACACTATCATCTGGGGAAGTTGTAACAGTTCAGGTTCAAAAGGATGCAGAATTCCACTCACAAAAATGTAATGAGCACATTGCCTTATTTTCCAGTATTGCTTTTGTTGATAAACATGAAAGAAAAGTGTGAGAAAAATTCCCAGCCTTTTTCCTACACACAGTCTTACACTGGAGATAAAGAGAAATAATCGTCCCCAAAAAATACTTTAAAGGTCACTTTTTGTTTTATCCAAGCAGATGATATTGTTGTCTAAAGCAATTGGGTTTTCACAAATTTCCACATCAATCAGTATAAGCAAGGCCTTGCTGCAGCCGAGGAACACATTCAGACAGTGACGGCGATGTAGCAGATTACGCTGTGAAGTGGTTTTCTTGGAAAGTAAAACCACAGCACCACATGTTAGGCTGTCGCTGCTGTCAGCGGACATTTAGGTGGGAGCACGCTGCTGACAGAATGACTGGCATCGATCTCTACATGAGTAGAAAGTCCACAAAAGCACTTTTAAAAAATGAACTGGGTGTAGTTGTTAGATATTAAATTTAGCTAACATGGTGAGCTGCTTCAGAGGTTCCCGAAGATGATCTGCTTATTTACAGACCAAACTGATTGTGGTGCCAGCGTTGCCAGGTTCAAATCATCAAGGAGTGAAAATGGTTTTCTGATTCCCCTCACCTCAGCTCTGGGAAGATGTATAACTTTTCCCCCCTTATGTCTTTGCTGGCTCATCAAGAACAGGGTGTCAGACTCATTTTCATTTTGGGTCACATCAAGATGACGTAGGCCCTCAAAGGATCAGTTGTGGCACAATGTATCAATAAAACTACCCACTAACAATCTGTTAAAATATTAATATATAGTTGTCCAAGTTTTTGATGAGAACATAGACTTAATTAATATTCTACATCTTTGATGTTATTTAATAGTTCAGTCTGTCTGAATCTCTAGATTTCTTCTGATTTTCTCAGATTTGAAGGTTTCAGATTATTCAACCACTTTAAATATCAGACAAAGGTAACCTGGGCTGAGATGGTGTCATTTATAAATGGGGGAAATAAGTATTCAAACCCAACCTTCCCAAACCCAACATTAAATCATTGAATCATCTGACAAATCAAAATGTCTGATTTAACAACACAACATTTACATTTCAGTTGGCTGAAATGTAAATGTTGTGTTGTTAAATCAGACATTTTGATTTGTCCAGTGAAACAAAAACACTTTTTTGGGGGGCTTTATGGTTCCAACAAACTAAAGCAACAGCCATTATCCAGAAACGGAGAAATGGCTGACTAACCAAAATTAGTCCTAGAGCGCATTAATAAATCTTCCAAGAGGTCATAAAGGTACCCAGAATAATATCTAGCAGCAGTTGTTACAATTTCAGCGAACCACCGAAGAAAATGACATAAAAACCTCAGAAGAAGACACTGAACTCAACTTCCTTCTTCGTAAATTAGGAACACACTACGATTATCCCTGTGACATTGATGCAAACAATAATGGTATTTAAGTTACTTTATGCTGTAATCTTTGCTCTACATATGAGATTAAAGTACTATGTACCTTCTTTGTATTTAAAACATGTAGATAAGTCAGTGATACATTAGAAATTTCAGTCATTGCATTTGTAGTGTCTGGTATCACTTTATATCTGAGGCCTTGGTTTGGACTGGAATCAAAAGTCTTGTTCTGAGAGTGAAAAATGCAAGGCAAAGAACCCCTGGGTGTGACAAAGAATATTTGACACCACACAGTGACGGGGGAGTGCGAGGGGGCAAGGATAGGACAGGTTGTGCATAAAGTTTGAGCCATGTATTGGGGAATGTCAAATGTGTTACTGTATAGGAGCAGTGGTGGAGAAAGTACTCAAAAAATTTACTTAAGTAAAAGTACAAATACACAGACAAAAATGTACTCAAGTAAAAGTCAAAGTACCACATTAACATTTTACTTAAGTAAAAGTAAAAAAGTACTGGCTTTTAAAAATACTTAAGTATTAAAAGTAAAAGTACTTGCTGAATGCATTGCCTAATCACTAATATCATTAAGTGAACCAATCGTATTTAATTTTAATACAGCAGTAATGTGCCATTTTAATGAACAAGGCCACAGATAAAGCATGTTTTTATTGAGTTTACTCTGTAACACAGTTTAGACTTAGATATGTGATTCTAGGCATCATAATTTCAGGGATGGAAACATCTTGTTTCCTGTCCTAACATAGCATGAGCTTCACTTTTTTTGCCACACATTTATTTTGAAATAAATCCAACTGGCAGAGGAGGACATGGAGCCAAGGAGCCTCGTAGCAGAGTTGTAGTCTAGACCACTGAACCCAAGACCAAATCAAAACCAGCACCCCATGCTACATGACAATAAAATTAAGTGCACCTATCAAAATTGCTTCTCAAATTGATCTGAAAGATTCACTTTCCCATAAAAACACCTAGATATTAAATACTTAGAGCTGAAATAAATGTAACCAGTGACAATTCAAACTCTTCTTCATTCTGTTTTGCTTTCATCTCTGTGCCACAATACACAGAGGTCTCCTGCCATCCCTAAAAAAATAACACCCTGGGCGGTTGCCCATACTGCCAATGTCAGAAATAATAATTGTATGCACCATTAAACATAGCAATTAACAACGCTCAACTATGAACACTGTCCAAGGCCCAATAAGCAAGAAGTAACCAAGCAGGAGGAGGTGACTGTTCTCATCCTCCCTCCTGCTGCAACGTCTGCCACCATGACAGGTGACGAAAACAAAGAGCAATGAGCATTCTCTGCGTTCTTATGTTTTTGTTTTATTTATTCACCAACTAAATATAAAGATATTTTAATGAAATAAAATAGCTACTGCAATGTATGCAGAGCATTACAAGAACAAAGAACGACTCTCAGTGAGGCTTCAGCACTATAGGACTTGGTCAAGATCCGTCCAGAAGAATCGGATCGTCCATGAATGTCATATTACTATATTGCACTTTGGTCACAACGTTGTCCCATATATGCAACACCTCCACACAGTAATTCAGCGCATGAGTGACAACATTTTTTCATTGCAGATGCAACATGTGTTTCAGTCAAGACAGCTAGCTTTGCTAGCATCACGTCCACGGAGCTTACCTTTCCTTCCAAGTGACGTTAAAAATTGGACGAAGTCTCACTGTCTGTGAAAGCGAAGCGCTGCTGATTTTACATGTCGCCATATCTTATGACTTATGCAGCGCTATTATATTACTGACGCTCAGAGGAAACCACTGCGCATGTCTTGGAGCTCCGCGTGCGGGTAAAGGGGGAGCCGATGGGTGACAACAGACACTAAGTCACGTTATTGCTTGGATTTTACGGCGCCACCTTAAGTCCCTGAACTTCACATTTTAACGGAAAAAAAGAGCAACGCGACTTGGATGTAACGAGTAAGGCGACACTTTTGTAGAAATGTAGTGAAGTAGAAAGTACAGATACTTACTGTAAAATGTAGTGGAGTAAAAGTAGAAAGTATCCATTATTAAATCTACTTAAGTAAAGTACAGATACACGAAAATTGTACTTAAGTACAGTGGTACTTCCCACCACTGTATAGGAGTGGAGACTGTGTTTTAAAGAATCCTTTAACATTCAGTTCATCTGCAATTTCTGATGTGGGGTTGATTGACTTAAAGTCTTCCTTTGTTCAGAAAATTCTTTGTCAACAGAATAACTTTCTCAAACCCTCACACTAACAGTTTGACGGTGACTAACAACAACTTTGTTCAGTAGAGCTGGACTCAAGCTTTATTGGGAAAGTTTCTGATAGTTTGTTATTTTATTTGTTACTACACTGCAAACTGCCAGACTTCTTCTGGTTTTGCTTACTTATAACATTTTAATGTTTCAGATCTTCACACTAATTTTAACAGCAAATAAGTAAATACAAGTTGTTTTCAAATCATGTGTTTACGTTTTAGAGAAAAAAGACCTACCCAATTCAAGCTGTCTGCATGAAAAAAACAGTATCTGTAATTTTGTGATAAAACAGAAAGACTGAGTTCAGCTTGAACTTGGTAGAATGAATAAATTATTTAGACAGAACCTGTCTGACAACATGAAGTAGGCTAAAGAGCTCAAAAAGCAACCCACATTGCTCCAATCTAAAGGAACTCAAAAACAGATAAAAACCAAAAAGTGCTTCAATGGCCCACAACTACTGTTGACCAAAAAGAACATAAGCTATCATCTCATCTCACATCTACAAAAAAATGTTCTAATGAAGGGAAACGTTCTGTAACCTGAGAACACAAATATGTATGTTTTTGCAAAATTCTCTCCAATACTATCTAGGGTAAAATTTACACAAGAATATAGTACCTACTATTAAACATTGTGGTGGTAGTGTGGTGCTGTGGGGTTCCTCTGCTGCGTCGAAACCAGATTGACTGCACTGCTGCTGTCTACCAAAAAACTACAGAAGAAGAAGGGACAGCTATCAGTTTGTTGCCTTAAGGTCAAATACAGTTGGGTTATGCAGCAGGACAATGGTCCAAAACACTTCAAGAAGTTTTCCTGTCTGGGTAAAAAAAAACAACAACAACAACAAAAACACAAAACAAGCAAAATAACAGAAAACTTCAGAGAGGTCTACTAAAAGCCTGGACCTGAACCCAACGTGACATTCTGGCAGGACCTTAAACATTCTGCTCAGCTCTTCAATGTTGTTAAACTAAAAAAAAAATCTGTGCAATTCTGTAAAAGACCATTAC
Organism: Poecilia reticulata; assembly: GCF_904066995.2. NCBI lineage: Eukaryota > Metazoa > Chordata > Actinopteri > Cyprinodontiformes > Poeciliidae > Poecilia > Poecilia reticulata. The sequence goes on from NC_088839.1 coordinate 4,289,250, forward strand.
ATTTTTGTATCAGCTCTGACTATCTTTGTGTAGTAGTGGGATTGGTTTGGTGATCTTAAATCATTTAATTGTACATAAAAAACAAAAACAAAAGAGATTGATGGATAAATAAGTTGTCACATCACTGTAAATACATGACAGGTGCAAAGGTTTCTTTAGAAAAACATCCACTGAAGATATCAGTGTTAAAATGGAAACTCAAACTGATGTTGGTGATGAAACGATGCAAACTTATGGTGTGTCCTCTGGAGGGTCATCAGTGTTACTCATGGTGATACTGAAGTTAGTTCTTCTTCACCAGAATGAAACACCATTATCTTATGTTTAAACACTCGTTCCAGGTAAAATACATAAGATGTTATAAATTATATAGAGAGTTGGGGAATGAGTAATAAGTCTGCTCTGACATTTGGGTGAAGGATACAGGTTTGACTCCATGCCCACTGAGGACAGATATGATCAGAGAGTTTCATGGCACAGACAGATGTCCAGCAGCAGAGTAGTGTGGCTCTAAGGAAGTTAAAATACGATGTAGGAAAGATGAGCTGCGCCGGCTGGTTGGCACGTCACTTTTTCAAGTGACTTTGGAAGATTGGGATGTATGGATAGACACTAAAACACAAGAGACAGAACATCAAAGGTCTTGAAACACATTGTGGCACAATGAAAAGCTGTCACTGCAGAAATGAAAACTGAAACTCACAGATGCTCAGCCCCAGCTAGATAACAGAAAAAGAATATGTCACATGGAAAAGTAAATACTGAGTTTGTTGGGAGCATTGATGGTTATAAAGTCTAATAGCTGCTGGGTGGAAGGATCTGTGGTAATGCTTGTTAGTGCACATAGGATACAGCAGTCTGTCACTGAAGGAGTTCTCCAGTTCAATCACAGCTTCATGCATGTGTTGGGACACTGTGTAATGCTGACTTAGCCAGAGTTCTTCTGCTTCCCACCACATGTACCAGGTCACTACTGTATTAAAACAAAATCTTTATACAGGTCCTTCTCAAAAAAATAGCATATTGTAATAAAGTTCATTATTTTCCATAATGCAATGATAAAAATTAAACTGTCATATTTTTTTTTCATTGCACACCAACTGAAATATTTCAGGTCTTTTATTGTTTTAATACTGATGATTTTGGCATACAGCTCATGAAAACCCAAAATCCCTGTCTCAAAAAATTAGCATATCATGAAAAGGTTCTCTGAACGAGCAATTAACCTAATCATCTGAATCAATGAAGTAACTCGAAACACCTGCAAAAGATTCATGAGGCTTTTAAAATCTCCCAGCCTGGTTCATTACTCAAAACCGCAATCATGGGTAAGACTGCCGACCTGACTGCTGTCCAGAAAGCCATTATTGACACCCTCAAGCAAGAGGGTAAGACACAGAAAGACATTTCTGAACCAGTAGGCTGTTTCCAGAGTGCTACATCAAGGCACCTCAGTGGGAAGTCTGTGGGAAGGAAAAAGTGTAGCAGAAAACGCTGCACAACGACAAGAGGTGACCAGATCCTGAGGAAGATTGTGGAGAAGCTCCGATTCCAGACCTTGGGGGACCTGTGGAAGCAGTGGACATCCAGAGCCACCGTGCACAGGGGTGTGCAGGAAATGGGAGACAGGTGCCGCATTCCCCAGGTCAAGCCACTTTTGAACCAGAAACAGCGGCAGAAGAGCCTGACCTGGGATACAGAGAAGCAGCACTGGACAGTTGCTCAGTGGTCCAAAGTACTTTTTTTGGATGACAGCAAATTTTGCATGTCATTTGGAAATCAAGGTGCCAGAGTCTGGAGGAAGACTGGGGAGAAGGAAATGCCAAAATGCCAGAAGTCCAATGTCAAGTACCCACAGTCAGTGATGGTCTGGGGAGCCATGTCAGCTGCTGGTGTTGGTCCACTGTGTTTTATCAAGGGCAGGGTCAATGCAGCAGCTATCAGGAGGTTTTGGAGCCCTTCATGCTTCCATCTGCTGAAAAACTTTATGGAGATGAAGATTTTATTTTTCAGCACGACCTGGCACCTGCTCACAGTGCCAAAACCACTGGTATTACTGACCATGGTATTACTGTGCTCAATTGGCCTGCCAACTCTCCTGACCTGAACCCCATAGAGAAACTGTGGGATATTGTGAAGAGAAAGTTGAGATATGCAAGACCCAACAGTCTGGATGAGCTTAAGGCTGCTATCGAAGCATCCTGGGCCTCCATAACACCTCAGCAGTGCCACAGGCTGATTGCCTCCATGCCATTTCTGCAAAAAGATTCCCAACCAAGTATTGAGTGCATAACTGAACATAATTATTTTAAGGTTGACTTTTTTGGTATTAAAACACTTTTCTTTTTTGTCGGATGAAATAAGCGGTAACACTTTATTTGAAGGGGTGTGCATAATACTGACATGACACTGTCATAAACATGACATAACATCTGTCATGAACATGAAGAAGTTTTTATGAATGGGTATGACAGTTGTCATGAAGTGTCATTCAGTAAATAATGACACTTTTAATGCAAAGTTGCTCTAAAAGTTGCATTAAAAGTCCATTAAAAGTGCCAACTTTGCATGATTTTGTAAATAATGACAATTTAATGCAAAGTTGGAATTTGGGGTTTTCATGAGCTGTATGCCAAAATCATCAGTATTAAAACAATAAAAGACCTGAAATATTTCAGTTGGTGTGCAATGAATGTAAAATATATGACAGTTTAATTGTTATCATTACATTATGGAAAATAAGGAACTTTATCGCAATATGCTAATTTTTTGAGTCCTTCTCAAAGGACTAATTTTTTAGTCCTTTGAGACAGATGTTGCTTCAACATTACATGTAGAAGCAAGTAATGACCTACACCTTGTAGCATTAAATTTATCCAACCCTGACAAAAAAAACTAATGAAATGGAATCAAAAGGTTTACACTGTAAACCCTAACAAGTTCACAGAACTCACAAATTATTCTGTAACAGATTACACAAAAATATTTTAGTGATGTTTTTAAATGTTTTAAGTTTACATAAAATTAAAATTACAGGTGCAGTTGTCTTAAATTATCTCAACGTTATCTTATAAATATTGATATTTCTCAACTTATGATTAGGGAATATTTCACTTAAAATTGTCAATATTTTCAACTCATATAATGATGGCAATAAACTCAAATTCTTCAATATTCCTCAACTCATAATCTTTGGGACATGCACTCAAAATGTACCTTATACTAAAATACTGAAGTGACAACACAGTGACAATTTAACAACTTTTTTTAATTTAAGACAATGTGCTTTTTAAAAGGGATGAATCAAAGTATCTCAGTCAAAACAAAGTGCTTGTCATAAATTAGAACAGAAAAGGAGATGACTCCAGCACATTATGATAAAAACTCAAAGAATTCATGACAAAATTCTATATTATAAGTACAATCCATCCTCAACGACAACTTTTAGAATACGTAGCCATTTAACACTGTTTAAAAACATGTTGGCACTTACTGCAACTTAAAAAAAAAAAAGAAAACATTCTAAAAGTACTTGTTAATACTGTGCCGTACTTCAACTGGCAACATCAGGTAACACCAGGTAGTGTAGGCATTATTCAATAGAAAACTAAACATGTATAGTGCATGAATTTAACATCCTCAAAACTCACTTCAACAAATAGTCCATTCTGAGTGATTCGCTCATTGAACAAATCATTCTTCAGCGTCAGGAGACGCCCTTCCAGTGGTTTGTTGTCCTCAAGACACATCACAACTTTTTGGATAAATGTGAATGTACAGTCATGGCCAAAAGTTTTGAGAATGACACAAATATATTTTCACATGATCTGCTGCCCTCTGGTTTTCATGCGTGTGTCAGATGTTTTCATCACATACAGAAATACAATTGCAATCATATGAGTAACAAAAGCTTTTATTGACAGAATGAGTTGATGCAGCAAGTCAATATTTGCAGTGTTGACCCCTCTTCTTCAGGACCTCTGCAATTCTCCCTGGCATGCTCTCAATCAACTTCTGGACCAAATCCTGATTGATAGCAGTCCATTCTTGCACAATCAATGCTTGCATTTTGTCAGAATTCCTAGGTTTTTGTTTGTCCACCCTTCTCTTGATGATTGACCACAAGTTTTCAATGGGATTAAGATCTGGGGAGTTTCCAGGCCATGGACCCAAAATCTCTATTCTTTGTTCCCTGAGTCAGTTAGTTATCACCTTTGCTTTATGGCAAGGTGCTCCTTCATGCTGGAAAAGGCATTATTAATCACCAAACTGCTCTTGGACGGTTGGCAGAAGTTGTTCTCGGAGGACATTCTGGTACCATTCTTTATTCATGACTGTGTTTTTAGGCAAGACTGTGAGAGAGCCGACTCTGTTGGCTGAGAAGCAACCCCACACATGAATGGTTTCAGGATGCTTTACAGTTGGCATGAGACAAGACTGGTGGTAGCGCTCACCTTGTCTTCTCCCAACAAGCTGTTTTCCAGATGTCCCAAACAATCAGAAAGGGGTTTCATCAGAGAAAATGACTTAACCCCAGTCCTCAGCATTCCACTCCCTGCACCTTTTGCAGAATATCAGTCTGTCCCTGATGTTTTTCCTGGAGAGAAGTGGCTTCTTTGCTGCCTTCCTTGAGATCAGGCCTTGATCCAAGAGTCTCCGCCTCACAGTGTGTGCAGATGCACTCACACCTGCCTGCTGCCATTCCTGAGCAAGCTCTGCACTGCTGGTAGCCCGATCCCACAGCTGAAACACTTTTAAGAGACGGTCCTGGAGCTTGCTGGTCTTTCTTGGGCGCCCTGGAGCCTTTTTGGCAACAATGGAACCTCTCTCCTTGAAGTTCTTGATGATGCGATAGATTGTTGACTGAGGTGCAATCTTTCTAGCTGCGATATTCTTCCCTGTTAGGCCATTTTTGTGCAGTGCAATGATGACTGCACATGTTCACAGAAGAGAAACAATGATGCCAAGCAGCAGCCTCTTTTTAAAGTGTCCAGTGGTGTCATTCTTACTTAATCATGACAGATTGATCTCCAGCCCTGTCCTCATCAACACAGACACCTGTGTTAATGGAGCAATCACTGAAACAATGTTAGCTGGTCCTTTTAAGGCAGGGCTGCAATGAAGTTGAAATGTGTTTTGGGGGATAAAGTTCATTTTCTAGGCAAATATTGACTTTGCAATTAATTGCTGTTAAGCTGATCACTCTTTATAACATTCTGGAGTTTATGCAAATTGCCATTATAAAAACTGAAGCAGTAGACTTTGTAAAAATTAACATTGAATCATTCTCAAAACTTTTGGCCATGACTGTACTCCCCTGGACAGAAGTTCAAAATGAATGCAGCTTTCTTTTTTTCTCGGTTCAAATTGTTAACCCGCCACAGTGGTGGTGCTAATTTCCACCCCTGAACGTAATGTATTTGTCACATTCAACAATTTCTGAAGTTACAATAACAAACATTCACTGTGCACATTGTACAAATTGTTAACCCGCCACGGGAATACAGCTAAATTTGGAGCTGTATTCCCAGCTCCAAATTTAAGACTATCTAAATTGAGATTAAAGAACAAAAAAAACTTTAGCTTGCTTACCAAATCAGGGTTGATGATAAGACGGTGCTTAAAAAAACAAGGGAAATAAGACTAATGGAAAAAAAAACTGAAGAGGTGGTGATGATTTGAATCGGGAGATAAAAATGCACATTTCAAACATTTCAAACCAATAAAAATAAATTAAACCGTCTTCCACATCCTCACAGGCTGGCCAAGACTTCTCTGCATCAAGGCAAATTCAAGATGGCTGACTCATCTTACCTGAGGGAGACATAAATCCCACCAACCAGAATGTCACAACGTTGATTACATCAGTATGGTCCCTAAAACTTTTGATCATTCCAGACAAATTGGGTTATAAAATATTGAGCCCTGTTCAGTTAAAGTAGCATAAATCTCAACAGAGCTCAACACTTCATAGTTTGGTCAACTCCATAATGACATTTGACTGCTACGAACTTATTAGTTATGAGCTAGTACAACTTTTAGGGAATACAGTGTATATAGTAAAACTATTGTCATGTTATTCCCTCATTAATAACATACCTGGAGTGTTGCTTTGATTCATTCATACATCTTTGAGAAACCCTTTTCTCTCCCATGCGACCATTCTGAGGAGTCCAAACACCTGGTGGAATTGAGCGCTACATTCCCCACACAGACTGCAGGCTCTCATATGCTTCATGCAAAGTGCCAAAATTGTTTCTCGTTGACAACGACGAAAATTGCGTAGTTTTGTTCAGAGAAATTTCAGCTCATTTTTTCACACCCGCCCTTTCCTCCCCACATTCCAGCCCATATTTATGCCCATATAGAGAGGAACACATTGTCAGTGGAGACACACCCAACTTGGTTAGATTAAAACCAGACATTAACTGGTTAGAGTGAGACTTGATACTAGACAAGGGGTTTCGGTGACCCCACTCTTAGCTGTAGTGAGGTTTGAAGACTTCTTCAACTCCCTTGCATCCTTTCTCACAGTGTGATGGCAAGTTTATTTAGACATTTTATGTATTACTTTGGCTGTAGATGTGGGTAAATTAAGACAAAGTTAAGTTCTCTTAGCTATTTCCCGACTTATGAAGATCCTTGCTTGAATCACACAATCTCTTGTTTTTCCTATTATGAATAGTGCCTCAGAGATTCAGGGCTCTCTGTCACATCAGAACGATACCCTAAGTTAAACAGGAAGTCTGAGTAAAAGTTCTTACCTTTGTAAAGCTTCACTTACATTTAATTTATATGAGCTGTTAAATGGCAGCTATCTCGATGTGGACATTTTTCCCCAGAATTGCTAGGCACAGGTTGTGAGTGGAACAACACTATCAGAGACTGAGAGCAAAGGGTCATACAATGATATATATTCTCAGTTTTCTAAAATATAAAAATTCTTAAGATCCAGCACTGGCCATTTACCATTACCATTTGCTATAACAAGACTTTCATCCTATTTGTGGAGAGTATCATGTTTATTATAATTATTATTTAGAACATTCACAATAATAGGCCCATTAGGGTCACTTGAGACATTAACTCTAAACCCCATCAGGTTCAGTGGTTGGATCTTAACAACTCAAACACAAATAATGATGTCAACTTGTCGCATTTTGGTCACATGGTTCAAGGTGAGGAGGATATGTGTAAAACCAGCTGGGGAGATGAGTCAGGGCTGCAGAGGAGGTGTTAGAAAGATGAAACCTGAGGCCAAACCCTCAGTTTAAGGCCATTTGTTCACATCATAGATGGCTTCTTTCATCCCTCTCTTGAATCACTCATCTTCACTATCTTGTAAATCAGACCTGATCATTTATTGATCTTCTTTGTTGGAATATCAGTTTGTGTAGCTGATGTTCAGTTTCTCCAATGTTTCTCCAATAAGAACAAAAAGCAACAAAAGATTTATTACCAAGAAGCATCGTTAGAAAAAAGAAATAGCCAACCAACCAAGCATGGATGTAATTTCTATTTGTGAACAGAAAAGCCTGCTTGACCTCAGAAGCTCTACCTTTGCAATGCCCTTGACACTGGTCCCCATTTTCTGAACTAAGGTGATTGAAATCTCAAAGGTATAAACCAGTGAACAGACTGAGGGTAAGAAAATAACCCAAGTGATTGCTAAGCAACATACAAATTTACTTATTTCTTTGGAGGAAAATATGTGCTGTTAAATCTCTACAAGTCTAATCATCTATATGGTTTTATACAGATCAGCAGTTTCATTATGTTTTGAACAGGAAAGTCGTCCTGTTTAGTCAAACATGTTTTTCCCTGCTTCTATTTTGACTGTCACAGAGATTGGTGATATCAGGTGTAGAGTGTGAAAAACAAAACAAACTGGATGATGTAGCAAAGCTAAATATGACTGTGTAGGCAACTTCATCCTCTCATTATTTTCAGGTCCTCTGTGCTCAAAGGTCCTCCAGTGCGGCAGCAGAAAAATGGTTCTGCAGACCCAAATGGTCTGAAATTAGTCCACAGTGATGTCTCCTATAGCTCATATAAACTTCTTTCCCAGATCATGTATAGAATGTCATCCTAATATTCTAGATTGGAGAGAATGTTTTCTGCTGGAGTTCAGTGAATTTAGAACCTTAAATACGCTGTGGGAACTCCACAGCGTATTTAGTATTGTATTGACCTGTATTTAGTATTGTAACCCCAGATTCTATGAGTATAGGTGCAGCCCTTTAAGGCTATCGCTAGTGGGTTTATCCCTCGCACGCAGCGCAGCATTGAAAATAGCTTAGCTCACGCCCACCTATTGGGTGGGCCCCACCACCCACCCCGGTCTGTATAAATAAAGATCAGACCGGACAAACGGCTCCCTAACAGCCTTTTTCTTCAGCTATTCAGGAACCAGTGAGGCCCACAGCTTAAAGGGCTGCGCCTATACTCATAGAATCTGGGGTTACAATACATAAAAAACGTTCTATTTCATATAGGCTTTGCTCTTTAAGGCTATCGCTAGTGGGTTAACAGCGAAGCAGGAGGTAGTCTATGCCTCACTGGGTCCATCCAGACCACCACCATGAAGCATATGCTCCCATATATCAACCATAACAACTTTATTTATTTACCAACTTTATTTATAAAGCACTTTAAAACAACCACAGCTGATACAAAGTGCTGTACATTTAAACACAACATAGCAATAAAAAATAAAAACTCTTACTCTTATAACAAAAACAGTCTCAGCCTAGAGTGCATAATTATGAACTCCTGGCCTCCCATACAGCAGAAGACCAGAGAGGAGAATTATATCTGGTCAGAAAGGTTGAGACAAACAGACCTGCTGCTGTGAACAGGATTAACGAACGTTATGAACTCTAACAGTGTAACGATGAACAGAACAGGTAACTTGGGACTTCCGGTGTCATGGCGATTAGTATGGCAGCATAGAAAAGAGGTCCTACATCGCTAGATATAAACCCCCCCTAATTCAAAGTATCAACGCGCTAAAAGTTTATTTTTCTCAATAAGAATGAGTGGGGATACAAATAAGAAGGTTCGAGTCCAGTCTCGGAGCTCAGAAATGCGACACGAAAGCAAAGCTCGCGGAGCACACCCGGTCGAGGAAGGAGAGAAGATGGGGGATGAGGCCTTGCCTGCTACAATTAGCTCACTGAGAAAGGTGGTCGGTGAAGTAATGGCGGAGGGCATGCGGGACCTCAAATCAGAGATGAAGAAGGAGTTAGCGCAAGTGAGAATGAGCTTAAAGGAGGAAATTAAAGTCGTATTGAACGAGCTGACAACCGAAATAAATCAACAGGTTAGCGCCGCTATCAACAGGACCGAGGAGATGGGTAAGCGCCTTGGAGAAATGGAGAAGAACATGGCAGAGAAAGAGAGATGGGACATTGGAGTGAGAGAGGCTATCGTCCAGCTGCTAAATGACCGGAAATTATTTGGGGAAAAGATCACGGATTTGGAAGGACGCTCAGTCCTTGCCATATATCCGCAATAACGTGCGGATATATGGCATCCCTGAAAATGCGGAAGGTACCTCAATGCAGAGGTACGTGGAAAACATGCTTAAAACTGAACTCAGTGACAGTTTGGACTTAGACAGTGAGAAGAATCTGGGGATAGAGAGAGCTCAGAGCGCTGGGTGCGCAGCTTCCAGCAGGTGCTCCACCTCGGTCCACGGTGGTACTCTTCCTGAAATATAACGTTAAAGAACAAATCCTCCGCGCGGCGTGGAAGAAGCCTATATATACACAAGAAAAACGCATATTCTTCGACCACGACTATGCTGAAATAATACAACAGAAGAGGAAAGAGTACGCTCCGGTTAAGAAAGTGTTCAAAGAGAAAGCTATTCGGTTCCAAACCCCGCTGGCCAAAATGTGTGTGCACTTTGACTCCGGCGTGATCACCTACAACAGTGCGGAGGAGGCTGCGTTGGACCTGAGAAGACGTGGATTCACGGTGGGGCCGGTGTCTGCAAACAGATCCAAAGCCATCACAGCGGAGACTATCAACAATCTTCTGCCAATGGATATAGTGGGATTGCGACGCGCTGGGAGCACACCTGGCCTGCGAGAGAGCGCACGAGAAAAGCTAAAGGCGTTTCAGCGACCAGGCAGAGAGGACGTCGTTATGGATGAATAACCTTCCTCAACTCCACCGAAGACGCATTTGAGCACCTCATAGCGAGAGTTCAGGTCAGGTACCATTCAGAGCGTCAAGGGGTGGCCGTTTCTGCACAGGAGTATGGTGAGGACTGTGACTCCCCTTCATATCGGGAGTGATGAAGAACCGATGCAGGTGACTCTTAAATTAACCTTTTCAGTTTCCTTTCTTCGAGTAGGCAACTAAGCAGGGGCCCCACTAGTGGCAGTTACCCCCTACATTAAGAGGAATTAAGGATCCTCTTATTTGGAAGACCTGTTAATTGTTATGTCAAGGTCTGTTATGTATTTCTGTTTTTTGTGTGTTCTGAGGGCTAGGAGTGTTGTTATGCAGGTAGGAAAAAACATGTTCGTGTTTAGAGGATATGCAGTATTATAATATACAGTCTTTGAATGTGAATGGTATAAAAAATCCAATTAAAAGGAGCAAGATCATTTCATAGTTTAAACGAGAGCAGGTTGGCATTGGTTTCTTGCAGGAAACACATTTGTCGAATGAAGAACATGAGAAAATTAAAAAAAGGGGTTATAGAAAAAAACATATTATGCTTCTCACAGATCTGGGAAAAAAAGAGGGGTAGCCATTCTTATACCAAACAGTATCAAGTTTGATTTAATTGCAGAACATAAAGATAAAGAAGGCAGATATGTGTTATTGAGGGGGAAGCTGGAACAGGAAGAGGTCACCCTATGCAATATCTATACTCCCCTTGGTAGTAGTATTGACTTTTTTAAGGAGCTATTTAGTCTTGTGGCCGCAGAAGCAAGTGGCACATGTATATGTGCAGGTGATTTTAATTTACTCTTAAACCCAAAAATGGATACGACTAGCAGTGAACGAGGAAGGACTCGCTTAGAAAAGCAATTCAAAAAAATCCTGCAAGAACTGGGTCTTGCGGATGTATAGAGATCTTTCCATAAATATGACCGTGAATTTACTTTTTACTCAACGAGACATAACATACATACTAGAATTGATTATTTTTTTATGTTCAATAAGGATCTTCATAGAGTAAAAGATTGTAAAATAGGACAAAGAGACATCTCCGACCACTGTGGTTTAACTATGAAAATTAATTCAGCTAGAAGCACTAAAAACACCTTATGGAGGCTTAACACAAGTTTATTAAATAGTATGGAATTCAAAACAGAAATGGCAAAAGAGCTTAAAACTTACTTAGAATTTAATGATAATGGTACAGTTAGCCCTACAATTCTGTGGGATACAACCAAGGCATATATTAGGGGTAAAATAATTGCAAAATGTGCTCATTTAAAGAAGGTCAGAGCGAAAAAACTAACAGACTTAGAAGAAAATTTAAAAAGATTGGAGCAGCTCCATTCGATTAACAAAAGCCCTTCCTTACTGGAACAAATGAGGCCGGTTAAGCAGGAGATTCACAAAAATTTAAATGAGGAAATTGAAAAAAAACTTAAATATATGAGACAAAGGTATTATGAGGCAGGGCCTAAAGCTTCTAAGGTGCTTTCATGGAGGCTCAGGAAACAACAGGTGGAAAACACAATCTATAAAATCCGGAATCCAAAAACTAACAAGATGATTAATAAACTTGAAGAAATTCAGAGATCATTTGAAGAGTATTATGCAGCTCTGTACACACAGCCAGACAAAATGGATGATCAAACAATTCAAAAATTTCTTAACTCCTTGGATCTTCCATCTATAGGAAAAAACCAAAATGACAAGTTAATGGCAGAAATATCAGCTGAGGAAGTTGACCGAGGGATATCCAATCTTAAGACCAATAAATCACCAGGCTGTGATGGTTTCCCTCCGGAGTGGTATAAGGCCATGAGGGAATCTGTTCTCCCACTATTGAAGGCCTCCTTCAACCACACCCTGGGAGGGGGCGCTCTTCCACCATCATGGCGAGAGGCGTTTATATCGGTCATACCAAAGGTGGGGAAGGACAAAACGGATCCTAAAGGGTATAGACCAATTAGTGTATTAAATATAGACTACAAACTATATGCTGCAATATTAGCCAAGAGATTAAATACCCTGATGCCTTTCCTGATAGATGAGGACCAGACAGGTTTCATTGGTAATAGACAAACGCATGATAGTATAAGAAGGGCCGTTCATGTTATTGATCATATAACTAAAGAAAAATCAAGTGCAGTCCTTCTCAGCTTAGATGCCGAGAAGGCATATGATACTGTTGGGTGGGAGTTTTTGTTTCAAGTAATGAAGAGATTTGGGTTCTGTGATAGATTTATCCAATGTATAAAAATGTGTATTCTTCACCAAAAGCAAGAATTAAAATCAATGGAAGCCTCTCGAATCAAATAACATTACAACGAGGATGTAGGCAGGGCTGCCCATTAAGCCCACTACTCTTTAATCTTTTTATCGAACCACTGGCTCAGGTTCTTAGGGAGGAGGCTGAGTTGGAGGGGGTGACTATAGGGAATGTGGAAAACAAAATATGCTTGTACGCAGATGATGTTTTAGTAGTAATTAAAAACCCTGAATCTGGTATTCCATTGCTTATGAACATCTTGGAAACATATGGCAGACTCTCAGGCTATAAACTCAACATACAAAAAACCCAAATTCTGACCCTTCATTTTGTTCCGTCAAAACAGTTAATAAATAGCTATCAATTTAATTGGCACCAATTACAAATAGAATATTTGGGGGTTATACTAACAAAAAACTTGGCTCAATTATATAAGGTTAATTATAAACAAATAAATAAGAAAATATATGAGGACCTGGAGAGGTGGAGCCTGCTTCCCCTTGACCTTGGCAGCAGAATCCGAACAATAAAGATAAATGTTCTTTATATATATATATATATATATATATATATATATATATATATATATATATATATATATATATATATATATGTATGCTGTTGTCCTCGTCGCTGTCGTCCTCTCTGCCAGTGGGATTATCCGATAAACGCTCAGTGTAGCTAGCATCTCCCACGAGCAGCGACCGGACTCGGTGCGCCGGCCCCACCTAGCACTAGCCTAGAAAAGGTTAGCTCCGGCTCCTTTCTTCCAGCGGGAGGAGAGCAGGAGCGGCAAGAGGGCTGAGGCGTTAGGGCGAGGTCGGCGTGCTGCGGACCTCTTGTATCTCTCAAAGATTCGGTGCCCATCAAAGGACATGATGTACCCCGTCTGACAAGACGGGCAAAACGGACATTCGCTCTTTAAACAGTGCTATTTACGCTGAAGAAAAAGAGGGAGACGTTTGTCTTGTCTGACTGTTATTTATACAGACTGGGGTGGGGCCCACCCAGTAGGTGGGCGTGGGCTCAGCTTTTTTCAGTGCTGCGCTGCACGCAAGGGATAAACCCACTAGCGATTAGCCTTAAAGGGCGAAGCCTATACGAAATAGAACTGCTTCTCCCCATCAGCGCCGCCTGTCATTAATGTTTCTGCTAGTTAGCATGGTCACCGATGACGGCAGCAAAACAGTTTTTCTTCTGTGTTTTTTGACACATTTTGCATTGAGTACATGATTTTGATTGACAGCACGAAGGCCCTCCTCCGGGCTTTGATTGGTTGTCTTTGGTCAAGAGCAGTGCATTTCTTTAGCTAGCAGCTCTGGGAGAAGGTGGAGGAGATCAATCTCTTCACAGATTATCTGTCTCATTTTATACTGTTATAATATGGTGACAATTTTAACAAATAAAAGCATATTTTTTTATAAACGTTACATATTGCAGCTTTAATATGCAATATAAGACAAAGGGAGAGTGAAATGACTGTAATCTGTCATTGTAGCTTATATTAATTTATTTCAGTGAATTAACTCGCAGTGAAACGCATTATATAATTAAACACAGACTGATGTTTCCAAGTCTTTGTTTATGACAATATTTTTCTGCTTGCAGCTAATTGAATAATTAGAATATTACATCAGACCAATAAAAAAGTTTAAAGCAGTGTAAAGAAAGTATGTTATCTGATTAAAGGTTTTTATTTTTCAAAAGCTACTTTAAACACTGACAAACAAGCCTCAATGGAATGAGTAGTCTAATTTACTCAATATATTTATAAACATAAATCTGTTTTCAAAGATAAATCTGTTAATAATGAGCAGGTTTTTTATAAGCCCTAAAGATCATAAATCATTTTTAATCGGATTAAAACAATAACTCCCACTGTTGGAATAGTTTTCACAGTATCTTCTGGATTGGCTATATAATTTGGTGTCAATCAGCACACTGTTGAGAATTTCTTCTGCTTCTGCTCAGACGGCCTGCTACCTTCTGAAAAGTTTTGTCCAAATTAATCTGTGTGCAAATAGAACAGGACTGAGGAAAGTTATATTTTCATAAATGTCCATAAGAGTTCAGATTACCATGGTGATAGCTTTGTATTTTATTTAAACTAAAGCTTTGCTTGTGTGTCTAAGATTAAGGAAAAAATAATAATCTGTTAGAATGGAGATTAGCAAACATCAACATAGTGTAGGACAGTGTCTGCATCCCATCAACAATAAGTCATTTCAGGGAACTGTTCAGTTTTTCATATTCTCTTCTCACGTAGAGTATTATTAGATTGCAGTGTGGAATCATGTTGAGGTAACATTTTCTCATCGTCTGAGCTCACCAGTATCTTGACAAATAAATCTTAAAAATAAAGGAAAACAGATTGTTAGTCAACCTGAAAATTGAGAAAAGTCCTTGTTTGTTAACTCTGAAATGCTGACTAATTTAAAGGTGGAAAGGGATTTATGTGGCCTGAGCAAAAATATGATGGCTGAGATAGAGGAAGAGAAAGTGAGAGAGCAGTCGCCTGTCTTATCTCGGTGCCGTGACGAGGAGTTCAGAACACACCAGCACGTGGTTTTCCACAGGCCTGTTTATGAAAGTGAAAATTTGCACTGTTCCTCTGAACTGTCTCAATTCACTGAACTGTACTCTTCCTGAGAATTCCTGTTCTACACAGAAGAACAGAATTTGTTGTGTTCAGAGGTTTTCCTTTGCATCTTTCTTTCTTGATATTGAATCTATTAATAAACTGAATTTGGTAAAAACAGATAATTGCACAAGCACTTCAGATTTTTGTGGTGTAGCTGAACCTCAGCGTGTTCTACGATAGCTGACACATTTTTTCCTGGGCTTATCTGGAATGATTAATGTTGAGCTGAGTTTGAAGGATTTCTGCTTATCTTACTACAGCTCCCTCTATGAGTGTAATGGGGCAACCACAGCAATGTTGCCTCTGCACTTGAAGTAACTGGTGTAGATAATGTGGAATCAAAGGCTTCCACTTTAGCCAACGGATCCAGGCGGGGGAGTTCCGATGTGGAAGGTCATAAGGCTGAGGCAGGTCTCCAGCTGCAACTATAGCAAAGGTAAAGACTGTTGTCTGAATGAACTTTACAACTCTGATCAGAATGTTACAGCCATCCATCACAAACAGATTATTCCTTCTCCAGAGTGAAACAACCGTTCTTACTTACCTTACCTTACTTCTTGTTTTAGTGAGAAAGCTAGCAGCACAGTTCTGGATCAGCTGCAGTTCTCTGGCTGATTTTTTTAGTCAGAACCTGTGAAGATGTTGCTGCAGTAATCAGTGCAACTAAAGATAAACACATAGATGAGTTTCTCTAATGCTGAGACATTAGTCTTTTAATCCAGGAAATGTTCTTCAGGTGATAGAAAGCTGACTTTTTGTCTTTATGTGGCTCTGAAGGTTCAGGTCAGAGGTCATCACTACTCCCAGATTTCAGCCTGATCTCTATCTGTTATAACTGAAGTTGTGTGTTAACCCTAGATGGTTCCTCTTTGGGTCCAAAGATAATAACTTTTGTTTCTGTTCAGCTGGAGAAAGTTATGGCACTTCCACACAATGATTCGCACCACAGCATTCTAAGCATTTGTTCAGTCACCTGGTGACATCATAATGTAGAGCTGTGCATCTCTGCACAGTTATGGTAGTTGAGCCTGACTGTTATTTTACAGCAGAGGTCTGATTTGAATAATTTTACAGTCTAGTTAAAGGTAGATTATTTTTCGTTCTTGCTCAAACATAAAATCCTGGAACTCAAAAGGTGTGTACTTTCTTTTTAATATATAACTCAGTTCAAACTGTCAATGACCTGTTGAAACTCCAAAGATGGTTCAGTTACTCCCAATAGAAAACAGGCTTCAACTCAGCAAACTTTAGAAAAATATAGTTCAGAGCAGTAGTGACTCAGTGGGTAGAGTGAGCACTCCATGTAGCTGCTAGGTTTTACCTCAGCTGTCCTGGGTTTGATTCCCAATCCTGGGCCACCAGCTGTGTTCATGTGAACTCTCTGCTCAATAAAAGTCACCAAGAAAAAGTAAATAAAAACGGATGTTTTTCTAAAATGCATATGCTTCTAAGATTAACACAATTTTGCAATAAACAGTAAAGATAAATACTGAGCAGCAGGGGATCGGTAGTGGATTGGTGCTGCATCTACAACAATGCAGATTCTGTACATAACTGCTGTGGTGAAGGAGTTCAGCCAAAAGGCAAAGCTCTTGATTTATTGGTCAGTCTGCCCTTATCTATAAACACAAACTGTGTTCAAACCAAAAGAATGAGATCACAAATACAAGTGGCAAAAGTGTGTTTCATGAACTCTCCTTTTCAGCAGAAAATCTGGAAGGAGAAGATCAAGACTTCTGCTTTTTGTAGCTCAAGCTGTGTCTTGTGCTTCAGGACAAAGATCCAAAGCTCACCTGTAAGTCCACTTCTTAAAGGCTCAATAAAGTTTTTAGGAATGGCCCAGTCCATGTTTGTGGCATGGCCTTAAACATGCTGCTAATACTTGAAAAACGTCCAATGTGGTCGAATTAAACCAGGATTGACGAAATGGTTGAACTGAAGTCGAACTGTCGACGCTCAGTCACATGGTTTTTAGATGTTTGTTTTCACACACACCCTTCAAGGTCCACAAAACCACCTCTATATTTTCTTCCTAAGAGATAAAACTACAGTTTCTGATTGGTTCTGATACAATGAGATGGAACTAGATGTTGTGGTTCAACTTCCAGCCAGTTTTTAATGTCTTTGTGTTCTTGGATTAGGATTTATCAGGTAAATGAATTTAAATTTTATAGCGCTGTTCTACTCACATGACCACTCAAGGCGCTTTTACACTACAGTCACATTCACCCAACCACACACACATCTACAACAGTCTACCCTTCAGCAGGCACGCATGCATGCATGCACGCACACACACACACATTCACACACTGGTACACAGACGGGGCTGCAGGTAGAGCGGGGGTTGCAGCAGGACCCTGGCCTGGACCTACAGGGGGCCCAGATGGGAAGCAGGACATGACTTCAGAAATCCAATTCTGTTTTTTAACACATCTGACAAGAACTGTAAAAGAAGAGCCTTTCCTGTTGAATACTATGTACTAGGTTATATAGTAGGGTGCCCCATTGTTGACTCATGGTTGCTAAAAACTTTATCACACTGACTGATTTTAATGACATAGTGGGTGTAAAATATTGAAAAAAATGTTGTGTGACATGACTGGCTTTATCTCTTATATTTAACTTTATGACACACAAAACAACAAATGAGTTGTCCTTATTGTCTCCATTTGCATTCTGGGTAAAGCTTGTCACCAACATCAGTCACTTGGCAACAATTGGCAATTTAGCTAGAGCAGGGGCGTCCAAAGTCGGCCCTCGAGGGCCAGCATCCTGCATGTTTTAGTTCTTTCCCTGGTTTAATACACCTGGATCAATTGATGGCTCGTTAGAAGGCCTAAGCGGAACATTGACAAGCTGAAAAGGTTGTTACCACCACCAGGGAGAGAACTAAAACATTCAGGATGCCGGCCCTCGAGGACCAACTTTGGACACCCCTGAGCTAGAGCATTTACGGACTACGTTAACATGTTTTGAATTTGTGTTGTTTGATCATTAATGACCATTAGCCTGATGTTTCTGTTTTTCTCTTGGTTTGTTGTACTTCATGTCAGATGGACTTCAAAATGACATAGTCGCTCTTTGTGGTGATGAAACTTGTTGGCTTCGCTGTTACGGGCATGTCCATGTTGTAAGGTTAAATTATCATGAGCTTTATTATTTGGGCCTGCATGGTCATTAGCCCCGCCCCCCCCGGCCGACGCTGTCTTGTTCCGCTACTGCGTACATGTTTGCCTGAGGAGCGGAGGCAGCAGTATGGCGTCTTGTCTGGAGCTTATTGTAACAAGGTAAGTTCCATGTTAAAATTATAATGTTTTTGACTATTTTTTCTGTTTACGCAAGAGTATCAAGTTCATATACACAGTTTGCTTAACGTACGTTTATTTGTTTGGATATCACGGTATATACGACTATTTATTATCTTAACCGAACATTAAAACTGTCAGGAAAATCTGGAGGCCATTTGAGTTAACATTATTTAGCTGTGGGGGTCGTTTTCTTTAAGTTTTTGGCTGTAGACTGCAAAATGGGGGAGTGGCTGTGCTGGACCATTGGCTTGATCTATACCACAGGTGTCAAACTCCAGTCCTGGAGGGCCACTGTCCTTTAGCAACCTGCAACATTTAGATGTGCCGCTGCTGCACCACACCTGAATACAATAATTGGGTGATTAGCAGAACTCAGATTTCTATGTTAATATATATTTTACACCATTCTGTGTTGGATTAACACGTTCATAGTGTTAACTTTTGACAAAAAACACTAGTATTGAGTAAGTCAACACTGTTGTGCGTTTAATTTCAACTACTGTGAATAACACAAATCTACACTGTTAGAATTATGTTTGTTATCATTCTTACATTTGTAATTTTATGTTACTAGTTTTTATTTAGAGGTTTAATGTTCAAATTTTTGAAACTGGGGAGACAAAATTAAATCTTCCTTAATCAAGCATTGTTGTACAGATGGTGACTTAGATCTTCCTGGGATAGTCCTGAGCTGTAAAACGTGTGTTAATGTGTTAATTTAGTTTTTGTGTCTCCCCTCTGTCTGAATTCACATCCTACTGTGAAGATTTCACCCCCTCCATTCCTGTTCACACCTTTCTCTCCCCTGCTAATAAAAGAGACAAACAAACTGAAGGTTTTCAGAACACATGGTGAGCGGCTTGGAGGAGCAGTTCACTGTGTCTTCTCCTTCTGCAGAAGCTTGGTTGAAAACTCATATACGTTGTCTGTGGTTCTCTTTTTTCATGTAGGTTTAAGAAAATACCTATCATACACCATCCAGAGTGGACCAATATAGACACTTTCAAAATGTTGAATTCAACTCTGTAGGAGTTGACTGAACACTTCCAAATTTGCTGTGTAGACATTTGCACTGGACACGATACACTTTCACATCCATCCATTTTCTGTACACCCTTGTCCCTAGTGGAGTCGGGAGGGTTGCTGGTGCCTATCTCCAGCTAACGTTCCGGATGAGAAGCGGGGTACACCCTGAACAGGTCGCCAGTCTGTCGCAGGGCAACACACACACACGCACACCCGCACACAAACACACCTAGGGAGAATTTAGAGAAACCAGTTTACCTGACAGTCATGTTTTTGGACTGTGGGAGGAAGCTGGAGTACTCAGAACCCCAGCATGCACAGGGAGAACATGCAAACTCCATGCAGAAAAATCTCAGGCTGGGAATCAAACCCAGAACCTTCTTGCTGCAATTCAACAGCGCTACCAAATATGCCACTGTTGACCCCCACAATACACTTTAATCACTCCAAATAAAGTCACGCTACACACAACACTGCTGAGTTATTGCATGAAGTCATGTCATTATCTCATCCTTAATACCTGCAGTTATATGTATTGACAAATACAGAAAGAAATTACAATTCGGATTTGATCCCAACACTGAATAGTTAAAGCTTAATCAGAGGCCAAAATAGCTTATTGCAGCACCTACATATAGACGTGGCTTTCACTGAGACATAAACCAAACAGCACCCTCTGCTGTCGGGTGGAATGTTCTGCTGATTAAGAATATTTCCCTTATTTTACAGAAATGTTCACCTTATTGCCTTGAGTTTTGAGTTGTTTTCACACACATAGCCTGACAGAACAGCTTTGGGATGAGAAGTCATCCACTGCGGACGGGGACGAGGAGTCGACGCAGTCCAACCAGTCTGCAGCAGAGGATCGTGGGTATCCGTCCTGCGGTGCAGAGCCTGGAAACATGAACTTCCAGTAGGAATCTCCTCTGAACAGATAAACAGAACCTAAAAGTGGGAGAAGAAAGTTACAACAGGGACACGGCTACACTGATAACCTCAGCAGTTTCTAGGCAAAAAACTCAGCTAATTTTTTACATTTTTGTTCTTAAAGGGGCAGTATTATGTAAAATAAAAGTTTTTGAGCTTTACATCTTGTCATGATGTTATTTCCTCATCTAAAGCATACCAGACAAAGCTCCTCCTAAGAGCTGTAGTTTCTAAGCTTCCAAGCTTCTGCCTCACCGCTCCCCCACAACTCCCTCACTCAGCTCCTTCATAATACTGGTTAACTGCTCATCAGCTGAGCTCATCTTAATAAGAGCTACTTCTCAGTGAAACCCTGGTAAAACAAACAAAAAAAATGTTGCTAAAGGGTTAATAGAGGAGCCATGATGTTCTGACTTTCTGAAGGTTTCTGAAGTTTCAGAAAAAGTCAAACTTCTTTTAAGTCATAATTGATTAGGTAGCTTTTTTATTAACAACTGAAGTTAACATAGTTACCTGATTGTGCTATAAAATGAAACTATGTGCCTGTAAAACACATAATTCTGCCCCTTTAACCAACTCAATTCCACTTCAATAGATTTCAATTCATATTTAAAATGAGAGCAGAGACTCTAACACGTTCCGAGACCATTCACTTCCTCACCGTCGTTGTCGGTGGTGTAGGCCGCTGACACCATCCCTAAGAAGCTGGCTCCACTTGTCTTCCTGCTTCTCTTTCTCTAAGTTTCCCACTTTTCCCCACACAGGTCCTTCCTCTGGATCCCACACCAGGGCCCAGCGCCCAGATCCTGGCACTGCTTCATCCTCATCATCAGGTTGTCCTCGGGTCAGGCTCACCCCCATCCGGAGAGCAGTCAGGGGCTGAGGGTAGCCGTCCTGAAGGGACAGATCCCTGAATAGCCAGAACCTGGAGCCTGCAGCAGCACACAGTGGCCAGGTAAGGGAGCTGAAGCAAGTATGAACATACTGCAAAAGAGTTCACACCCCTTGAACCTTTTAACATTTTATCACGACAACCACAGACCAGTGGCTCTTTGGACCTTCCACAATGGCTCTAAAAAACTTTGACTAAAAGTGATAAAGAACCAACTAATGTTTATACATACAGCTATAACAAATACAGATTTTAGCAGATCAGTCCAGATGTCAGGAACAGGGTCAGGCCAAAACACTGCACAGGTAAACATATTAAAATGGTGTTGTGCACCGCTGATGAAGATGATGGCGTGATCTGAATGCCTCTCCAGCACAGCATCCAGGCGCAGCAGGTCAGCGGGCAGACCCCTCCACAGCCTCCTGACCACAGCACCACGCCCTGATACCAAACCCCCACCATTCACCCGCCACACCGTCAGGCCTGCAGCGACACCAACATTTCTGTGACAAACTGGAGAAAGAGTTTCTAGTTGTCCCTCCAGAATGTGTTAATTGGATGCAACATTAGCAGCTCAGCAGCTTAAATAGGAAACATGAGGCTTCAACACACTGAAGGATGAGGTTTATAAAGGCAGAGATTAATTTAAAAGGTGTGTAGGGTTTATTTACTGGGGTTTCTTTAGTCTTTTTGTCCTTTTGTGCTATAAATACTTTCAGAAGCATATGCAGTTAGCTACTGTTGCTATAAGCTACATGCTGAATGTACAGTTCTGGAAAAAATAAAGAGACCACTTAAAATGATCAGTTTCTCTGATTTTACATTTTTTGCAGAAAATGAGAAATGGTCAAATTAATGAAAAGATGCAATGCTTTCATATCTCAAATAATGCAAAGAAAACATGTTCATGTTCATTTGGAAACAACAACACTAATGTTTGAACTCAGTAAGAGTTCAGAAATTAATATTTGGTGGAATAACCAGGAGGTTTTTCAATGTGGCTCATTTTTTTCAGAGCTGTATATATTGAAAGAGATAACATGTTTAATTCCTTTATTGTTTCCAACATTCAAACCTTTGAAGAAGAAAGTCTCTCCTCTTATCTTTGCCACAACGTCAAAGTTGGTGTTACAACGATCTATGGGAGGACTGAAGCGACAAAAACAGAGTCAAAGGACACATGGTGATTTGTTTGGTCAATCAATCAAGCAATCAAATTTTATTTGTATAGCACATTTCAGCAGAAAGGCATTCCAAAGTGCTTTACATCATAAACACAAAAACAAAGTCATGCAACATAGAATTAACAATCAAAACATTACATTAAGTTAAGTGCCATCGTTAAATTCTTAATTGATTATGTTTGAAATACAACTCTAAACAGATGGGTTTTTAGTTGAGATTTAAAGGCACTCAGTGTTTCAGCTGTTTTACAGTTTTCTGGAAATTTGTTCCAGATTTGTGGTGCATAGAAGCTGCATGCTGCTTCTCCTCGTTTGGTTCTTACGGTGGCCGACAGGTGCAAATGCGCAGCAACAGAGAAAACATGCAAACAAAAAAAGACACGTGCACAAATGAAATGCAACAAACATAAAAATAGACGCAAACAAAAAGCAAATAAAATGCAGCAAACAAAAAAGAGAGACGCAAACAAAAAAAGAATACAACCACAAATGAAATGCAGCAAACAAAAAGTGCTGAAAACGGAAGTGCTCCAGACCACTGGAGGGACTCAAATAAAAACAGCTGTGTCCAAATTTAGGGTCTGCATCCTTTAAAGCGGGTGTTCAGAAAAGCTGCAATGGCGAAAAAATTATTTTTGCTGTACTACACTTAAAATTACACAAAATTATTTTTTACAATGTTTTTAGGCGAGAATGTAGATGTATAGATCTGAAATATCTGCTCAGTTCATCAACAAATCACTTAATTGCAACATTGCTCGAACATTTTCGGAGATGTCTGCTCCTGCTGCATTAACAGCCAGCTCCCCTCGCCAGCTGTCAGCTGGCCGGGCGCTCCAGGTTCGGTACACCAAGAGAGAGAATGCATGTCTCCCGGCAAATTGTTTTAAAAACTCCCAATAGTTTTCCCCTATGAGTGGAAGTGAAACACAGATATTAAGTCTGGTAATAGTTGTAAAAATGTTTTGGTTCACTAAAATATTTAATTTATTCCTGAGCAAATGGGTTTGACTGATTAAAGCTAAGCTTTGCTGTATTTCATTTGTTTGCGTCTCTCTTTTTGTTTGCTGCATTTCATTTGTGGTTGTATTCTTTTTGTTTGCGTCTCTCTTTTGTTTGCTGCATTTTATTTGTGGTTGTATTCTTTTTGTTTGTGTCTATTTTTATGTTTGCTGCATTTCATTTGTGCGCGTCTTTTTTTATTTGCATGTTTTCTCTGTTGCTGCGCATTTGCACCTGTCGGCCACCGTAGGTTCTGGTTCTGGGGATGCAGAGCAGACCAGAGCCAGAAGACCTGAGGTGCAATAAATTAAGTAAACTTCCTTTTGTGTCTGTTTCCATCACTCACACACTTCATGACTCTGTGCTGATCCTACATCTGGTCACTGCAAAGTACTTCTGTTACTGTCAAAGTGTCATTCAGTTCCACTCCAGTCCTACTATACTGCGATACATATAACTACTGTAAAAAAGTACTTGTTTGTACTCACTTAAGTCTTGAATGTACCAACTTCCTCTGAGCTCAGTGTTTTCACTTGCCTTCAAGAAATACTATAAAAAATTAACTTATACAGAATTTTAGCTGTAAACACTGAAAGCATTTTGAATGAATGGCTAATCCCAACTCCATGATCCCGCGTTGTGACAGTCTCCCAGTTTGTCTTTGTACAGGTCGTACCCAGGTCTGTGATGATGGTGATGGGCTCTGTGGTGCAGCTTAGGCTCCGTTGTAAGGCGAGGAACATCTGTCAGCAGAAGCTGGTTCCTTTTACCTGTAGCGGAAATTAAAATACGTTAAACTTGAAAAGCCTCACAGAACAGGAATGGGATTATTCACTTAAAATCCTTAAAACCACAATTAAAAACTCAGCCAACGCCTCCTGCAAATGCGCCATGAAGAGACGGGAATGTTGAGCTATAAACCATGCAGACTGGCAGCTGTGTCTGCAAAGCTTACAGGGTATTCTGGGAAAGGAAATGGTGCAATTAGTTCCACTTTTCACCAGACACTTCCCTTCCTCTGATCCTCTGATGCTTTACAATACAATGCTTTGACATGGGAAGGCAGAAGTTTAAAGCTGACAGCAGTAGTCAGTAACAGCAGTTGTCAGACCCGCCAACGTATTCTATTGACTATTAGGATGCATTCACATCAGCCCCTTTCAGTTTAACTTTAGTTCATTTGCTTAGAAAGTGCGGTTCATGTGTGGAGTTATGAATGTATAATTGAAATCTGATGAGGATCAAAAACATGAACTCTGGTCAAATGCATATGTGAATACTAAGCAAACTGGAGACCGCTCTAAAAGCAGGAATTAGATTGTAGCACAGGGAATTCTGGGTAAATACTACCAAAATATAAACAAGCAAGTCTAGCACTAGAATTGGCCCGTGGTGTTTTACCAAAGACAAAAGAAAAATCCTATAGTCGCTAAAAATCTGACACTACTCTACTTTTGTTTACATTTTGCAAAGAAGGAAGTTGCTCTCAGTATCTTCAGAGGTTTTTGTGTTGCTTCTCTGAGTGGTTCCTGGTACCACTCAGGTGGAGTATAAAGGTTTTTCAAAAGGTTCCGTTTGTTTGACTCAGTGCTGTGTGAAAGCAAACCACACCAGCTGAAAAAGGAACAAACATAATTTTCAGCCCAAAATTGACGATTGAAGTCGGAGTGAAAACACCCTCTTAATAGTCTAAACCTTTGCCTGTTCTCATTCCAGCACAGGAAGATGCTCAGATATAATTCAAGTATAATAATATTTATACCATCTAGAGGTTGTAAAGTTATGTTTTGGTTCATGTAGCTTGTGCTTCCTTACAATCACATTGCATCATTACCACATGTGGTAATGATGCAGTACTGTTCCTACCATAGATGTGAGTGATGTGCTCCAGGTCCTGCTGTTCCAGGCGGTAGTGCAAAGGGTCTCCAACAGGACCGTGGTAGTATGGCCTCATCACTGAGTGGCGGGACGAAGAGTGGGCCAGGCCCAGAGCATGGCCAAACTCATGGACCAACACCGTAAACAGGTCCGTACCCTCATAAGCTGGAGGGGAATATACACAGTTATACAAGAGTTATTACAAAGTAGATGTGTCTCTTAAAGCTTGTTTCTGACCACAAGATGGTGCTGTTGGACAGAAATGAACCAACTACAAACCAAGAGCCTTTGGGGTCATCTAAGGCAGACAACAGAAAAAAATACAGTTTTGCACATGAAGTGAGTGGAGGGATTGTTTTTATGCGCAATACCACTAAAATCTACTGAACTGTGCCTCCAAAACATTTCCAGTTTCTGATTCACACATAAAGAATTAAAATATAACCAACAATGTAAAAATTAGTTAATTCCAGGGTCTGTAATTAATTAATTACTGTTTAATTGAAAATTATACATTGTCAAAACAAGCAACATTCTCAACTCAAAAACCCTTTTTGCTGTAAAAATGTTTGAATAAATATACATATGAGCTAATCAATCAAGACATTTGTTTTAATATGGTGTTTGTTCAACCATCATACTGGTGCAAAGTGGTGTTAGAGCTGTACAAACAAGCTCAAAGAATCATTTTTATTCATGGAACTTCGTGATCAAATCTGTCTCTGGAAGCGTGGACAATAGATGCTACAGTGGCGTATTGGGGCCATTGTAGATAGAAAAAAAGGAGTACACTTACATATAACAAGCTTGAGATTATTCTCAGAAAAAAATTGCTAGAAATTGCTTTCTTTGTGCATTCTAGAACGTTTCAGAAATTATCTTAAAATTAGTTCTCTTTTTTTTTATTTTTTTTTATCCACACTGGACCCAACAAGCCATTGTGTAGGGAACGTTAGCATTGGGGATGTGGTGCTGCTACATGGTTAGCATTGAGATGTTATTTTAGGCTTGAATAGCTTCACTGACAGGCCAACTCCTTTTAGCACAAGTTGAACACAACAATACTCCTTTCCAGCGTCCAATCAGATCAATTTTTGAAGCTAAAACTAATCACATGATCCAAGTGTAGCGAGTTTGCTTGGCTACACGTTAACTCGTGTAGCCAAGCGAACGAGTTAGCGTTCTGACGCTCAAAAACAGACATGTTTCTGTTTTTGAGCGTCAGATTTATGGTGTACCAAAAACAATACAAAACATGCAGTATGTATGTTAAAAAAATGCAATTAACTGCGTTAAAAATTTTAACACTATAAGCTTCCTAACTTCAAATCAAAATGAACATGTTAAAGTTCCACCCCTGGTAAAAATATTTAAATACAGCTAATTAAATTCCACATAATAGTAGGTCCAAAAACAACACTTCTTTGGTCTTCAAACAATCATGCAGATTTCTATTTAAAGCCAGACTACTGGTGTCTTTTTGCCAACAGGTGTGCAATGGCGGATTAATATGCGTAAAATACCATCTGCCCAGGCCACCATTCTCTGGGCACCATTCTCTAGGCACCATTCTCTGCTCATTTTGCTAAATGAGCAAAATGCTAAAATTAGCATAATTTAATGCTCTAAAATGAACACTCTAAAATGAAGGTATTATTTATGTTCTTTTATTAATAAATAAGTGCAGCCTGACCTGGCTGTCTGAAAGCCCACTGCTCCTCTGCATCCAGATGAACTCCTCCTGCCCTGGCAGGATCTGAAGGGAAGAAAGCATGACCCACTGCTCCACCGGCTCCATCGAAGGGATAGCCATCACCGTGGTAACCTTGGAGAAAGTCTACCTGCAGGTCAGCTGCCTCTGGGTTGCCCACCTGGATGCAAGACAAATCAACAGAGTACAGCACCCAACAAAAGTATCTATGGCATCCACAAACTTTAGCACTTCAATGGCATTTTAGTTGATAGAAGTAGATAGGCCCCTTGCCTCAATAATCTGTACAACATTCTTTCACTGAAACCTAATAATCCAGGCTTTAATGATCTAGTTAGAGGTTTGTCCCTATTTGTTTCATAAAATCCAAGAGGTGAATTTCCTATTTTATTGCATTTCATACAACCACCATCAAACAAATGTGCCAACCTCATGGAATTCCAGCGGCGTTGGCTCTGCCCAGACTCTTAGAGCATAGAAGACCAGAGAACGAATCATCTCCCTGGACAGGTGTGAAGAGGAAGGATAGGAGTGCAACCTAAGAAAGTGAAAATACTCTGTGAGTAGAAGAAAAGGGCAAAGTGAAAGAAAAATAATAATTGCCCTATTTAGGATAGTTACAAAGTAAGTAGCTAACTTAGAAACCAACCCATACATTCTCTCCACTGAATTGTTTGTTCATTTAATCAAATTCCTGACTTTTTCTGAATTTAAGCTACATGATTTATTCCACTATGTCATAGACACCATTTCCCCTTACACCGGAGGAGACTTAAAAGCGTACAAAGGCCTAGATGCTAACCAGTTTTTTTGTACATGCTAGGCAGCATGATAGTGGGGCATTTTCTTACTATTGATTAGACATACCTTCTCAATAATGCAATATTTGATTGCATCTCACTAATCTTGATGACTCATGAAGTATAGGAAGGTTAATCTTCTTACTTTATAAAAAAGTGTTCACTGAAAATCTGCAAATACATCAAGAGCTGCCAGTTCTTACGATTGGCAGCTGTTATCCATCGCCGTCTTCTTTCCTCATCAGAAGGTTTACGATAAAATGGCAAGTTTGGTTTGCATCCTCATCTGTTTGTGCATCTGTTGAGCACTCTGTGACCATTTCTAAATAAAAGCAGTATTGGTCAACTGTCTGTTTTTGGACAATCATTACAGGAGTTAATGCAGGTATCGGTTCTTTTGACATCTGCCATGTTGGAATGGAACGCTTTTTGAAGAGAATGACATCAAGTTCAAAGGGTAAATAGAGACACAAACTGCTGGGTCACTACAGCTACAGGATACAAATCTATTGCTCTTTCAAATTCAGGTTACACTACAAGTTCTGGTATCCTGGACGAGCCCCCAATTTCTGATCTGATCAGACCCTTTTGACTCCAACATGAAAGGCAAGCTTAACGCTCTCTTTTAAACCAGACCTAGCATGCCCTCCCTTGGTCTAAAAAGCCGATGTTTAATTATTATATTTTGGTGACGTGAATGATACACACCAATGTGCAATTAGGCAGAGTAAGAAGAGTTATAATAGACTTCCATCCAACCTCCAGTTTATGTTCCTACGGGTCCACATGGAGACAGATCTCCTCCTCCGTATCTCCTTCCCCTGCTGGAGGACCAGTAACTTGGATGGTCCATCTTGGTCAGGAAGGGAGCAGCGTGGGCTCTTCATCAGCACCATTGTTTCCTCATCTAGACAGTCCAAGTACAGAAAGATACATTCACATTTAAACCTCGGGTCAGAGGAGTAGATCTGACCCGAGTCCAATATTGGGTGTCGTCCTCACCTAAAACTCCGGAGTCTTTGAGGCCAGCAAACGTTTGCATGGCTTTGACAGCGTCAGTGACAGCTGTCCAGGCCTGCAGCAGCCCGGTGGAGGGGTCTGATCGGGGCAGGTAGCCATACTTGATCAACCAATCCTACAGAAGAGAACAGTCGTTTCTGCCTCAATTATTTAATTAGGCCTCTCATACAAAATCCTTATCTTTGCTTTTGGTTAATGAGCCATCCCAGACTTGGTAGGACATCGTCCCTTTGGATCACTGAAACTTCAATTTAAAGTCAGAAATCTGTTTGTGGAAAGTGATTCTGAGATTATTTCTCACTTTAATGAGTTCATTTTTCTCAGTGTAAGTCTATCTTTGTGAACTAGACTACCATAGCAGCCTGTAAAAACAAGTAGAGTATCTTTGAACGCTGTATATCTACCAAATAAGACGTACTTCTTGTTTGTATTGGTGAAACTAATTCTCTTCAGATATGTTTCACAAATGCGCAGCTGTATCAAAATAATCTGACCTAAATTCACGGGTCAAATATTGTTTAATAAAAACTATCTATGGTATTTTACCACCATCTGGGTGCTCTCATCTTTGGTGGGTGTAGCAGGTTGAGACGAGGGAGTTGGGGTCACGCTGGCAGCAGAAGCTGTCTGTATCCATTCATTACTCAGGCACAGGATGAAAATCCACATTTTCATCTTGGTTGCATGTTTTTTGTACAGGACGACTCAGCGCTCGCTCTCAGAGTACAGGAAGAAGCACGTGGACTGTCAGCCAGATCTCCATCCCTGGTGAAACACAAAGCAGCTGTATCATTAATGTCATAATGTTCATCATTCAGCTATTTGACTCAAACTAAAATGACATAAGATATTAGCAACTAACAATTATTTAATTAATCATTATTTATTAATCATAAATAATGATTAATTAATCATTAATCATATTTTAGTGTGTTAAATTTTAACATACTTTGATTAATGTACTTTAACTGTACTATTTTGGAACAACTAATTTTGTGCTTAGTATACTTTAGTAGTATTTAAATAGTATTAAATTACAACTTTTAGTATACTTAACATAACATACTTTTTTGGAACAACTTCAAGTAGTACTTAATGTACTTAAAGTGTACTTTTTAAATGTAATATTTAAGAGCTTGATTATTATATTTTGAGTGTACTAATTCTGTCATAGAATTTTATTAAAAATAAACTTTCAACATACTTCAAATATATTTTAAATATATTATAAATATATTTAAATTACCCTTAATTGTTATTTTTGATTTCTTGCTATGCTATGTATTAATTAGTTTTATTTTGTAACCAGGTTGCTGCATGTTGCAGACTTCTGCCCAGGTCCCTCTTGAAAATGACATCTGGATCTCAACAGGGTTCATCCGGTTAAATAAAGAAAGTTTTAAAAAGGTATACTTTATTAACCTAAAATTACCATTTATAATGTAATTTAAAACATAGTGAAATTAATAATTTAAAGTAGTGTTAAGTGAATTTTCAAAAATTCTATTTTGAGCATATATTTTAAAATATACACAAAATATATTTTAAATATATTTTAAATATACTTGAGCAAGTGTATATTTACACTTGGGCAAATATATATTTTGTTCATTTAAAGTATACTTTTATTTAATATATTAAAAGTGTATTTTGGTACAATTATGTTTAAGTGTGTTTAAAGTTATAATTTCAAAATTGGTACAAGTATACTTTTAGCATACTTCAGATATATTTATAGGTAGTACACTTAAACTCCTTTGAGCTTTTTTTGATCTATAAAGCAGTCTGTGGCCAAGTTGTTCCAGAGGTTAAATTGATATTATTAGGGCTTAATTAACAAAATGACAGCAAATTTGCTTACTTCATAACTTCATAACCAGCTACCTTTACTCCAATGGTCTGTTTAACAGCTACAGTCTCAAATCAGCTCAGCCCTCCAGGACTGTCAGAAACAGTAACATTAAACCTGTTGGGGGAAAATATACTACCTTTGCTTTGCATTGTCCCCACATGATGGCAATGATATAGTAGGATCCAATTAAATTATGGGTTGTTGCTATGTTGTTGTACGGTGTTTTAAGATCTTGTTCAATGTGACCCTTTTTAACGTTGAGCCCCTGCCCCTCCAAAGGTTCTCTGCACGGCCCTGGCAACCATCAATCGTAAGAACTGAAGACCATCAGAGCATTTGCAGCTTTGCAGTAAACACTTTTTGCAAAACTAGATTAAATAAGATTAGTATGATGCAATCAAATATTGCATTATGAAATCAAATCATTACTAGCCATGGAGAAAATGTCCTTCTGTCATCATGTTTTCTACCATGTACGAAAATAATTTTTGTACAATTTTAAGTCTGCTCCAGTCTAAAGGGAAATGCTGTTTATGAAATAGTGCTATTTGGAGTGAATTCAGGCAAAGTCGACAATTTGATCAACTCAACACATCATGGGTGTGCTGTGGTGGTACAGGGGTTAAGCACAGTCCACATATGGAGGCCTCAGTCCTTGACATGGCCATCGCTGATTCGATTCCTGGCCTGGCGACCAGTGGCGGAGCCAGAGAGGGGGCCAGGGGGGCCAGTGCCCCCCCTGTCATCTGATTGGCCCCCCCAGTAGCCCCCCCAGATGATTGACATGTAACAGCACCAGGTCATTTCTGTACATTATTTGGAATTATTCTAAGCCAACCTAATATCTAAAGAAGAAAAACAATAATAAATATATCAAAAGAAAATGTATAAAACTTTATATAAGTCCATGTGACATAAATAAATAGATTTTTATCAGGCGCGATACCAGCCTCCTTTATACTCATAAAAACAAGCTGATATTCTTCTCCTGGGTGTTTCAGTTATGCTGCGCTGTGGTGCAATTCAAAGGCTAAAGCACTTCATACCTGGTGGTGATGGTAAAACACCAATAAGTTATTTATTGATCCTCCGCAAAAAAGAGAAAAAAACGAAGAGGGGCCAACAATGTTCCTAGTTTGGAGCAGAGGTTGCGCTAGAGTTTTTTCGTTGTCCGTCAAAGAAAAAAATATTTTTATTTCCGATTTGTAGTCATCAAACGAAACATTTATTATTTCTCTGCTAGAACGTTTTTGAAATCAGGTAACATTTCACGAAATGACGTGATCACAAGACGGCAGAACTCTGATCATTTCCTGATCCCGCATCACTTCCCTCTGCGGGAGAAAAACCCCGCAGAAGCGGATCAGCTGAGCTAGGAGCTCCGAAGTCTCTGGTCCGTTAAAGCGTCCAGATCAGAGGTGATTCTCTGACTGATATTGTTCTTAGTCTGATTAATAATGAGCTCCACGATGTTCTCTGTGCGTAAAGTTGAAACTGTCTGAGCACCAAGTGGTCAGCTGATCACAGTCTGGACAGAAACCAGCGAACTGCTCTCTGTTCTCATCAAGACGAGGGTGAGGAGGGAATCTGGCATATTAACTCAGTTAAGTTTTTACTGGTTTTGTTTTTAAAACACCATTAACGTAAGCAGTGTAACTATATATTGTATATTTGGCATTTGTCATCTCATGTGTGATTAATTGGTGCGTTACGGTGGAGCATTTATGCGCATTTATTGCCCAGCGCTCTGCGCTTGTTTCTGCCTAACGGATCTGCACTTTAATTTCTTTCCTCTCTCAACAGCTGTTATTCCTCTACATAAACTACAATAAGTAGATCACATTCTCTTTAGGTTTTCTCTGTGTGCTCCAAACTCATTAAATGTAAACTCATTAGAAGCCCGAGCCACCATCAGGCAAATAGTTCTGGTTTGACCCGAAATATTGTTACCCGTCAAATTACCTGTCCAAACAGAGCTTCCTAACCAAGGTGTCCATAACTCTTCAACATGCTGTCAGCTCCCGGTCAGAAAGACGCATTTAGTTCATTGTCCATGAGATGATATTCAGAAAGGATCTTTTATTTGATTGATTTTAGTTTCCTCTGTGATGAACTCTTTGCGTAAAGTCTATCATGTCTCCATGTGCGCCAGTCAAAGGTGTTAATTATAACATGTCAAATGACAGAAGGGCTTAAAAACTAACCAAATATTCAGTTTGGTTATTTTTTAAAATTATATATATGTGCACACACACATTTAAAATTTTGCCCCCCCAGAGGTAGTCCTGGCCCCCCCTTAGCCCCCCCAACTTTAAAAGTCTAGCTCCGCCACTGCTGGCGACCTTTGCTGCATGTCTTCCCCTTCTCTCATTACCCACTTTCCTGTCAACTAACTATAAAATAAAGGCCACTAGAGCTGAAAAAGAAAAAAAAACACTTAACATGTCATAAGAGAGGGTATGGGTCGGTTTCCAAGATAGGTTTTTCCAGTTTTTATAAATACAGCCATCTGTGAGGCCCAACTAACAAGAGTGCTGCCTCCACAGACATGAATAAGTGGAAGCCATGGCTACACTTGGAAAAACAATCTGCCACTCCGTTCACACTCCCATCCCTTACCTCCAACGTCCGTCACAGCGCCTCAAAATGGTGACGTAGTTTGCAAAGGGTCAATATGTACAGAAACCCACAAGTAGTTAAAATGGATGAAGTGCTTTAGTCTAACCAATCACACCACAGGACAAGTCACCTCTTCACAAACACACATCTAGGGGAGCGATAGGGGGGAAAAGTGATAATTCCAAGGGCCCTTGACCACAGGGGGCCCACCACAATTTTTATATATTTTTTACAACAAATATAAAATAAATTGGGGCCCTATAAATTACTGTTATTGTGTTTTTTTAAATTATTAGCAGTAAAAATTAAATGTTACTGTGATATACCATAAAGTGGGAGGATTTAATCACTTGTTGATGGTCAAGAAAATCTGTTTAAGAATATAAGCCACCACATAAATTATTAGTCTTGCAATTTATAATATATGTGTGTTTTTTAACACTGAAATTTACCAAAATACCCTGTTAAATCAAAAGAGAAAAAAAGGGAACCAAAATTTGTACAGCGTTTCACCAGGAGGCCTAAAATGGGGAGCCTCACCCCCTTGCTCTTCAGGCAGAAGCTGTGTCCGAATTCAGGGTCTGCATTCTTCGAAGGACGGATTTGTAAGCCAATTACATCATAGCGTGGCGACAAGGCCTGTCCGAATTCAAAGACTCCTTCAAAGGGCTCTTGCACCTACAGCGTTGACGTCACATCTCCAGGAGCTAATGCGGCTCACTTGTTTCCACTTTGAGTTACCATGACTGCTAGAAAAGACTAAGTCGTATTTCAGATGCAAAAAAAGCAATACTATGAACATTATCGTCTTCCTAATATAATAGGCTTTTAAGTTTTCATTAATTTCCAAGCGATCCTGAATTAAGAAGATGGTGGCTTGTAAATATTTACCACTACCAGTTAAAGATAACACTGCACAACACAAAGTTTGCTGCTTTCATTTCACTCCGGATCAGCCTAAAAATACCGGGGATACGGATGGTAAATAAAGGAGCCTCCCTGAGTTATTTCCATGGAATTCCTTCAGTATTCAGCCTGAAAGAGTGAGTTTATGGGAACGAGTGAACAGACCAGAGCCAGACAGCCGAGCAACTGATCTGCCTGTACATACTGCTGTAAACACCGTCCTATCTGAGCTCTTCACAAGAAACATGCAAGGGTAATAAAACGAAATAACAAGGAGACCTTAAGGGACACAGTCATATTTTTCTAAAAGCAGCAACAATTGAACCTGAACGGTCAGCTGAACCAGATCTCTGACACCAGAGCTGCACTACTGTTAAGCTATGAGGCTTGTTGTGCTCCGTCAGGCTTCGGAAGCTGAAAACCCAAACCGTAATCTCCCCAGTCTCTGACACTAACGACAATAAGATAAAAACATTGTCCATTAGAATGTTTAGATACTTAAATAACACATTTTTACAAGAACAATGTCCGAGAATAATGCTTACTAGCATAAGCTTACTAGCATAAGCTAAGGTTAATGTAATGATTTAAACAAAGTTTAAATCATTACATTACTTCTTATCACCTCTGTAAATAGATTTACCACACACTAAAGACCTGGTGAAAAAGTTGTACAACAAGACTCAAGAAATGTATTTACTGGCACTGCATTATTAATTAGAATTAAACAGTCACATTAAATGAAAAGCTGAATTAGAAATAAGTTTCAATTTTTAAAACTGAAACCAAATGTCCAAAATAAACATCAGTATTCCAACTACAAACTCCAACTTGGATCTCAGAGATTTCTGTCCAGCCCTGACCTTCGTGTTGACCCCTGATCCAGTCTGACTGTACTGATCAACAGAACATGGTGAAGCAGCCACAAGCATTATTTCCTGAATCTTGTCAGTTCATGCTGGCTGTCTGAGATGCTCATGGTTTTCTGGTAGTTCATTTGCTAATTTTTAACTTGTAAATAACTGATTTCAAACATTCTGCTGCACACTACTGAAGGCAGCCCAAGTTGCACCTGCTTTACAATACTTAGCATTACTTTGCATCATTTCAGTGTGTGGTTAAAATGTGGGGAAGTGAAGAAGTGAAATATAAAATGATACAAACAGACTGACAGCCACTGTAAATCTGCTGTACAGTGATTTTGTCTCTGTTTCATCAGACGCTAACAGTACTGTCACCATCTGCCGCTGTTGTCTCACATCACACAGCCCGCTTCTTCCAGACACACCATGTCAGACATAAACTTGGTTCTTGCAGAGACTCCAAACTGTCCCCCAGATGTCCCTTCACTCCCCCATCCCCCGGTCACTGCAACCAGCCTTAACTGAGGCAGAAAACTACAGAATCCTTTCTCCTGCTTACCTTCCTGCTCCTGCTCATTCTCTACGTCTGACCCCTTCTCCAGCTCTCTTTATCTGCTGCGGGATGATCAGCTTCTTCTTTCTCTCAATGCTTCGTCTTTAACCACACACACACACACACCCCGACTGCCCCCCCACCTCTCACCCACCTGCTGTCAAAACCATGGCGACAAATGTAGCCTCACTTCATGTCCTTCATTGGTCACTTTGCACTCTTCACTTTTTCTGAACATCAGAGCATATTTGACCAATATGGAAATGAAATAAATAAATTGAAATAATAATAATAATAATAATAATAATAATAATATAATAATAATAATAATAATAATAATAATAATAATAATAATAATAATAAAACCCTGAAACAATTAGTTAGAAGGCAGAATGCTCCCCCGCACGCAGAAACAAGCAGTGGATTCAGCAGGCAGGATTAGTGTGTGTTACGCAGAAAAGATATGCTTTGTGAGTGAGTGTGTGTGCAACATCTGCATGTATCTTCGTTCATGATGCCATCAACATTTTTCTCCGAATCCTCTTAACGTGAGGATTAAAACAGAAGTAAAATGAAGTCGAACAGATTTGTCACTCCATCCCTTTCTCTCTGCTCAGTCCTCTCGTGCTGCTTCTTTGTGTTTAAGCTACTGAACCAACTGTTAGACGGCAACGCGCCATGACCTGCTTCTGTATTCACCACTCACACGCAGCTCCCTCTCTCTATGAAAGCATCTAGGCGACGCAAAGCTGGAAAACAAATTCGACTGGGTGTGTCTCTGTAATAAAAACGTTTTTCCTGGCTTGTATTTTCTTTATTGCTACAGATTGGGTCACATCGATGCTAATAGTGTTTCTTCCATTGTTGGATTCCCTGGCCCATTAACTCCCGCTGAGTCCCACTGGGATCATTACGCTCCATCTCATCTGTGTGTGGAGCTGGATGGTGGTTTAGCAGGAAACTCGAGTCTTTCTGAAGCTTCACACACACACCTGATACAGACACAGATCCTAGTCCTCAGTGTAGATTTTACAGAGTCTTGAAAAACTATTCAATCCTCTTTGACTTTTTTTGGACTTTGCATGTCTTTGGGATATTAAGTGCAATACTTTGAGCTTTTGTCGCAATCATATTTCTCCACTCAAAAAAGCGTGACCTGGCTACATTTCTCTCTATAGAATAAATACTAGTAGCCAAGCTATGCATACTAATTATATTATTTTTATAAAATTCATTCTATTTATGTATTGCATTTTACTTACTTCTGTACAACTGTGTGTGTCTCTAGTATAAATACTATCAGCTTAAAATGACTAAGTAGAATGAAATTATATTTTATCAGTAAGGTCAACAATATCAAATAATCAATTAATTCTACCCAATGTAAATTGTCATACAGTTTCACTCCAGAAATTGCACTACATTAAAACAATATTTTTTATTTTTTTACTTAAATTTGACATTCTTACAAATCTATATTATTTTAATTGTCACTTTGAAAAACAGGTTATCTGTTAGTTGAAGTTTCTCTGATTTTATTGCATTTTCAGTCAACTCTCATTGTTTGTCACCATGTCAAGTAATATAAAAAAAAACAAATTACAGCTGCGGGTCCCAGCTTTAGTTACGTAGGAAATATTTCTCGGTTGTTTAGAAGCACATTTCTGGCTGCAAAGTCAAGTAATTCTGATCTTCCATCCTTACCTGTGAAAGGTAATGCCAATTAATCCAGTTTGAAACACACAGCCCAGGTGAAAAAAGTATACTTTAGTATACTTCAAACATACTTAAATTTGTGAAAGTACACTTTAAGTATACTAATTATTAAGTGTACTACCTATAAGTATATCTGAAGTATACTAAAAATACACTTGTACCAATTTCGAAATTAGAACTTTAAACACACTTAAACATAATTGTACCAAAATACACTTTCAATATAGGCTATTAAATAAAAGTATACTTTAAGTGAACAAAATATGAATATGTATGAATTTTTAAGTGCCTTAATAATCTTTTAATATTTATTAAAATTGCATATACAATAAAAAAAAGGATAATCATGATGTAATTTTTAAGAAAGTATCCAATCAATTTTCAGATGTGTGATGTAAAATCTTATAATCAACGGCATTAGCTCCAGTTCAAACTCTAGACCAGATGGTGGCGGTATTGCACACTTTCATTTATTTAAAAAACGCCACAAAGAGAAGAAAAAACTTGAAGCAGGGAAGATAACGCTGTTGAAATGCACCATTTTTACTCTCAAAATATTGCCTTAAAAGTAGAGAGGGCCTTGACATTAGTTACTAATTTCGGTAAATTCAAGCCGGTGACGTCCTAGTCCAAGTTAGACTACAACACAATGAGAAAACAACAGATGGAAATGAAATGTGTGTCACAAAAGGAGCCCGGAGGGACGAAGGCTGCTAAATGTTGCTAGCTGGTGGTAAGTTTGTTTATTAATTATTTTCATAAACAGTGCAGTAAAGATATATAACTTACATTGGTTTTTTAAATAATTATTTTATCAATTTATTGTGACTTGTATAATTATTACAATAGGAATCATTCAGCTTCATGTTATAACTGCATGGAGGCTGTTTGTTATAACTTATACTTTAATTCATAAACTTAACCTGGTTTTAAGACAAAGACAAAGAAACTTTGATATTGTGAGGTGGTTGTTGTTCTAACACGTTCATCAATGATTTTATCTTCAACATATGTTTGCAGTCTAAGCAAATGAAGATGAAAGAGGAAGCCAGAGAAATCGGATGTTAGAAAACCTAAAGACTTTCTGTCTCAGAAGAAGCTCTGACTCCATCAGATCAACAACCAGCTCTGAGGATGAACCTCTGCATCGTCTTAATGGTGTACGTTTGTTTTTTCAATGAGGCAATAGCTACATTTTCAACAACAAAAACTGGCGTTACCATCACCAAGTGCTTAATTAACATGATTTGATTTAAAGGTAACTGGAAAGGATTTTTCTCTTCTTGTTAATCTAACATTTATCTTTCTTTTTTTTTATTTGTTGTTGACTTTCAGGGCCCTGTGATGGACTGGTGACCTGTCCAGGGTGAACCCTGCCTCTCATCTGATGGCTGCTGGAGATGGGCACCACCAGCCCCCCTCACCACCCTGAAAGGATCAGCATGTTCAGATCATGGATGGAAAGATTTTAAGGTAGTTTGTCTCCTTAAGTCCAGACTTAAAACAGCTTCATAGTTAATGTCAACATCAACTGACTCTATGACATTACTATTTTTTTTTCTACTTCTAACATAAACAGGCAAAGAAGACACCCAGAAATGTTTTTCCACCCCAGGCATCTGGTCCCAATCATCATCAGTTCTGATGATGTTACATACATGGCGAGTCCACAACGTCTTGAAATTCTAAGTATTCTTTTTTTATTTGCCATTTTTCTGTTCTCTTTAAATACAAATACTTTCTCTGTTTAATTGCTCTATTGTTCTTTTTTGTAGGTTTCCGTAACATTTTACAAGCACAATATATTTTCTTTAGGTTTTACTCAGATTTTATGTAGCAAAGCAACGCAGGGCAGCTGTCGTTGATCCTCACTGTCATGTTTTATTGTCACACTTAAATTTTCATGTTCATGTGTTCACTTTTGACCTGAAAACTTATAATTTGTGTTAAGTTCATAAAGTTGTGAGTAAAATTAGACAGTTTTAAAATGTCTGTAATAAAACAATATTTGAATTATCTTGAACTTCTTGTGTAATTAATCTTCCCATGTAAGTACTGTAGTGTAGTTATGCATGTCATTTACAAAATAGGTACGTAGGAATAAAGACTTTCACGAGTAATTAAAATTGTAGTTTATTATCAATAGCAGGAAATAAAAATTAAGTGTAATTTAAATACATTAATAATATATTAATAGTATATTTAAAATATATTTGAAGTATATATATTTTTAATATAATTCTGAGACAGAATTATTACACTCAAAATATAATAATAAAGCTCTGAAATATATTTAAAAAGTATACTTAAAGTACACTTGAAGTTGTTCTAAAAAAGTACGTATAGTATACTAAAATATACTATTAGTCGTAATTTAATACTATTTAAATACTACTAAAGTATACTAAGCACAAAATTAGTTGCTCTAAAATAGTACAGTTTAAGTACATCGATAAAAATATACTAATGTATGTTAAAATTTAGTATACTGAAGTATACTTTTTTTTCACCTGGGAGTACAGAACTTGAGGAGCTCTGATCGCTCTGCTGCATCATAGAAGATGGCGGACGCTGTTACGTACAACTCAGCGCTTCATGAGGCGTCTACCAATTAATATCTATGGTTTCTGGACTCTAAAGCAGCTGCCACAAATACGATTTGAAGATATATCACTATTTGCAAACAATTTTTCTTCATCAACATAATCTAAACTGGACAAATTCCTCGCTGATTGATACCAGTTTGACTACGACGGTAAGTGTTTTGGTTTTTTCTAGGCGTTAGTTGATATGCTAAGATAGCAATAGTAATTTGTTAGCTGGCTAACATTACATAGCCTTTCTGTTTTGGAAATAGAACGTATTTAGGCTCTAATCGTAATCAGACTTTTATGGTATAAACTGGGGTTGCCACCCGTCACGTAAATGCATTATTGTAAAGATCCCGTATTAAATCCTCCTCACGTCTTGCGCTAGTTTCACCACAGTAGCGACATGGACCTTACC
Organism: Poecilia reticulata; assembly: GCF_904066995.2. Taxonomy (NCBI): domain Eukaryota; kingdom Metazoa; phylum Chordata; class Actinopteri; order Cyprinodontiformes; family Poeciliidae; genus Poecilia; species Poecilia reticulata. The sequence goes on from NC_088839.1 coordinate 4,329,605, forward strand.
AAGCTCCGCCCAGAAATGCCCTCGAAAATCCCACGTGGCTGCATGTCTCACAAACAAAGCCTCGCGGAGCTTAGTTTCTATGTAAACATGGCGTCTTTCATTTCGACTGACTCTCTGCAGAGTATTTTACTGTAGTTGATTAGTGTAGCATTTCTGCCGGATTTTCAAAAAATATCAGCCACGACAATGGACAGGGGAACTAAAAAGTTCATATCATCTTTTTTGGACAACATCAAGGTGTTTGGGCCACGTGATGCCTCCAACATTGTGCGTGTCACAGCTAAATGCTACCAGTCGATGAGGAAAACAGCAGATCCTCACACCCTCAGCATAAATATAGTCAGGCTTTCATGGTTTTGAGGGTTACTTTTGAAATCAATGATTTCTGTTGTTGGCAAATGTTTGAGTGTGCCTAGGCCTGATACACTGAACTCGGTGCTAGCGTGGCTAGCACAATAACAGTTTAGTAAAAAGCCACTTCAGGTAAAATAAAATCTTTAATGTATGTCACATTAAAAGATTGCATATTGATCTGTTCAGCTAACGTAAGACTGTAACAGACAGGCTTCAAGGTGTAGAAGTTGTATCTGTACTGCCATTATGCTGTACTTGGCTAAAAGATTTTCATAATGAATGTGTTTATTATTTACTTTCTTTTTTTCATTCACTATACACAAAGAAAGCAAAGCAATAATACTTACACCAGCAGACACTCCTTTGTTCTTATTGATCCTACGACAGTTGAGCTGCAGCTGCGGTCGTGAACAAGCTTTGATCCAAGCAAGGCATTCCGTTTAAAATTTTGGAAATCTGTGAATTTTAGTTCCACAAATACGATCAGGATACCTGACATCGCCTGTACAGATACCCCACTGACGGTAGAGAACCATTCTTTTTCAAGTCCTGATGCAAAAACTTTCTGACGTCTGCTAGTCCACAATGTACATTAGCATGTGTTTACTACTGTAGCTTGTATTTGTGAGACGGTCACGCACGTGGTAGCTGCGCTGTGACGTGAAATGGGCATTAACCAATGAAACGCGGCCCCTGTGGTAAGGTCTATCTATCTATCTATCTATCTATCTATCTATCTATCTATCTATCTATCTATCTATCTATCTATCTATCTATCTATCTATCTATCTATCTATCTATCTATCTATCTAAGACGCTGTCTTAGATAGACGCTATCCATCTAAGACGCTGTCTTAGATATAGATAGATACATAGATAGATATTAGCTCATTAACTTCACATTTCTCCAATGAATATTTATCAAAGGTTATGATTAGAAGGTTAAGTTTCTTTTACTTTGTTTTGCTGCGGTTGTAGACTTGGCAGTAGAAAATTGATAACATAGGAATATTAACTTCATATTCCTTATAACAGATTACACTTGATTCTGCTGTGGTGCCTGTGGAAACAAAGTGCATGAAGTTTGTGCTCAGCTGGGAAAGCCCTGTGGATCACATGGTGGGACTTCTGCTTCAACCTGCTCACTACAGTATACCATTGCCTCTGTCATCCACCAGTTCACTGCAGACTGGCACCCACCAAGGACCCTACATGGATGTCTTCTTAAGTTGTAAACCCTGAGTACATATTAAAATAAAATTGATATGCCTTTTGTAAATACACTTCTCTACCAATGACTTAAATTGTTAACTGTGATGTTATGTGATGTTATGTTTTGTGTAATGTAGTGTATATATATTTAATTTAAAAAAATAACCAAACTGAATATTTGGTTATTTTTTAAGCCCCTCTGTCATTTGACAGGTTATAATTAACACCTTTGACTGGTGCACATGGAGACATGATAGAGTTCATCGCAGAGGCAACTAAAATCAATCAATAAAAGAATCCTTTCTGAATATCATCTCATGGACACTAAACTAAATGCGTCTTTCTGACCGGGAGCTGACAGCATGTTTAAGAGCTATGGACAGGACATCTTGATTAGGAAGCTCATTGCAAAACTTTAGTTGAAATGGCGCCTTTAACTCCAGTCTCCAGTACAGAACAAAGACAACTAATGTGAATGCAACGTTGCTTTAATCCCGGGGTGCCCAAGGTTGGTCCTTAAGGGCCAGCATCCTGCACGTTTTATTTTTCTCCCTGGTTTAAAGCACCTGGATCAAACGATGGCTCGTTAGAAGCCCTAAGAAAAATATTGACAATCTGAAAAGGTTGTTACTACCACCAGGGACAGATCTAAAACGTGCAGGATGCCAGCCCTCAAGAACCAACTTTGGGCACCACTTCAATCCATTTATAGTCTAACAGAGGATCCAGTTTATTTTGAAGAAATAAATAAAGGTGCAGAAGTTAATTAGATCCATGCGCAGTGCACTACACAACCGTTCTGCCCCAATCTGGAAGTTGGAAATGTCTTAATAATTAGTATTAAAAAGTTCTAATGTATTAATTTATCTGTATTTTATTTTGAAGGAGAATGAGCGTCAGTGAGTGAGCGTCGCTCCTTCACCCTGACGTTCCTTCCCTTGGTCGGTGGGAGGGGGGGTTCCGATCTATGTTTTTGCATCCACCTGAATAATGTGTAGTTGCGCCAATGGCTGTGTGGACGTGATGCTTGCAAAGCTAGCTGTACAGACTGAGACACACATGTTGCATCTGCGATGAAAAAAAGTTGTCACTCATGCATTGAATAATTATGTGGAGGTGTTGACTGAGGCGTCGTATATATGGGACAACGCTGGTACCAAAGTGCAATATAGTGGTATGATATTCAGGAACGATCCGATTCTTCTGGACAGATCTTTACTGATTACATTTATTTCAGCTCTAAGTAGTTAATATCTAGCCTTTTTATGGGAATGTGGATCTTTCAGATCAATTTGAGAAGCAATTTTGATAGGTAAAAGTAAAAATTTTTTGTGTCACGTAGCACGGGGTGCTGGTCTTGATTTGGTCTTGGGTTAGGTGGTCTTGACTACAACTCTGCTACTGGCTCCTTGGTTGCATGACCTCTCCCACCCACCTTCTTTCCATCCCTTTCTGTTGAATTTCTTTAAAAATAAATGCCACTAGTGGCAAAAAAAGTGAAGTTCATGTTATGTTTGGACAGGAGACAAAATGTTTCCATCCCTGAAATTAAAATGCATAGAATCACATATCTAAGTCTAAACTATGTTACAGAGTAAACACAATAAAAACATGCTTTATCTGTGGCATTGTTCATTAAAATGGCACATTTATAATGTATTAAAGTTAAATACGATCGGTTCACTTAATGATATTAGCGATTAGGTAATGCATTCAGGAAGTACTTTTAGAAAAATACTTAAGCAATACTTAAGTATTTTTAAAAGCCAGTACTTTTTTACTTTTACTTAAGTACAAATGTTAATGTGGTAGTTTTACTTTTACTTGAGTACATTTTTGTCTGTGTATTTGTACTTTTACTTAAGTAAATAAGTAAATTTTTTGAGTACTTTCTCCACCACTGATGATATCAGTCATTCTTTAGTATTGCTTATGCAATAGGGGCACATCGCCCATCCAGAACCGATCATCTCCATAACGGATATATGTCCGATCTTCTAATTTCCTTTGCTGCATAATGTACATTGCATTTATTCTAGCATTAAGTAAATGTATCTTGAAGGAGAATAACACTTAAATAATAGTCCAACAAAGATATTTAGAATTAAAAATAACTCACCCTGAATTACCATGAGCGATATAAGGAATGTAATAAAAGTGTTATTAATGAAGGGAAAAAAAACTCAACCCAGACTTTAAGTTTAGGATTTGGTTCGCAGTGTATGAAGTTAAATTTGTTTCCCAATTATTCAATGAAAAAAAAAAAAACTAACCTCAGTTAAGTAAAATAAAATTGTAATCAAAACTTTTGGAATTGTAATGATTTTTTTTTTTTTAAAGTTTTGTTTAAAGGACTTTTTAAAATTAAATAACTCATTTTTACCAAACATAGACATTTATTTGCACACATCAGGAATCTTTTGTTGTGATTTTAGGCCCTGCTCACAACGACATGCGAGAATCGCAAGCAAAACTTTGAGTCACAAACAAAAGCTTAGAATAGCAAGAAACAATTTCTGACAAGCACAAATAAGTTTGTTTTGCAAAAAAGAAAGTTAACTTCATGAGTCAAAAATGTGTGATTTAAATTTTTTAAAGTTTTTTTTAAGCAAAACTCAGTAGGCTTTTCTCATGGTGACATGCATTAACAATTCAATTTTTGCTTTTGTTTTTTTCGTTTTTCTGCAGTTCCACATTAAAGTTTGATGCAGCTCTGCTTTCCTGAATGGACCATCTTCATCTCCACTGCAAGTGTAGCAAACAGGCAGCTCTTTTTTATAGATTACAGTCCACTAAAAGGTTGCATTGTACCCTTGTTTATATTTTTAATAGTGTAATTCTGTAATGACAAAATATGTCTGGTGGTCCAGCTCTGATTTACATATCTTGCTAAATTGCAGGTTTGAATATTGCAATACTTTCCTATAACAAAATAGACCTGCAGAAAGAAATTACTAATAAAATATCTTACATTTGCATAGTGTTGTGCTCTATATGGAGATGTTACTTAGCTTTGATTGTATATGTCACAATTTTGTAATTTATCATTGTTTATTAAACTCTGTTAATATTCTGTCCTAAAATGCGGTTAGATGTGCCCTTTTTTTGTTGTTGAGCACCTGCCCCTTTAGTGGCCCTGCACTTGAGTACTGGATAAACTTATAAAGTTCTCCAAAAGCACTATCAATGGTAATTTAATGACATAAAGTGGTTTAATCTGCGAATAATTTAATGTGCAAAGAATTAAAATAAAATTAAATTATCTTTTTTTTTATTCCTGCTGGAGATGCCGGGGATTGAACCCGGGGCCTCATACATGCAAAGCATGCGCTCTACCACTGAGCTACATCCCCTGGCAGAAACACTATGCGGAATCATCCAATATAAAGTCACATAGCATCTATGTAATGCTTAAGATGTAAATGTCTGTGTTGGTTCCGTGCAATGTGATTCCTGATTTCTTCTCTTCCTTCATTCCTTTCTTTTTTTAAAAAAAAATAAATCTCATGACGTCTTCCCCTGCACTATCAAGACTGACAGCACTCACGGAACAAATTCCCTTTGTCCCGTAAGCATCGCCTGAACACAAAGGCGTAGGAAGCGGGGGGGACATGTCCCCCCCAATGTTGGAGAGAGTCACATTCGTCCCCCCCAATAATTTCACCGCAGTTTCGAAGAATTTTTAAATCTTCCACTCGCGTGCTTTTATTTTGAAGGCGTACAACAGCGCATTCAGCAGAGCGCTTCCTCCCCTTCACCCCTCTGAACCGCTCAGAGTAAACGCAGCAGCAGACAGAGTCAGAGAAACTTCGTTTGAATGAAGTAAACGACCTGCCAGGAATTTTGCCATGAATATCGCTCATTTATAACATCTTGTTGTCAGTTTACTTTCATAAATAGAACTAAATCTTTTTGGTTAAGCCGTTTTAATTCTGGGAGAGTCACATGTCCAAAATTTTACTGCTAACTTTGTTTAAAAGTTAGCTAGTCTAGTCACAATGATTTAGAATGAGACTGAAACAGCAGCAAAATTAGCCTTTTTATTATTTAAAGTGAGCAACACCTGATCATACTCGACCACTTAACATATTATATTATATTATATTATATTATATTATATTATATTATATTATATTATATTATATTATATTATTTAGATATTTAGGAGAAAAGCAGTGCTAGAATGATGTTCAAGAAAGGTTAAGAAGCTCTGGTGAGGTCTTCATTTAGTTTATTGAAATATGTGTTAACTGTTTTTAATTTTTAAATAAGCTAAACTATTTTATTATGAGAGGAGCAGGTCAGGAAAGACATAGGAGAGTCAGGAGGAGTTTCAGAGTGTGAAGATATAAAAATTATATAAATTAATTATATAAAAAATTATATTAATTACAGGGGACAATAAAAGTGCTTGAGGAGAGGTTTAAAAATAGTGAAAATTTTTGCTACTAAGTAAATAGAGTTGAGATGTATAATAATGTATCCATCTGAAAATTAAGGTATTTAAATTCTCATACTGTATGATAAAAACATACTTTTTATATTTAGTTCACATTCTGACACTGTAGATTACTGTAGTGTCTGTTGTAAATCCATGAATCCATGCAGGAACATCAGGCTGCAGAGAGTCAAGAGGGAGACAGAGACAGAAACACATATCTGTAGATATTTCAGTTAAATGTTTGCAGCTGAAAATGACAGGGAAACAACATTTAGGTTTTTGCCTCAGTGTTTTTTATGGATCATGTTTGGTAAGTTACTGAATGCAGAGCTGGAAAGTGAGACTGAGTTAACGGTGAGGAGCTAAGGTGTCTGTTAGATGTTAAAAGTATCATTTTTATTTATTTTGTAGATCAAACTGTTGCACTGATGTAGAGAGTTGTTAAAGAAGAACAAAACTTGTTTTTTAGATTTTATTTTTGTTGGTCAAACTGATGTATTGAGTTTAAAACTGCTGAGTCTTATTGTATGAGCTGTTTTCTACTTTGGTTTTAAAAAGAAGTAGAACCAATTCAATTGCAAGTCAATTTAGGGTTAGGGTTTATATCAATGCATTTTTACCAATATTAAAATGTCTTTTGACCAATAAGATATTCCAGAATCTGTTAGCCTGTTGTGAGTTGTGAGGCAAATGCTAAAGTGAGTGTTCATCCTGGAATGACGGTCATTATACTATGCATAACTTTAATCTGATTATTGGATTGTAAATAGTAACATGTTAGAATACTTGTTACTGAAACAAGGGTCAGATTAGAGTAACGCATTACTGACGTGTTGATGGCATAATTGTTTGACATTTCTACTCAAGGTATTTACTGATCTGTCAGGTTTCCAATATGCGTCCCCCCCCCAATGACAGACTCGTTCCTACGCCCTTGCCTGAACAATAAAGAAACTTAATCAAACTCCTGCTGTTTTAGCACAAAACGACATTCGCTTCTGTGCTTATATTAAAATGTTTGAGAACGTTATTGCATCATCAACCACAAGATGTCGCTCTGGTCCACAGCTGACACCTCCCTATCTAGAAGGTAATGACAGCTTTGCCAAAGCTTTACATTTTACACGAAAGTCTAGTGTACACCTGACCCCCATGAAGTAGGTGTGTTTGGTACTTTTTGACGTAGTCAGCTGCGAGCCGTGAACAGCCAATGACGAGCCTCTAACACTAACCTTTGACATTCACCTGTAGCTGCCTGTCCACCTGTTATCCATGGGAAGTTACGGGTGTCAACGTACAGTGACTAAGAGGAAGGACTTCTAGTGAGAAATGAAATGAGGCTTTACCCCCTACGAGTTGGATGTTTGTTGGTGGTCGCGTGTTTCCTGTTTTGGATAAAATCATTTCCGGATGATGGAGGTAGGTCCAATTATCTTCCAAAACAAAGATAAAGGTCTTTTTATTTTTTATAAAAAATAAAAACGTAATTTTTTACGTTGCCCTGTAGTGCGGGTTTGTATGACGACAAATTACATAAAATGAAACTGATTACTGGAATCTTCATGCTAAAATAGTTCGACTTTGTTAAACTGTGTCGTACTTTGTATTTTCTCTGCACGCGGCAGTGGGTTGTAGTGAGTAATACATAATTGTTTTCTCTTACAGTCACGAGAGCTATTAGCCCTAATTATTAGGCATAATTATAGTTTTAATGTGTGTCATAAAACTCTCCAGTCCTTCATAACTATCGTATGTTGTGCTTGGCTGCCCAGTTATGGAAGTCTACTGTTTCCCCACTCTAGCTGTTCAGTTTCCGTCTCAGCTTCGAAAATTCAATGAACAGCTGCAGTAAGGAAGACCCCACGAGATATCATTCTCCCAAGGGCGTAAATCCCATCAAATTATTGGGGCGGGGGAACATAAACAGGGAAATTTTTTAAGAGCAATTTTGGAGGGGTCGGCAAAGTTACAGTCAAATGTAGCGTAAAATGTGTTTTTAAAAGTTTCTTATTGTGTTTAAGCTGCACCACCAAATCTGTCTAGTAAGTAGCAATGAATAACAAAAGTGTTTTTCTCAGTAAACAAATTGTTGAAACCCATAGAAGTCAAACTAAGATTCAAATGTTTAGAAATGGTTAAGAGTCAGAGATCCAATCTCTGCTACACCTTTACAAAAACTTAAGACTGACTAAAATCAAGTTGTAATAAGTAACTCCACTTAATAAAATTCTTCATAAATATTGATTGATTGCAGAGGTTCTCAATACAAGTCTTGTGTTATTTAAAATATAATATAAGTTGCTTTAAACTTTTACTTTTTTTCCATTTCATGGATGGCTGAGAACCTTTAAATATGTGGAAATTGAATATCTGGGAAGTATCATAACTTAAACTTAAGAGTCAGCACCAGTTTTCTAGAAAAATATTCAGATTTTATTTTGTGGTTTTAAAGGCTCTACATTGAAGATGGTAAGAAATAAAGGCATACTTTTTTTTTTTTTACCGTCAGCTGCAATAGTTCCTCTGCTCTCGGTTCCTATACAGAGCTGTCAGTTAGTGGTCATGCTCAGCTGCTCCTGTTTCAAACTCTTCTTATTAAAGTAAGAGTTAGAGAGCTAAATATAATTGAAATACTGGCTACCTTCGTCAGAAAAAGGAGCTAAGTCTATGAAAGCAATGTAGCAGTTTTGCTAGTTTTGATTTCCAAGGCATGAGGTAGCAGTTTATCATGATTCAGCCAAAGTAAGGAAATGAACAAACTGTGATCTGATTTTTGTTCATGTGTTTCTTCCTATTGAGCAGTGAAAGTAAATAAAATGTGTAATATGTCTTTTGCTTTAAGTATTAACTTACTGGAGAGTTTGTTATTTGTGCTGCAGAGCCACAGCTAACAACTAGCTCCTCACTTCAGCCATAGACATAATATATGAGTAGACCCCGCATTGGCTACTCCGGCGCAGGAAGTGGCCATCTTGGAGCGGTATACCCTCCTACTTTGCTCAATCAAAACAGCAGAAGATGCCTCAGCACTGAGGGATATTGTTGTTCGGATCTATGGATTATTGATGTGAGGGCTCCACAGACAACATTTCATAAGTAAGATGGACATATTATTGTGTATATATTGTGATTGGAATATTACTTTACTGTATTTATGTAACACATATTATAAAACTTATATTATGTTATAACATTCACCAGCAAAGTTTACACAGGTGGTAAGGACTATTATTTATATGTAATTCTTTCACTAGTAAGATACATCCCAAATCTTCCGTTTTTTTTTTTTTAAAGTTTCATAAAGACACGATGTGAGGAAGAAGAGGGAGATATCTATAAAGAGAGACGAATTCACTGCAGCACAGATGAATCTCACATCAGATTTTGGACTCGATCTCAGCTGCTGAATCACTGAAGCTAGCTCTCGTCGGCTGAAAAACATACATCTTTATGTATGTATATACATACATACATATAAACTTGTATCCAATATATATTATTCAGTATTAATCATTATTTATTTGTGCCATTATTAATCATTATTTAATTATGTTTGTATAGTTATATAAATATGTATTGATATTACTAAATAATTTATTAAATAAATTATGAACGGCTGTGTGCTTTGTAATATGCTCATCATACATCAATATTAGAATATTCCATCCATCCATCCATTTTCTTTTTGACCACCTCGGCGACCTCGTCCCCAGAGATTGGAGAGCCCAACCCAGAGTCCCCATGCTCAGCTTCCTCAGCAGAAGGCATGTTGATGGGATTGAGGAGGTCTTCGAAGTATTCCGCCCACCGGCCCACAACGTCCCGAGTTGAGGTCAGCAGCGCACCATCCCCACTATAAACAGTGTTGGTGCTGCACTGCTTCCCCCTCCTGAGACGCCGGATGGTGGACCAGAATCGCCTCGAAGCCGTACGGAAGTCTGTCTCCATGGCCTCTCCAAACTCCTCCCACGCCCGAGTTTTTGCCTCAGCGACAACCCGAGCCGCATGCCGTTTCGCCCGCCGGTACCCATCAGCTGCTTCTGGAGTCCCACAGGCCAAAAAGGCCCGATAGGACTCCTTCTTCAGCTTGACAGCATCCCTCACCGAAGGTGTCCACCAACGGGTTCGAGGGTTGCCGCCGCGACAGGCACCAACAACCTTGCGGCCGCAGCTCCGATAGGCCGCCTCGGCAATGGAGGTACGGAACATGGTCCACTCAGACTCAATGTCCCCCACCTCCCCCGGAACGTGTTCGAAGTTCTGCCGGAGATGAGAGTTGAAGCTCCATCTCACAGGGGACTCCGCCAGACGTTCCCAGCAGACCCTCACTACACGTTTGGCCTGCCAGGTCTGACCGGCTTCCTCCCCCACCACCGGAGCCAACTCGTCACCCACCAGGTAGTGGTCAGTGGACAGCTCCGCACCTCTCTTCACCCGAGTGTCCAAGACATACGGCCGCAAATCCGATGACAAAATCAATCATCGAACTGCGGCCTAGGGCGTCCTGGTGCCAAGTGCACATATGGACGCCCTTATGCCTGAACATGGTGTTCGTGATGGACAATCCGTGACGAGCACAGAAGTCCAACAACAGAACACCACTTGGGTTCAGATCGGGGGGGCCGTTCCTCCCAACCATGCCTCTCCAGGTCTCACTGTCATTGCCCACGTGAGCGTTGAAGTCTCCCAGTAGAACAAGGGAGTCCCCAGGAGGGACACTCTCCAGTACCCCCTCTAAGGACTCCAAGAAGGGTGGGTAATCTGAACTGCCGTTTGGCCCGTAAGCACAAACAACAGTCAGAACCCGTCCCCCCACCCGTAGGCGGAGGGAGGCTACCCTCTCGTTCACCGGGGTGAACCCCAACGTACAGGCGCCCAAATGGGGGGCAACAAGTATGCCCACTCCAGCCCGGTGCCTCTCACCGTGGGCAACTCCAGAGTGGAAGTACGTCCAGCCCCTCTCAAGGAGACTGGTTCCAGAACCAGAGCCATGTGTCGAGGTGAGGCCGACTATTTCTAGCCGGAACCTCTCAGCCTCGCAAACTAGCTCCGGCTCCTTCCCCACCAGAGAGGTGACATTCCACGTCCCAAGAGCGAGCTTCTGCAGCCGAGGATCAGACTGCCAGGGTCCCCTCCCTTGGCTGCCGCCCATAGCACAATGCACCCGACCCCTTTGGCCCCTCGGACAGGTGGTGAGCCCATCGGAAGGGGGACCCACGTCTCCTCTTCGGGCTGAGCCCGGCCGGGCTCCGTGGGTAAAAGCCCGGCCACCAGGCGCTCGCCATCGTGCCCCACCTCCAGGCCTGGCTCCAGAGTGGGGCCCCGGTGACCCGCGTCCGGGCGAGGGAAAACGAAGTCCAAAGTTTGTATTCATCATAGGGGTCTTCGGGCTGCGCTTTGTCTGGTTCCTCATCTAGGACCTGTCTGCCTTGGGTGACCCTACCAGGGGCATAAAGCCCCAGACAGCATAGCTCCTTGGGATCATTGGGACACTCAAACCCCTCCACCACGATAAGGTGGCTGCCCAAGGAGAGGCAGAATATTCCATTCCTATTCTATTGTTATAGCCACTAAGCATATTTAAATATGCTGAACTATGTATTAAAAACATTGTAGTGACTATTTGTCCCAAAACTTAAATTCAAAAATCAAAAAAGCTCAAAACTCGAAGGTGATCAAAACAAAAGTGAATCCAACTCAAATAGTCACCTGATGCACCGTGGATTCTGGTTTACGTAGCACAAAAGGATCAAAAAGTCAAATTATAGTTCTTTGGTTTTTTATTTTACTGTTCAGCCAAAAAGATACAGGCTTCTGCTTCTGCTCTGATTCCTGTACCTGTTCTCTGACTGATGACTGAAGTGACCGATTCTAAAGGCTGGTAAAAAACCTTCAGACCACACATGTGCATAATAAGCTACCTAAGATACCCGCATCCCAACCTGAAATTGCTAATCAAAGAACTTATTCTAAACAACAAATTAAACAAAAATTCTAATGATAAATCAACTAGAAAATAAATAATAAGAATAAACTAAACAATTTAAATTCTAAGATTTAACCAAAAAATGGGAAAATTGCTCCTACAAACGTACTTAAATAATACAATTGTTTATCAATGTAGCATTGATAGATGTTTGAATATGGTTTCCAGTAACAAAAAAGCGTGTTATGATCGATTAAATGCGCTGATACGTCATTGTGCCTGCTAAACACACTGAGTGGAGCGGTGTACCGCTCCAAGATGGCCGCCCTAAATCTCGTCAGCGACAATAGGCGAGAGCGATCCATGAGGCGTCTATCCTTATATTATGTCTATGACTTCAGCGGCTCTGACGGAGCCTGCACTGCTGTTGCTCTTCCTGCACTTTGGACTGAATCATTGTTCTAACAATGGTGGGGGGAACCTAAAAATGTGTTTTTTTCTTAGAGGAATGGCAGATTTACTTCGTTGTTTGTTTCTATTGCCTTTTTTATATTGACCTTGTTTAAATACAAAAGTTTCTTTCATGATTTCTTTGTGGGGGAGGGGCAGGGGGTGAAGGGGCAATTGTAGACTTCTCCAAGATTGAGGGGGCTAAGGACCCGCCTTCCCTCCCTACGCATCATGTAACTTCGCTGAGGTTACATGATGCAGCTTTTTATTCAAACGAATGATAAGCCATCATTTTCTTGATTTTCCTACCACTATGTGGCGCCGCTAGGAATCGTGGGCCCCATGACAAAAAATTTGTTTGGGCCCCCCTGTGCAGCTGCTGTTAAATTCTTTTGAGTCTATTTCACCCATAAAAAGCATCACACTTTTAAAGGCTTGAATATAACTTAATTTCTTTGGTTCAATACTGATAATTAGCACATTATTTACTGCTCATGAATTTTACATTAAACAGTCCACATCCGGTAAGCAAGTAGGTTGCTTAAATTTTTTCTATTAGTTTTAGATTACTAAAATGTCTCTCCCAAAAGCAACGTGCAACTACACATAAAGCAATCCAGACTTCTCAAAAATGCTATGTAGTTGCATTTATTCAAGCTGCAGTACATAACTTTAATAAAAAATATGTTTTCTCCATGTTTGTTAAATCTGTCACGATGTCATATCAGTTTGTTATGAGACAGATAATCTGTGAAAACAATCAATCTCTTCCATCTCCTTCCTGAATTACTATTACTGGTTAAAGTAATGCACCATTCTGACCAAAATAACCAATCAGAACTAGTAGAACGCTCTTAACACTGTGAATTAGCCTCATTCACTCACTGCTAAATGTACTAATGGTGGAGAAACAACTTATCATTACAAGAAACCATTTATCTGCCATCATTGGTAGCTATCCTAACTGAACTGAGCATTCACAGTTTGAATCGGCACAGCTCTGTGCTACGCTAGCTGCAGCACGGCACAAATCGAGGGGGAGGAAGGATGAGCAGCACAACATGAGATTGTGATTGACAGCACTAAAACTCTCCTACCACTGACTGGTTGTCTCTAGCACTGGGAGAAGGCAGAAGAAATAGATTTTTCACAGATTATTTCTCATACCATACTGTCACAGCATAATGACAGTTTTAAAAAATATGTGAAAAAATATTTATATAAAAGTAACATACTGTAGCTTTAATTTCACTCAGAAGAGAATGGGTCAGGAGGGACGTGGGTTATATCTGCTGCTGACTGACTCGTTTATAAGTGGTAAAAGGTACAAGGGACAAGTTAAATATATGAATATGTTAGTAACTTTTTTTCTTATTTCATTAAAGCTAGTGAAATGGAGGCAAACCGTAGTTTGTAGCTAAGCTAACTATGCTAAATGGTTGATAATCTCACACAGTCTACCAACCTCTCTTGGAGAAAAACTGTGTTATAAATGAACACTCTTGCCTTTTTCTCTCTCTCTTCCTCTCTCTATTTTTTCTGAAAACCTGATTTTACAACTTTTCTTAGCAGCATAGTAACTGCCACAGTCGTTCTTGTTTCCTACTGTCTGCTACTACCAACATCACGCTCTCTCAAACCTCCAAGCAGGAACGAACCATTTCATACAGATCCAGGGTGGTTCAGGGCAAATATGGATGTGTGCTTTTTGATCTGGGAGTGGGAACATAACATTTTTACTGCTAAAAACAATCTTTGAAAATACAATATGATTAATTTTGTATTTGACAGGGCCCCGTTTTTAATTTTTTTTCTATGAACAAAAAAGTAATAATTAAATTGTGGAGGGCCTCATGTTGGTCAGGGCCCCTAGAATTATCATCACTTTTCCCCCTATACCGCGCCCTGTTTACGCCTATGCATTAATGCATTATCTTGTCAAAGCTGATCAAATGTCAGGAAAGATGTCACTCCAAAAACACGTCTAACTCAGCTAAATAATGCCGTGAATGATACATTGAGGTTTAAAAGATTATCAGATCTCGTGAAATGGCCAATAGTAGCTACTGAAACTCTCCAGTTTTCTCTATTTTCTGTCTGATGAACATGAATATTAGGAAGTGTTTAAGTGGCTGATGTCTTGATTGGTCAAACTGGTAACAGGAAGCTTTTAAGTCAGTCACTACTGTAAATCTTCTCTGTCTGTGACTGTATCATCTGAACTCTTTGTCTATTGTGAATGCATTTACTGGCTTAGGTGTTCTGACTACCGGGCCACGATTTTGCTTGTTCCCATCACAACATACTTTCACAGATATGTAGTTTTTCAATGTGTTTCATCTGTATATAATTAAAACAGGTAGTTTACCTAATCAAACCTGAACCCCTTTGCCTGCTAATCCCACATACTTCCGCACTTTGTGCAACACTCTGTAGTTTTTGATTGTTTTCCTTATATAATAAGTCAGTCACTACTGTAAATCTTTTCTGTCTGTGACTGCATCTGAACAATATCAATACAGATGGAATAATCCATATGTATTGTGTCTTCAGATAACACATTTTTAAGACTGATATTAAGAAATCACTCAGTTAAAATGTAAATGAAGACACTTGCTAACTGAGATTGTCACTAACCCTGGGTTTATTTTATCCTGTATTTATCTCTAAAAATATTAAGGAATGTTGAGAATAATACAGTGCTGTGAAAATATAGGAGCTCCTGATAGATTACGTTCTGTTTTTGTGCAAATGTTTTTAGATCATTTTACAATTTTGAAAATCAGACAAAGTTCTGTTCTGATCTAATACTAAATGAGGAAAATGGTTTATGGTGAAAAACAACTGATCAGCACAAGAGCCACTTTTGGATATTGACAATAAAATCATTGCAACTGCAGCTTGGATATACGTTTTGATCAGCTAGCGCGTCAACAACCACTTCCCTACTCAGCCGCTCAGCGACTTTGTTTGGCAGTCGCTAATAATTGTCAGCAAAAAAAACAGACACAACGGAGTTTCTCGCACAGCTGGAACGCCAACGCGAGCTCACACACCACCGCCACTGCACCCACGAAAGAGGATCTCTTGACAGAGAAGTAGAAGACGACAGTGGTATGTAACCTGAATGTTTGGTGCTGCGTATCGTTCTTCTAAGCCCACTTTGGTTCTGCCATGTGAAGCCATTGTTGTGCTATGTTTTGCTGTGAGATTGAGGCTGCGGGATTTTGATGTGCGAGTGTGTGCTGTGCCTGTTCGTGCGTTCAATAAAGTTTAAGGATTTGCTGTTACCTGGAAGTTTCCTTTATTTTGGATTAAAATGAGTGGATCATCTGCTGTGTCTGTTGTTGAAAAATTTGATAAGGATAAAAGAACGATTGTTCTCACTGAGAAAGCTCTCGCAAATAAAATTGAAACTATCCAAACAGAGCGGAAAAAGCATGTAAAGAAAATGAAAGATGAAATATCATCTCTCAAAGAGTTGATGAAAAATGATAAAAATTATTCACAAGTAAAATCACAGCTGGGGATGAGTTAACACACCTGTTTAATGATGCTATTGTGTTGCATGAATCTTTGCTGTCTTTAATTCCGCTTGATGAGAAAGATGAACAAAATACATTTGTTGTATTCAGTATCACTGAATACAACAAAGGGTTTATTGAGGATGTTGAAATATGGCTTTCTGAAACAAATAAATCCTCAAGCAGACCATCCTCTGACATGTTACAGTCACAGGAAACTACATCAGGAGAAGAAATGGAGGTTCAAGAACAAATGGAGCCTCAGTTATCTGCTAATCTCCAGCATGACATTCAAGATTATGTGTTGCCATCTGACAGTGTTTCAAATCAAGGAAGCAAGTCAAGCTCCAAAGTATCATCAACTTCATCTGCACATCTCAGGGCAGAGGCTGAAATGGCTGCCTTGCTCACACGTCAAACTATGCTGAAAGAAAAACATGCTATTGAAGAACAGGAGGAGCAACTTAGAAAAAGAAGAGAGCAGCTTCAACTGGAAGCAGAAATGGCTGCAACTGCTGCAAAAGTAAATGTGCTGAAAAATGGATCTGCAGTGCGAAGCTCGGCTTCAAGGAAATCAAATGGAATGGAATCGTATTTTAAAACAAAAGGAAATACTATTGAAACTCTTAATGCAGATGCTAATACTTTTGTTCTACAGACAAAGAGGAAAATAATTAATAAAAATGCAGAGCTTCAAATAAAACCAATGCAACAAAATGTGACAAAGAAAAGGTCTGCACTTGGATCCTCTCATCCTGTAAGCAGAACAATATCAAATATGCCTCTGCAGCAAGCTGCTCAATCAGCAACCAATGGAAATTTGTTATCCATTATGGAGAAACAAAATGAATTAACTTGCATGTTGGTTTGTCAACAAAGTCTCTCTTCACTACCCAAAAGAGAAATTCATCCTTTTGATGGCGATCCGCTTCATTTTCGGGCCTTTATACGCTCGTTTGAACAGGTCATTGAATCAAAGACTGGCGATCCTGACGATTGCCTGCATTACCTCGCACCGTACACCAACGAACTTGTCAAAAGCTGTCAACATATGTCTGATGGTGGTGGATATGTAAAAGCAAAGACTATGCTGTATGAGCATTTTGGAAATGGACATGTTGTTGCATCTGCTTACCTGAATAAAGTTCATTCGTGGCCATTGATTAAATCAGAAGACGGAAAAGCTCTTCAGGCATACTGTTTGTTCTTACGAGGGTTTTGTAATGCGATGGAGGAGGTTCATGATCTTTCTGAATTAAACACACCTAATATGCTTGCTGTGATTAAAAGATTGCCATATAAGTTAAAAGATAAATGGCGAACAGTAGCATGTGACATTCAGGAGAAGCAGCATCGAAGAGCAACATTTATGGACATTGTTTTCTTTATTGAGCGTCAAGTCAAAATGACTACAGATCCTGTGTTTGGAAAATTAAGTGATGCTCCATCAACAAATCCATCAGCCAAGAGCACAGATGGAGGGAAACGTTTTTCTCGCCCAAGAACTACAGGAAGTAGCTTTGGCATCACTACATCCATCAGAGGCTCAAGACCATCAGACTGATGTGAAGATTTGTTTGTTTTGCAAAGGTGGACACAAATTGGAGTTATGCTCTCTGCTTGAAAGGAAACCTCATAATGAGAAGATTTCATTTCTTAGGAGAAATGGCATCTGTTTTGGTTGCTTGCGCACAGGGCACAGCAAAGAATGCAGAAAACGCCTTTCATGTAAAATCTGTGGTTTCAGACATGCAAGCATACTCCATATTTACAACCAGAAGAAGAATGGAGTTCAACTAACTACTGAAGCAGTGAAATCTCCTGTCACAGTTCAGACTAGTGGTCTTACTGGGGCCGGTGAACAGGACTGTCGACTTCCCATCGTGCCAGTCAAGGTGAAATCAAAGAAAGGTCAACAAACACTGGAAGCATACGCCTTTTTGGACCAAGGGAGTTCAGCATCCTTTTGTACAGTGGGTCTTTTGGATAAGCTGAATCTCACTGGGAGAAAAACAAAGATTCTCTTGCGCACCATGGGACAAGAGAAAGTTGTGGACAGCTTCATTGTACCTGAACTTGAAATTGCCGGACTGGACAGTGAACTGTATTATGACATGCCTGACCTCTTTACTCAGCATAAAATGCCTATAGACCTGAGTAATATTCCAAAGCAACAAGACCTGGATATCTGGCCACATTTGAAGCGTGTTCATTTGCCAGAGATTAAAGCACAGGTGGAGCTTTTGATCGGCATGAACATGCCCAGAGCCCTAGAACCTTTAGAGGTCATCAGGAGCGAAGGTGATGGACCTTTCGCCATTAAAACCGTGCTCGGCTGGACAGTGAATGGGCCGATTGATCGAGAATGCTGGGAAAGACCAGATTGTCTGTCAGCTGTCACCATGAACAGAATTTCTGCTGTTACATTGTATAATCTATGGAAGCAACAATTCAAGATGCATTTTCCTGAGAGCAGCCATGATGAGCAAATGGGGCTGTCAAAGGAAGACTCCAAGTTTCTAGAGTTGGCCAGTAAGACAGTAACCTTGCGTGACGGACACTACAACATTGCCTTGCCTTTGAGAGACCGAGACATAAGGATGCCTGATAACCGAGCAATTGCTGAACAATGGGCTTTGAGCTTAAAGAAAAGGTTCATCAGAGATAAAGACTTTCACAAAGACTACACTGCCTTCATGAAAGATCTTCTATCCAAAGGTTATGCAAAAGGAGTGCCAACCACAGACTTGGAGCGCAGTGATGGAAAGGTTCGGTATATCCCTCACCATGGGGTGTACCGTCCTACCAAGGGAAAGATTCGGGTCGTTTTTGACTGTGCTGCATCATTCCAGGGCATTTCTCTCAATGCACAACTCCTGAGTGGTCCTGATTTAACAAATAGCCTGATTAGTGTGCTGACTATAATAATCCAGCAGACCTTGCCTCCAGGGGTGTGAAGGTACAGCAATTTCTACATGACACTACATGGTTATCTGGTCCTGCATTCCTTACACAGCCAGAGACAGATTGGCCTGTAAACCCAGAGAACTTACAGGAACTTCAACATGACGACCCTGAAGTCAAAGTGTCTGCTTCTGTTGATGTTTCTCGCGCACAAGATAATGATCATCCTTTGGCTCTTTTGATTCATTGTGTTTCATCCTGGACTCGTCTTGTCAGAGTAATGGGTTGGATTTTAAGATTCAAAACAATGCTCTTGCATCACAAAAGAAACAAGGCACATTTTCAGCCAGCATGTGAAACAACCCAGTCTGAAAGTGCTCATCAGAGGGGTGAGCTACATACTGGCTTTCTCTCATTGGAAGAGATTGAGGATGCTGAGATGCAGATAATCAAGTTTTGTCAGAAGGAAAGATATTCTGAAGAAATTTTCTGTCTCCAAAAAGGAGAGAATGTCAAACGAAGCAGCCACATATACAAGTTAAATCCTGTTATAGTGGATGATGTGCTGCGTGTTGGAGGACGTCTCAGCAGGGCTGTCATGTCTGAAGATTCTAAACATCCTGTCATTGTTGCTAAAGATTTTCATATTGCTTATCTTATTCTCCAATATATCCATAAAGAGGTGGGTCATGGTGGTAGGAACCACATACTCTCAAAGCTCCATCAGAAATATTGGATTCCTGGTGCTGGTGCATTGATTAGAACGATCATGTCAAGGTGTGTGATCTGCAGACGGCTTCACGGAGCTGCAGGCCAGCAACAAATTGGCTGACCTGCCTGAAAGCAGAGTGACACCTGAGAAGCCCCCCTTTAGTTTTGTTGGAGTGGACTATTTTGGTCCATTTGAAGTGAAGCGTGGGAGAAGTCTTGTGAAGAAATATGGAGTTATCTTCACATGTTTGGCAATCAGAGCAGTACATATTGAGGTTGCCTCATCTCTTGACACAGACTCTTTCATTAATGTCTTACGACGTTTCATTGCAAGGAGAGGCCAAGTAAAAGAGCTGTGGTCCGATAATGGTACCAACTTTGTGGGCGCAGAGCGTGAACTGAGACGAGCGATCGAAGATTGGAATCAAGAAAAGATCTCTGATGCGCTGTCTCTGAAGGGAGTGAAATGGATCTTCAGTCCTCCAGCTGGGTCACACCATGGTGGAGCATGGGAGAGATTGATCCATTCCATCAGAAAAGTTCTTAATTCTACCCTGCAAACACAGCATCTGGATGAGGAAGGACTACAAACTGCTCTCTGTAAAGTGGAGTCAATCCTCAATAGTAGACCTATTAAATTGGAATCCGCTGATCCAAATGATCTGGAAGCTCTAACACTGAACCATCTTCTCTTACTCAATTCTAATCCAAGTTTACCACCGGGTTTATTCCAGAAAGATGATATTTATGCACGGAAAAGAAGGAAACAAGTCCTATACATATCTGATCTGTTCTGGAAGAGATGGATTAAAGAATGTCTGCCTCAACTTCAACAGCGCCAAAAGTGGATGAAGATTAGATGAAACTTTGTTCCTGGAGATGTGGTCCTTTTAATGGATGACTCTGCACCTCGTGGTTCCTGGATCATCGGTAGAATCACAGAAACTGTGCCAGATAAAAATGAACTTGTACGTCGGTTCTGGATTAAGACCCCAACCAGCTGCTTATGCAGACCCATCACAAAGATATGCCTTCTTCAGGAGACCTTTGATCAATGAAGATAACTTGTTTGACTTAACTCTTGACATGACCTTTTGACTTGACTTTACCATAACTAGATGTACATCGCAGACTGACTATATTTAGGCTAAGTGCTGGTAACCTCTGGCCTATGACTGACCGACTATGGATGGACTATTTTGAAGAAAAGAAGAAATGATTGACTATTTGCAAATGACTTTCATGGACTGTTTGAATGTATTATGTTATCTCATTGTGTGTTTTGATGTAGTGTATATCTTAGGTTATGGTGTTGTATGAGTAATTATTACTGTGTAATGATGTAATAATTAGGGGCCGGAATGTTGTGGATAGGTGTAGCATGGGATCACGTGGTTTTATTAGTGATTGTAGATCACCTGTTGCTCTCCTGGTAATTTCAGTGAGTGGGTGATAGGGGAGGTTTACTTTTTGCTGACCGCTATGGTTTGTCTTATTAACACTGTTTAATTCTACGGATCCGTTTTTATGCTGCCTTTGAACACTGTTTGCCTTTTGGATATTGACAATAAAATCATTGCAACTGCAGCTTGGATTTACGTTTTGATCAGCTAGCGCGTCAACAACCACTTCCCTACTCAGCCGCTCAGCGACTTTGTTTGGCAGTCGCTAATAGAATATATTCCTGTTTTTGTAAATATGCTGCCTAAGGATACATCTCTGCTGCCACCGACTGCTTTGGAGGGGAACTGCTTGTTCCAGAGTTGAGAACAACTCTAGAACAAGAGTTGTTACTTCCAGACGGGAACAACCAATCACAAAACAAGGGTTTAATAATTGGCAAGCAGTGACCCAAAAGAACACATAGGTTTGAACAACAGAACTGAGACAAAAGTGGAACTTACGGAAATTGTAAAACTAACTTTTCAAAACAAAACAAAACGAAAACATACACTTACAGTCAAGCATGGTGTGGTCATATGGTGGTCTGGGCTTGTGAGTAGGCCACAATTCCTCCACAGCAATAAAATGTCAGTTTTTGCAAATGTTTGGGAGTTTTTGCTGCCAAGAGTGACCCAACACGGGTCTATTAGTTTTCATTTTGCATTTTTCAAATTCACATTGGTTATCTCGCTCTAATAATAAAGTGAGTTTGAGGACCTTAGCTTACCTTAGCATTGTAGCTTCACTTGGACTCAAAGGCAAAAACAGGAAAAGAGAATACAACTGGCCCGAAACACAGGTATATTATTCTTAGTGAATGTCCAGTTTGGTTTGTCTGAGTTAAAATGAGAACTTCTACCACATAGAAAGCATAATCACTAGAGTATACAGCTATCTCCACAACTACAGATCTGCAGATACTGTACAAGAGACTGTCGGTGGCAGAAGAGCTGGGAGGAAAGGTCAGCAAGGATCTCAGCATCATCCTTGAGCAGCTGGGGAACATGACACGCGCTGCCAATGTCAGCCACCTCTGGAGCAACATGTCCAGCAGCAGCAGCAGCATTATGGGTGAGTAGCAGAGCACTCAGCCAGACCAGTCCAACACATTCTGTCACTAGTAGATTCATGGAGTGCTGTAGAAGAGCAAATACACTCAACAGGTTCTGCTACAGTGCAGCCAAGATTTTTGTAAACTTTCAAGATTTCTTGGTCAGTGTGTGAATACGCACAACGAAAAGCATGTAGAAGCAGACTGGGTTAGCTCAGCTGGTGATGAAGGATGACATGAAGGATTTAACCCAAAGAGCCAAGCTAATTTTTTGAAAAATGAAATCTTCATCTCCATAAAGCTTGTCAGCAGATGGAAACATGAAGTGCTCCAAAACCTCCTGTTAGCTGCTGCATTGACCCTGCCCTTGATAAAACACAGTGGACCAACACCAGCAGCTGACATGGCTCCCCAGACCATCACTGACTGTGGGTACTTGACACTGGACTTCTGGACTTCTGGCATTTTGGCATTTCCTTCTCCACAGTCTTCCTCCAGACTCTGGTACCTTGATTTCCAAATGACATGCAAAATTTGCTTTCATCTGACAAAAGTACTTTGGACCACTGAGCTGCTTCTCTGAGCCCAGATCAGGCACTTCTGCCGCTGTTTCTGGTTGAAAAGTTTCTTGACCTGGGGAATGTGGCACCTGTAGCCCATTTCCTGCACACGCCTGTGCACGGTGGCTCTGGATGTTTCTACTCCAGACTCAGTCCACTGCTTCCGCAGGTCCCCCAAGGTCTGGAATCGGCCCTTCTCCACAATCTTCCTCAGGGTTCGGTCATCTCTTCTCGTTGTGCAGCGTTTTCTGCCACACTTTTTCCTTCCCATAGTCTTCCCATTGAGGTGCCTTGATACAGCACTCTGGGAAAAGCCTATTCGTTCAGAAATGTCTTTCTGTGTCTCACCCTCTTGCTTGAGGGTGTCAATGATGGCTTTCTGGACAGCAGTCAGGTCGGCAGTCTTACCCATGATTGCGGTTTTGAGTAATGAACCAGACTGGGAGCTTTTAAAAGCCTCAGGAATCTTTTGCAGGTGTTTAGTAACTACTTCATTGATTCAGATGATTAGGTTAATTGCTCGTTGAGAGAACCTTTTCATGATAAGCTAAATTTTTGAGATAGGAATTTTGGGTTTTCACTAACTGTATGCCAAAATCCATCCATCCATTTTCTTAACACCCTTGGCCCTTAGTGGGATCGGGAGGGTTGCTGATGCCTATCTCCAGCTAACGTTCCGGGCAAGAGGCGGGGTCACCCTGGACAGGTCGCCAGTCTGTCGTAGGGCAGCACAGAGACAGACAGGACACACAACCATGCACACACACATTCACACCTAGGGACAATTTGGAGAGGCCAATTAACCTGACAGTCATGTTTTTGGACTGTGAGACGAAAACGGAGTACCCGGAGAAAACCCACGCATGCACAGGGAGAACATGCAAACTCCATGCAGAAAGACCAGGGCCGGGATTTGAACCCAGAACCTTCTTGCTGCAAGGCAACAGCTCTACCAACGTCACTGTGCAGCCCGTATGCCAAAATCATCAGTATTAAAACAATAAAAGACCTGAAACATTTCAGTTGGTGTGCAATGAATCTAAAATATATGACAGTTTAATTTTTATCATTACATTATGGAAAAAAATTAACTTTATCACAATATGCTAATTTTTTGAGAAGGACCTGTAATTGCTGATCTCCCAAATTGAAGCAAATCAGGGCTGATTTATTGGTGCACACCTGGAGATAAGCAAGTGTAGATAATGGATGGATAGTTTCAGTGAGTGGCCACAGGATAAGAACTCTACTTTCACGCTCAAATATTTGGAGCCATTCTAGCCCCGTTCTTTGTTCCCTTATTCTGGTAGCTTGGGCATCTGTCCTCTTGGAATTTTAAAATGTTTTCTCTAAGATTTGTGTTAAACAGTTACTAACCATAACTAACTCAGTTACACTTTACAGGGAAACTACAATAACTGCTTAGACTAATTTTGGACCAGAAGAAATTTTTACCCCTTTTTTCTGTATAGTCAAAGGAAGACCCTGCTCCGTTTCACAGTGATCATGACATGTTAATCTAGATTAGCGGTTCTCAACGTGGGCAGTACCGCCCCCCAGGGGGCGTTCAGAGGACGGCAGGGGGCGCTGGAGGATATTTTTACAAAAGGGGGGCGCTGGGATGCCTTTGGGGGGCGTTTGGTCGACGGTAAACTTTACACCTTAAATCCACAACAATACCAGTTTAGACTTTGAGCAACTTGGTAAAACTGTACTGTGTAACATTAAATCCTGCTTGGCTGCAACTGTATCGATGGCAGCTCATCTTCTATTCAGTGTTTGTAGCTTCATGGCGCAGTCCGCTCGCATCAGTTCAGTGTTACACCGGCTGATGACGCTGCTGTGATTCACTTTGTATGGTATTTATGTAGGCTACATATGTTTTGGCAGTTCTGTGATCATGTCAAAGCAGCAATTTATATTAAAAAGTGTTTTATTTCCGTTTGAAAGCTGCCCGCTTCCATGGAAGAACAACAGAAAATCGCTCTTATAAACATGAAATTACTTAAATCACGATGCCCTCACTTTGTGTCCCTCTGAAAAATGAACCCATTTAAATAAAGAAATCCCTCCATGGGTGATTCCTCGATAGAGAGCGTTCATTTTATAGCGTTAACACGGTGCTGTAAGTGGTCCGGTATGAAACGGGGTAATAGAACAACACAGCACTTTAAAATTTCAATAATCAGAATGTAGAAATTGTTTCCGTTGTTTTAAAAGGTTCATGTCAGTCTGCCTTTTCCCCATCGACATGTTTCCCGACCGCCCTGCACCTTAGGGAGTTAAAAAAACAAAACAAAAACAAAAAACCGCCGCGCACATTGCGCAAAACTCTGAAACAGGACAAGTGGGGCATAAAACGGAGCGCCGAACTAGATGTGAATTATGGCATAAAAACAGAGAATCCGACGCTGAACAGTGAAAAATCAACACATGATGTGAAACACATGACGATTAGGCGGCGCAGCAGGTGATGAATGAATATTACTGATGGTCAATAAACGATAAAATAAATTTAGCAACAGGAAAGAAACTAAAGTGGACATGGCAATAAACCGAGATGATAAAACTAATCAAATGAAACTAAATGGAAATGAATGAAGAACAAAATGCAAGAATAAACTAAGAAACTAAAGTAAATACGGAGGAATAAACTGGTATGGCAAGACCTTTCGAGCAATAATTAATACAAAGGACTGTATGGTAAGAATAAACAGACACTATTCCCAGATAAAAGGTAAAATAATATCGTTGAAGTGCCATGGGCAGGGGCGCAACTACACATTATTCAGGTGGATGCGAAAACATAAATCGGCGCCCCCCCCCCACGAAGGAGCGTAGAAACATACACTCCCCCCAAACCCCCTCCTCCAGACGCCGATACGTTTAGGGCAAAACTCGCTACATTCACCCCGTTATGTGTACGAGATGAAGGAGCGTAAGGGGCGCGAAGTGTAGGGAAAACATAATCGGTGCGCCGATTCAAAACAATAATGATAGTAATATTAATAATAAAATAATTGTCAGTGCAAAGTAACCTACAAATTCTTTGGTGGGGGGCGGTGAGGGACCTGGATTAGGGCTAGGGGGGCGCTGACCCGAAAAAGGTTGAGAAACACTGATCTAGATCAAAGCAAAAGTCTGGTCTGACTCACTTCCTGATGCTTTGCATTGTTTCCTCAGAACTGCTATTTTAATGTTTCCTTACAGTGTTAGACATGTTGAAGAAGAAGATTTTAGGTTTTAATATTTTAGGAAAAATCTCTGGCTCTATCTTCCTCTCACGGATCCCAGGTTTTTCTGGCGGGCCGAAGTGAAGCCACACAGAAAACAACAATGAGTGTTGACGTCACAGAATTACAGAGTTTAATCCAATAGAAGACAACGTATGAAATTACAACAGAAACTGCAGAACAACAGAGAGATACATTCATTTACCTGAGACAAATGGAAAAGAAGGAAGAAAAAAAGAAAGAAAGAAAAGCAAAAACGTGCAAAGACGTCTTTGTAGAATTGCAAGAGCAAAATCTAATTTGTTACTCCTGTGTAGAAAGTTTTATAGTAAAGGCGTATTCTTGTCTTTTAATTTATTCAAGTAAGGAGTATCTTTGCTCATCCAACCAAGAGCCGTCTCTGACCCTCTCTAAAGTTGGAAACTCCCTGCAATTTGTTTCCAAGACCAAAGGCTATTTGTCCCCTTTGTCTAAACAAAGTGCACAAAAACAGAAATTCTGTTGAACCAAGGTCGTGATTATAAAGTCGTTTTACAGCGTTTACTTAGTTGTAACCAGGAGGGTTGGTACTCTAAAGTGTGGAAGCACAAAATAAAACAAAATTGAAAAGAATTGAGGATTTTGGGAATAAATTATAGTGTCTATGTTTCCTAGCGATGGAGAGTTGATTAATGCATTGCGGGATGATTCCCAGCAGCCACAGAACTATAAAGTTATAGTTGAGGGTTGTCTGAGTCTGAATGTTACGTCTTCTGGGCTGGAGACACATTAAAGGAACCTGACGTCGGAAAGCTTAATAGGCATCATAATGATTTTCAAATACTGTGGTTTTTGTTTTTGGTCTTTCTGTGTGGCAGCAACAGTAAAACATCCAATGGATGACCTGAGCAGACAGCCACTGCCTCAGGCCACTATTCACTTCTACATGCCCCACCTCAGGGAGCATCCCAACAGCCTGGTGCCTCATGTGGTGCTGGGGAAGGGACGCAGCGGAGGTATGGAGCATGCACACACACACGCACACACAATATCGCATCGCATAATCCATATAAAGTCAAATGTATCAGGACTTTTTTATGATCCAAACTTCATATTTGTTTCAAATTGATTTCTAGTTCTTAGGATGTTACCAACTAGAATTGTGTAGTAACTAGTTACATTTACTTGAGTAACATTTTTCAAAGAATTTACTTTTAGGAGTTTTTACTTCTACTTGAATAATTTTATAAAATTCCTGGATTCTCTGCACACTGAATGAAATGAAAAATAAACATGTTTTTTTTTTTTTAGAATATTTTATTTTGGATTTTTAGTAGTAACATCACAAGTATTAACTGACAGGACAAAACTGGTACACAATGAATCACAATTCAAACAATGAGACATATTGAAAATAAAATACATTTACAATAATATAACACAACAACCAAATAACAAGAAGGACTGAACGGGGGTGGGTACTGTGGGTAATCTATAGGGATGAAATAAAATGTATATGAATTGGAAATGGATTGAGAGGCAGATTGATAAGTATTTTTCTAGAACCTACATAAAAGAACCACAGACAACGTATATGAATTTTATAGCCAAGCTTTTGCAAAAGGAGAAGACTCTGTCAATTGCTCCTCCGAGCCGTTCACAGAGCGTTCTGAAGATCTTTGGGTACAGCTTGTCTTTTATTATCAAGCAACAAAGAGGGAGGATAGGCAAGATAGACAGCAGAGGAAAAACAGCAGAGGTCGTAAAACATTTTACCCAAACACAGCAAAGGTCGTAAAACAATTTACCTAAACAACTAGCAACCCAGTTCCAGATGTGATATCTGATCTACGGTCTGAGCCCGGTTCAAATCTCGGTCAAACTGTTTCACATGAAGATGAACAGGCAGTTGTGACCTCCAGGTCAGTTTATACACACACTAAAGAAGAGAACACTTTAAACTGACTAACATTAGACTGAATATGAACTAAAGTAACAACAAAATGATAATACCAAAAAATCTCTATCACAGATGGTATCAGATTCGCTCATAAATCCTGTCGAGTCCAGCTCGATTACAGGATCATCAATCAATCCAATGTGCTGGTAGATTTTGCATATAACTTAGAAAAGGCTGCCATATTTTATAAAAAGTCTTACTTCTACTCTGCATCCAATAGGTTATTTTTCTAGTGTCACACAGCTATTAATCTCACAAAACCACATTTTAATTGGGACGGGGGAGTCTGATTTCCATTTTGTTGTAATACATTTCTTAACAATTGCCAAAAGGACTTCTGTAAGTTTCTTGCCTAGACTGTCTTTAAATTGGAATTTATAAAGTTCCCTAGTAAACAGTTCTCTGGGTCTATTGGAATCATGATGCCATGAATGTCTGATAACGTTTCACAAACCCCCTTCCAAAAACCCTGCAATTTAGAGCAATGCCAGGTGGCATGGATGAATGTTCCTTCCTCCTTACCACATCTAAAACAAAGAGAAGGTATATTGGAATTAATGTAATTTTTGTGGGGTGACATATAAAAACAAACATGTTTTAACCAAAACTTTACCAGACACAAATGCACACCTGCAATTTTTGTTAAAGTTTGACAAGTCTGTTTTTTACCGAAAGAAACTGATATTGAAAATTTTTTTCTTGCCTGATTTTGTTATTTTTTGTTACTTTATGACTTATTGTTATTTTATCCTTAAAATACCAAAATTTAAACTTTATATTTTGGTCCAACTGATGACGTAATTTTTAAATATTAAATAATTTATCATTTCATCAGTTACTCCATACTTGAATCGACTTTTTACCAAATACGTTTTTACTCTTGAGTAATTTCTTGGACGGATACTTTTTACTTTTATGTTGCTGTTGAAGTCATGCTTACTCTTACTTGAGTACAATGTTTGGCTGCTCTGTCTGTCTCTGGAATTACATTTCTGAACATTCCATGAGAGCAGGTCCTGTGACATGTGTTAAGCAATGACTTAGTGTTCATCTCCCTTCTCCTCCTCCCACAGTGAGCATGGTGCTGGGCATTCCCACGGTGAAGCGTGAGAAACAGAGCTACCTGGTCAGCACCCTCAGCTCCCTACTGTCCGGCCTCAGCTCCTCAGAAATGCAGGATCTCCTCATCATCGTCTTTGTCGCTGAGGTTACATGATGCAGCTTTTTATTCAAACGAATGATAAGCCATAATTTTCTTGTTTTACCTACCACTATGTGGCCGCCAGGAATCTTGGGCCCCCTGACAAAAAATTTGTTTGGGCCCCCCTGCGCAGCTGCTGTTATAATTTTTTGAGTCTATTTGACCTCTAAAAAGCATCACAATTTTAAAGGCTTGCATCTGCCTTGGTTTATTTGGTTCAATACTAATAATTAACACAATATTTACTGCTCATGAATTTCACATCCAACAGTTCACACCCGGTATGCAAGTAGGTTGCTTAAATTTCTTCTATTAGTTTTAGATTAGTTTTAGACAGTGGAGCAGTTGGTAGAGCTGTTGCCTTGCAGCAAGAAGGTTCTGGGTTCGATTCCCGGCTCCGGTCTTTCTGCATGGAGTTTGCATGTTCTCCCTGTGCATGCGTGGGTTTTCTCCGGGTACTCCGGTTTCTTCCCACAGTCCAAAAACATGACTGTCAGGTTAATTGGTCTGTCTAAATTGCCCCTAGGTGTGAGTGTGTGTGTGCATGGTTGTTTGTCCTGTGTGTGTCTCTGTGTTGCCCTGTGACAAACTGGCGACCTGTCCAGGGTGTACCCCGCCTCTCGCCCGCACACCAGCTGAAGATAGGCACCAGCAACCCTCCCGACCCCACTGAGGGACAAGGGTGAAAGAAAATGGATGGATGGATGGATGGATGGATAGTTTTAGATACTAAAATGTCTCTCCCTATGAGCAACAGTCAAAAGCAACGTGCAACTACACATGAAACAATCCAGACTTCTAAAAATGCAATGTAGTTGCATTTTATTCAAGCTGTGGTATATAACTTTAATAAAAAATATGTTTTCTCCATATTTGTTAAAGCTGTCACGATGTCGTAACAGTTTGTTATGAGACAGATAATCTGTGAAAACAATCAATCTCCTTCCTGGATTATTATTACTGGTTAAAATAATGCACCGTTCTGACCAAAATAACCAATCAGAACCAGTAGGACGCTCTTAGCGCTGTCAATTAGCCTCATTCACTCACTGCTAAATGTGCTAATGGTGGAGAAACAACTTATCATTACAAGAAACCATTTATCTGCTGTCATTGGTAGCTATCCTAACTGAACTGAGCATTCACAGTTTCAATCTGCACAGCTCTGTGCTATGCTAGCAGCAGCATGGCACAAATCAAGGGGGAGGAAGAATGAGCAGCACAACATGAGATTGTGAT
Source organism: Poecilia reticulata (assembly GCF_904066995.2). NCBI lineage: Eukaryota > Metazoa > Chordata > Actinopteri > Cyprinodontiformes > Poeciliidae > Poecilia > Poecilia reticulata. The sequence goes on from NC_088839.1 coordinate 4,359,793, forward strand.
TGACAGCACTAAAACTCCTGCCACTGACTGGTTGTCTGTAGCACGGGGAGAAGGTAGGGGAAATGGATTTTTCACAGATTATCTCTCATACTATGGAGGAATTCAAAGGTGCTAAACTCATGAATTACAACATGGATTCTCTCTGGCTCACAGGCAAACAGGAAGACATTTAATGCACATCCGCGGCATCACACATTACATTTTCATCATCTCATTTTCAACGTCTCAGACTCCAAAATGTCTCCTGCTTCTGGCTCCAAGCATTTATACCGTTTCAGTCTGCTATTGTTTATTGGAAACCGTCTGACCAATGGCGTGTAATCGTTGTTTTTTCTGGCACACTTTTCTCTTAGTGTTTATTGCGCGTCCTTCAACAGAGGGACCTAAATCTGCTCCATCTCAGGACCACTGAATAGAGAATTTTTGTCTCAATAGTTGGTCTTATCATGTCGAAACAGACATCCTTTCCATGTTCTGTTTTCGTTCCATTTGCATGCAACGCACAATGGAAGGAATAGAGACACACCAAAATCTTCTGCAAAACAACTTAATTAATAATATTTCGGCTCCGGCATAATTGTGTCGGAGCCGCTCGGACATAATTATTAGTTCTTGTCTGTCCAAACAGAGACTCTGGCTGAGTTCTCCCCATGCAACAGGAAAAGACACTTGCCAGGAATTTCTTGCAAAACACCTTACTGGGTCAGATTGACCCAGGACATTCGACATAATACATTCCTTTTCAGTAAAACATATCTTAATATGAATTAACATAACTTTTAACTATTAATATAATTATATTCTTCTACAATCCCATACTGCCACAACGTAATTACAGTTTTAAAAAATATGTGAAAAAAATATTTGTGTAAAAGTGACATAGTGCAGCTTTAATTTCTTTCACTCAGGAGAGAACGGGTCAGGAGGGATGTGGGTTAGAGCTGCTGCTGATTGACTCACCTGTTAAGTGGTAAAAGGTACAAGGGACAAGTTAAATATATGAACATGTTGGTAATTTTTTTCCTTAATTCCATCCATCCATTTTCTTACACCCTTGTCCCTTAGTGGGGTCGGGAGGGTCGCTGGTGCCCATCTCCAGCCAACGCTCCGGGCGAGAGGTGGGGTTCACCCCGGACAGGTCGCCAGTCCGTCGCTTAATTCATTAAATGCTAGTGAAATTAAGGCAAACAGTAGTTTGTAGCTATGCTAACTATGCTAAATGGTTGATAATCTCAGAGTCTACTTGCCTCTCTTGGAGACAATCTGGGTTATAAATTAACAGACTTTTTCTCTCCCTCCTCTATTTTTTGTTTGAAAACCTGATTTTCTAACTTTTCTTAGCAGCATAGTAACTTGTCGTTCTTGTTTCCTACTGTCTGCTGCTGAACAGCGTCACTCTCAAGTGCTCCAAGCAGGAACAAATCATTTAACGCAGATGGGGGGGTGTTCAGGGCAAATATGGATGTGTGTTTTTTGATCTGGGAGTGGGAACATTAAATTTTTACTGCTAAAAACAATCTTTGAAAATACAATATGATTAATTTTGTAACTTACAGGGCCCCTTTTTTTCATTTTTATTTCTACGAACAAAAAAATAAATAATTAAATTGTGGAGGGCCCCCTGCACGGGCTGCACAGTGGCGCAGTTGGTAGAGCTGTTGCCTTGCAGCAAGAAGGTTCTGGGTTCGATTCCCGGCCCCGGTCTTTTGGACCGGGGACGGGAGAACATATATATATGGCCGGGAGAACATATATATATGTTACAGATATATATATATATATGAGAGAGACCACCCGCAGAGGGTGAGAAGGGAATTTTTATATATGTAAACAAGTGGAGAATCTTAAAACTTGTGAGAAAAGCCTGTAATTAACTTTCCATGAAAGTGAGTGTAGAGGCCTTCTTCCAGCCAGCTAACCAGCAGTGGAGCAGCAGATCAGTGTAGAAACCTCAAGACCGTAGCATCACATTAAGGGACTGATACAGACCTTCGTACCAGTCTATTCATGTTTCTGCTCATGTTTGTATTCAGACCTTTGATTTTTCCCACCATTCTTCTCATAAAACATGTTTTATCACCAAGAAACAGGCAGAGCAAAGTTCATCTTTAGATAAAATTTTTTGCTCTTCATTCTGTGTGAGAACAGAGTGATTCTGGGATATGTGTTCCTCTTTGTTGAGACGGACACTGCATGATAACACAAACATTTCTGATTCAGAATCCTCCAACCTGAAGCTCCAGAAGTCGTCGGTGTGTTGCGGAGCTGTCAGAGAGACATACACACACTCCTCCTGTTCCAACATGTAAAACCAGTTTTGATGTGTGAGCCATTGTTCACTGGGGAATGTTTGCTGTGGAGTGTTGAACATATTTAAATAGGAACAGAGTCCATGAGCTGGTATTCTGACACCTGTTGTATGTGATCAGACCAGTACAGCGAGTCGGCCGCTTCACACCACAGCAGTTCCTCACTTTATTCATGCCTTCCATACGTTAACTTCACTATCCTGTTTTTTTTTCTTTGTTAATGTAGGCGGATCTACAGTATGTGGAGGGCATTGCACGCAGCCTGTTTGAGAAGTGAGTGGCTTCTAGTTGCTTCCAGTGAGAAAAACTCATTGCTAAACGAGTTTCTCGTTTAGAAATGAGAGCCTCTTCCATTGCTTATTTTTCATGGACAATTATCTTATAGGCTGTAAAATTACACTGGTCAATGGCCAAAAAGACTGTCTAGGGTTTTTTTTTTTGGCTGTTTTAAGGTCATTTTGATGAGTTGGATAAAAAGAAACACATTGGTTTTGCTCAACCAGGTCAACTTTCTGAACTATGGAGCAACATGAGCATCAAAATGAATTACTTGTTCTCGCATTTGGATCAGTTTCCTGACAATCTGAGATCAATGAGCGATGAGCAGGAGGAGAGATTCCATCAGGACAGAAAAGATATGGAGAATTTTAGATAATGAAGACGTAATGTTCAATTCACATGTACTTACCCTTATCAGTGTTTATTTAATTTATAGAAATCCAAGTTTGTAACATTTGTTTAATATACTCTGTTAGAAAACTTTTTTTTTCTCCTAAAACTTTTTTTGGATGAGACATATTAACGGAAATAAACTGAGAATGTCACAAAAATGTCATCAGTTTAGTCAGAAGACTGAAAATCTCTAAATCAAATTAGAATAAAACCCATTGAGAAAAATGGATGTCATTTTTTGACTTAGTAGTGCAAAAATAGTCCTTATTCAGTTGAAAAAACAGACAACTTTCAAAACATATTTTTTTGTAACCCAGTACAATAAACCCCCTTAAAATGTATTGTCCTGATTTCATATGAAGGCAAAATGTCCAGATTTACAAAGACCCAACAGCTTTCCACCTTAAGTCTGACACAATAACTAAGCCTGCTGGATAATCATTTAACCCAGAAGTTATTGTGGTGAACAATAATATTGTTGTTTTGAAACCATTTTCAAGTAATATAAAGGTAATAACATAGCAATGCAAGAACACATTCTCAAAGATCAATAAACTTTAAATTCTCATGGATATTTTACTGGAAGACTTTTACAAAATAAACAACAAATAAAATAAATAATGAAGTCACTGTAAACAAAACTGTCCTTCAAGCAGAGAGCTAGTAGAGAGCAAAGCACCAGACTAAAGACGTTTGTCATCCAGTTTTTGGTAAAAAGAGATAAAAGATAAAAACAATAAATCTTGCAAATGGAAATTATTGAGTTTGTTTTCATTTATCATGTGATTAATTGATTTATTGTGACAAACCTTATCCTTCTCTGAGCTGCTGGCAGCCTGAAGAAGACAGATGGTCCCACTCATAAAAACAAAACCCTGCAAAAACTCTTTCTGAACAAGAGATACCTGAAGCACGCTAGATCATAGCTATATTTTTATTGATACAGGATCTTAGTGATTGTTTTAATAGTTCAGGCTTATGAAGCTGTTGCTTTATCTTTGTACCGGTTGGGTGGTTTTAATGTGCGTATGTCACATGGATGAGTTCTGTCATCTCCATCTCAAAGGTGACGGCTGGTGAAGTCATCACTTCAGAATTGTTGGTTTGATGTCGAATACAGAAAGTTTTATTTCTGTATGACATGCCAAGTATTATGCATTTAAGAACAAGCCCAGACATAAATTTGCAGTGACGGTTACATAAGTCGATACTTTTATAGAAATATGAGCTGCTGCCTGAGGGCCTGTTCAACACTAAACAAAAGGAAGCTGGAGAAAGTGGAAAAGTACACAGGATAATAACAATCACTGGTCTGCACATTATTTCCACTGCATCTGTCTGTGACCTGGAGCTGCAGGCCTTCTGCATAACCAACAGTGACATGGAATCATTACTCACCGTCTTAAGGTACAGTATAGGAAGACATCACTGATGCTGATGGAAGTGACAGGGGCTGAATACATATGCTCACCACACTGTTCGTTTATTTTGTTTCTGCAAATTAAAAATAAAACGCATCAAACATATTTCCTTTTGACTTCAAAATAATGCACTGCTTTAAGAAAATATGACTCCTGTTTTGTTTTGTCCTCTGTAGTTTTCCAAAGGAGGTGCAGTCCGGTTTGCTGGAGGTGGTTTCCCCGTCGCAGCATTATTACCCCGATTTCAACATCCTCAAAGAGACATTTGGAGACTCCAAGGACAGAGTCAAGTATGCATCAAAAATCTACATGCATAAACATACATACTCCTTCCTTAAACGCCCTCTGCTACAAAAAAGCAAGCATAACGAATGTGAGTGTATTCTTGTGTAAGAGCATTTAGGTAAGTCATGGTAAAATCTGTCTGCATTTGAAGCCCCTGCTGATGCTTCTGAACAGTTACTGAGTCTGTCTGTATGCCAGCACGATTAAAACACCCCCATCTGAATAACAAATTTAAGAGAATGATTACTGAAATTACAGAAAAATTATAGAATTCCATGTTAATTATGGCTGCAAGCATTGATTGCTTTAGTCATTCATAATTTGGACGATTAATTGATTAATCAATTGCAAAATATGCCACAAATTGGCAAATTCTGCTGATTTTCATTTAACTACTTATGCCTTTTTATACAGTGTTAGAAATACATTAAAATATGCAAATAAACAAGTAATTCAAATCTTTTTTTAAATAAAAAAATATATATACATTTTGTTGCCTGTAATACAAAAACAGCATTCCTTTAGTATAATAATCAATTAATCACAATTAATCCTTTAGCCCTAATGCTAATGCTACCATTTCCAGAGTATGTTGATAGTGTCTCTAAAGAATTTGCATTCTGACCAGTCTAGATAACCCTGTCTGCATGAATGAGTTAGGGTTAAACAGGAATGTTTTATGCTTAGTCAGTTTTTACCAAAAGTTTTTAAAGCTCAATGGTTGTGCTTAATATTTACAATAAAGAAATAGAATCAAGTTTGTTCCTCTGGTGAGGTTGAATCTGTGAAATGATCCTCCTTCCTGAACACCAGAATGTCTCACCACAAGAACTACAAATATTCAACTCATGAATTTTAGCTTTGTTTTACTTTTAAAAACTTGATGCGTTATTGTTGTACAATCATTAACATTACTGTTACAGACTGCAGCTCTCAGCTGTGTGTTGGATAACAGAAAGTCTTAAGAGAACAAAGATTTTTATTGTGAGGTTTCTGATGGTAGTAAAGTCACATTTAGGTGGTCAATTAATGACATCACCTTAGCCCTGCCCACTTCCGACAGGAAGTCACCTGTTTTTTTCTGCTGTACGTCTTACTTTTACTCTATGGGTTTAATCCTGTGCCAACTATGTGATGAATCCTGTGAATGCAGGCTGTTGGCTGAACCTGTGAGGGTGTGGCCAAAATGCAGGTTGCAGTCCCTTGCCATATGCATACAGTTATCTCTAAATCACACATGGAAAATCCAATTGGCACCAAACTGGATATGTATGATCTTTATTCACCGCTAAAGAGCCCAACAGCATTGAATTGCAATTTGACTCCACTGCGCCCCCTAGGTTATTCCATCAGCTATACCTCCTCGATACATCGGCCGATCTGCACCAGATTTTTGGTTAATTGTCAGGGAGCACTGCTAAGCTCATGCATGCATACAGCCTGCATACGGCCTGGCGGGGACGGGTGCGGGAACTGTGCGAGCGTCCGCGGTGGCTGGCGGGCCGCGGTCCTGGGACCCCCTCAGTGGCCAATAGGCCGGAGCCGCACTGAGCTGCGAGGGCCGTTCGAGGTTGCTTGCAGCTTTAATTATATTTAAATCTGGAGAAACTCAGAGAAAAAAAACATCAGTTAGAAAGATTTATTAGATTGCGTTCTTTTTTGGCGCTCGGGCCTGGCTGAAGACGTTCGTGCTGAGCATCATCAAGCGATTTGATGATTGGCTCGGGCTGGAGCTCAGAATAGTCTTCTCCCCCGGGCAGTGGCGCAACTACACATTATTCAGGTGGATGCAAAAACATAGATCGGCGCCCCCCCTCCCCCCGACGAGGGAAGGAACGTTAGGGTGAAGGAGCGAGGCTCACTCAGCCCCCCCTCCCCTCCGAGGCGACGATACGTGAAGGGTAAAACTCGCTACATTTACCTCGTTATGTGCGCGAGGTGAAGGAGCGTAAGTCGCGCAGAAGTGTATGGGAAAACATCATCGGCGCGCCGCCCCCTCCAGACGGGGTTTTGGCGCCCCCTCTGGTGCTGCGTCCCTATGCGTTGCATACCCTGCATACCCACTTTTTGCGCCACTGCCCCCGGGTCCAGACACTGGTGGTGGAGAAGAGCCTAGGAAGGAGGGAACACTGAGGTGCTCGCCCGGATGGAGGTGGAGATGGGGGAGGAGGTTGGTCGAAGCGCGGCTGAAAGGCTGGAGAGCCCATCTTTGTTGGTGCTTTTGAAGGAACTCTTGTGAGGTGATTGGCTTGAGTGGCTGCGCTCGGGTGCTTGTTGATTGAAGCGTGTGCGGGGTAATGGAAGAGGCCGGCGAGTTGATTGGAGTCTTCCCAGCTTGAATTTAGCTTTAAAGCTTACATTTTACAGCCAGCAACTGAAAGCAGTCAGGATAACATACTTTCTGTTGCACAAAGTAAGTCTGAGTGAATATTTGTTGCTAAAATCATTCATGTAAAAACATTCTGCTCATCTGCCCAATTTCACCCAATTCTTCATTCTAAAACCTCTGAAGTATTTTTGATCCAGTTTTTAGTGAAATATCTTAAAACTCACTTGCAAGTGAGATATGCAAGATATGGGAGCTTGTTTTAAGTCAAAAATGTCTTAATATTCACTTTCAACAAAAGGAATAGTTTCACTGGCAGGTTATTTCTGTTACAAGAAGACATTTTCCCATGTTGTAAGTGAAATAATCTGCCAGAGGAACAAGTCTTTGCTGACAAGTTACTTGTAAATTTAGTTGTCTATATACAGATTCAAATCTTACCAAAAATACTTGCTAAGATATAGTGTTTTTGCAGGGTTGTGGTTGAGTGAACTGTGGATTTTTATTAGACACAGACTGCTTTCATACTGTAACAGTAATGTTTGCTGTCATACAATACAGAGAAAATATCCACTCAATCATTTCCACTTTTTGACTTCTAAAGATTTTTTTTTAAAGTCGACATAAAATACCATGTTAAAATCTGAGTCACATTTATATGGCATCTTGTTAGCCTTTCATCCGTTCCTGCGTAGCTCTGCTGTTGATCTGATCAGAAGGACAATTTTTTTTCTGATTTTTCTTTTGTCACTTCATTCAGCTGAGCACGGTTAGACTGATGAGGAGGTTCGCTGTCTGATTACGTCACTGCCTGCTCTGCTGCATACTTGTGCCTGCCACAGCTTGCCTGATGATGAACATTTCTGTGTGATAAGAATGTTAGAATGATGTGATTGCTTATCTCACAGATACACAGGACTCAGTCATTTATTTTGTTTGGTTTTGCAGATGGCGAACTAAGCAGAATTTGGACTACAGCTTCCTCATGCTGTACGCACAGGACAAAGGAACGTACTATGTTCAGGTGATTTTAGACTTCTACCATGAAGCAACTGCAGATTTCATGTCTGAGACATTTTGAACATCAAGACTGGAGTTATGTCACCTGTGAGTGGTGTCAGAAAAGCAGTGGACTCAGCAGTTGCGTTTCTATTACAAATGTGCACAAAACTTTGTCGTTAATCCGCAAATGTTGGAAAAAACGCAATTTTGCAATTGCTATAGATTTCCATTAAATATGAAATACAGTTTAAATTACAGATGAATATGTTTGTTCATATGATATGTTTTCATATGTTTTCTAAATGTCACACTTTACAGTTTGTTCAAAATATGCACAAAAAAATGTAGATTTGCCTCATACAGTCATATTCAATTAATTTGAATGAGTTCAGGCCCGATTGTCAAATTTAAAGTATCTCTTGAAAATAACAACCTTTAAGTAGGTATTGAACATATTTCTAACTAAGCCCACATTTCTGTATTAAATATGTTTTTTTATTTGTCTGACTTAATAGTCTGTTATAGTCAGCCATATCCACCTCCTCACAATTCTCACAGACCGACTACTGGCCATCTCTCCATCTAACGGGTCCGGAAAACCTCTAATTCCTGAATATTACTCCAGCTCAGTATGTAGAGGACAATCTGTTTAAACTGTTGTCGAGAGAGATGCGTCTAGACTCTGACTACCTCCAATCCAGAAGCTATGACCTTTTTCAGTTAATAAAACAGTCAACTGAGCAGCAACAGCTGCTTAGTTCCAGAAACTGCTCCTGTTAGCGGTAGCTCTCTCTCTATCAATAACCTGCACTTGTTGTAGTCTAGATAAATTTTAGAGAGTCTCGAGGTCATTATTTTATTAACACCAAAGAAATGTCCGAAGCTCCCTAATTGGTTTTACCTTAATCAGAAGAAAGAACTCATGAAATGACTCAATTAATTTAACTGTCCACAACTCTAATTAGATATTTTAATACATTTTTATTAGCAGGCTTTAGCAGGGGAAAATTTACATACAGCTTCTACAATCAATAAAATAAGAATTTAATATAAGAAATTAAAATCACACCTAACTTTCCTGTCTACAAATCTCTATAATGTGTCATTAGAGATTAAATGAGTGAGGCTTTGAGATGCAGTTCCATTCATACCCAGATGTCGAAATGATATTGGCAGCAGAAAGCTTTAGTACCATTGGTCAGAGTTCTGACTTGGTGCAGCAAAATCCTTTTCAGAATAGAAACAGAGTTGTACTGGTGGTTGATTCTAAATTTCATGTTTCTATTAACTTTAAGTGGAAATCATCACAATTAATAGAAATAAAGGCTTCCATCTGCGTGTAATCTATGTAATTTCACTTGGTGTTAAAGTTCCTGAAATAATTGGGACTTTTTCATAATATTCTAATTTATTAAACAGGTCTATAGATTTAATATTCAACTATGTTTATTCCTAACATTGTTAGGAAGAAACAATGTTTCAGTTAAGTACGTCACACAAAGCAGAGCTTTGAAACGTTTGACAAAAACATGAAAAAAAAAACAGGAAAAAAAACATTAATAGTTTCTGGCTTATGCCGATCAATATTTGAAATTAGGTTGTTGCTGTCACAACCTGGCTCTGGGGTTATGACAAAAGAAATGACGCAAAATAATGCTTTGCAAATATTTACTCTGGGAAAAAATGGCCAAACAAACCAGAAGGCAAACAAATGTGGCCCTGAGTGACTAACATTAAGCAGCTCAAACAATTAATTACCTGACAGGTCCATCACACTGACCTCTGACCCCAGACCGATGAATTGTGATCTTGTTGAAGAAGTGACAGTCAAGATTTTCTTAAAGCTACGGGACTTTTAGGATTCCAAATGTGGCGTGATGTTTCCCTCAGCCTTTCTTTGACTCATCAGTTAATGCTACACTGTGTTCTATTCCAGCACTATTTCATTCCTCTACAAAATGTTCTGGAAGTGAGTCTCTAACTATCCGTGTGTTTTCTAGTTGGAAGACGACGTTTTTGCAAAGAGCGGTTACTATAGCGACATGAAGGCATTCGCCACACAGGCATCTTCTAACGAATGGCTCTACCTGGAATTCTCCCAGCTTGGCTTTATAGGTGTGTTTGTCTTTCCTCAAAGCATCGCAGAGGGAAACCTACTCAGAGGCTTGGTTCTAGCATATTCTGATTTTTTTTTTTTTGGGGGGGGGTGGTTTCCAGGTAAGATGTTTAAGACCAGAGACCTCCCGTTGATAGCCGAGTTCTTCCTCATGTTCCACAAAGACAAGCCTATCGACTGGTTGCTGGATCACATTCTGTGGGTGAAGGTTTGCAACCCAGAGAAAGATAATGTAAGTCTGCTGACCCCAACCAGACCCCAAGAGCTTTAATACTTTAGTCATACTCTGTTATTTTCACTTTGTTAAAACATTAATGTTCCGTCAGTCTGCTGAGAATTATTTCATTTACTACATGATTATTAGAGAGGCACCAATCTGGTATTAATATCTATATCGGTCCTGATGTGGAAAAATATTCCACATCAGTGATGTGTCCGATCCACAAGGGCAGATCTATTCAGTCTAATTCTATTCTTTGTGCTCCGAGTGATGTCATGCTCTAGTATTTATTTTTACGTTATATCTATAATTCCTAATTTCACTTTCTGAACCATTTGGTTTGTTGTAGTTTATTTTTCCATGTTTGACCAAACCTATTGTTTAGTCAGTTTCAGTTTCTTTATTATTTACATTATATTAGCTGTTTATGCTCCTATCTGCACTGACTGAACAAGTTAAAGCTGTTTCTACATGTTTGACCATGTTTGTGAAGCTGTTGGTGTGTTTTACAATGCTGTACTGGTGCAGAGTGCACATTTCTGGCCAATCGCCTGCTTATAAAAAGCCTGACCTGCCGATTACCCCCCGACCCCTTTTTTTTAATAAATTTTTTTTTGGTCTGAGAAATTGCGAAATATAGCAACAAAGTCACTAAGTTGGCAACAGTGGGTGGACTACTGTTCATGGAGCATGTGACCTGGTGGGCAGGTCTGTCAGAAGGAAACACTGGCTGATTTTCAGACCCTTGTGAGGTAGAGAAGATTGATGAGTAAGATCAATATTTCCCTATCGATCTCCCAAAAAGAAGAATTCAGGGACGGTTTATGGGTACACCCCTGATACGGACAAGACTTCCAGCTTTCTAAATCTGTTGTGAGGACATAGTAGCAGTGGACCACTGAGGCTGTGGAGGACCTGCAGGCATGCTCTGACTGGGATGTGTTTAGGACTGCAGCCTGGAGAAATACACAGAGGCTTTTTAATAGGGAGTGCTGTGTACCGTCACACACCAGGGTGAGTCCCAACAATGACAAACCCTGGTTATCATCCAAACTCGGATGTCTAGAAAAGGGAAAAAGAAGAAGCATGTGTGAGTGGGGACAGAGACCAGATCATAGTCACCACATGCAACAGTCATTATAGGAGACAAAGGCTCCCTGACGTAAATCTTCCTGCAAGGTTTGGTGCTTTAAAGTTAACTCCCTAGTGCTTAGAAATAACACTGGGCCCAAAATATCTCATCCTTGATGTAAACTGAAACAAGAGATGTTACACCATATTCTCCGCCAGGCCTAAGACACTCCTGTCAGCACGTCTGGTGGTTCCAACAATTCCAGAGAAAACTTTGTCCTCGTTCTCAGCATGGCTGAATCACAAAACTTTCTCTTAAAGCCAGAAAATGTAACTTCTTCAGGAAAACTTTGGAGCCACATGGCAGCGTCTCTCTTCTTGGCTTCTGCAGTCACACACCCCTCAGGTGTAAACCCCGAGTCTTTTATTTAGTCCAGCTGGTCTGTGTTCTACCCTGAAGCAATGTGTTCCCAGTCTTTAGCATCATTTTTAATACCTACCGAACCCTGCTATGGTCTGGTCTGCTACAAGACCTCCACCATCAATTCTGTCATGAAAACCCGAGGACTAAAGGGCTTCAAACCTTTTCTCTGTCCTTATGAAGTCTTGTGAGTGCCTGGTTATCTCCCACCTTAAAGCCATCAAACCACCCCCCTTCACCCTTGCAAAGCACTTTGAACTGCCTTGTTGCTAAAAATGTGAAAATGTGCTATATAAATAAAAGTACCTTACCTTACCTTAACCTTGCCTTGCCTTGTCTTGCCTTGCGTTGCCTTGCTAACGGATCCAGCAGATCCGTAGACGATGCACTCCTTTGTCCTTCAGCATCTGGTCTTCCCAGGAACCTACACCAGTTTGTGGATTTTAGGTGTGCTTCGGTACAATTCTTGCGCCAGTGAGGTTTGTGTTGATCCCTCCTCCCCACATTTAAAATAAAATAAGACCACATTTCAAATACTTTGTTGAAGAATCCATTCCGCTTAATTGATATTCCATAAAACTCCACTCCGGGTTTTCTTGATTGACAGCTCACCCCACCACATGCTCCAAGTATAAACAGGTGAATCGCCAGGGCAGGCTGCTAAGACCTGGACAATGAGTCATGAGGTGATTGAACCTTCTGGTTTAGCTGTGCTAGTGCTAGTGGTTCAGTTCAAGTAAGTGCATTAGAGATGACTGAACTGCAGTCATCTCTAATGACTGCACCACTAGATTTTGTGGTCTTTGCTGGAAAGAAGTTGAACGAAGGTAGAAGTTGATACTTTTCCAAATAAAATACTTTATTTGACAGCACTTCCTGTCTCACAGGAGACTTCCTGTCTCCTGTGAGACTTCCTGTCTCACAGGAGACAGGAAGTGCTGTCTCAAGTGCTTTTTGATCAGCTTTTTGATATCTCAAGTGCTTTTTGATCACTTGATCAAAAAGTGACCAACATATCCCCATCAGGGCTGGATTCCTGATGGGGATCTAGTCCTGGATCTCTCCAGATGTGTTCATTAACCTTTTGGAGGCTTTTGATTTTATCTTCAGCTTCTGCGAGCAGCATATCAGCATAATAATGACTATCTTGGGTGTTCCAACACGTGATCTCTGCTCTCACTAATAATCAGTGGGTTTCATTTGCAGAAACACTGTGATTTACAGAAGGCAATGCTGAAGAGGAGATATAAACCCTCACTCTTCCAGCATGTTGGCCTTCATTCCTCTTTGCCTGGAAAACTGCAGCGTCTGAAGGTGAGTGCACCTCTGACCTCTGACCTGTCACGTCTCTGTCACGACCTCTGTCTGTGTGGAGCTAACGTCAGAGTGCCACAAAAGCACCAGACAGCTTCATTGATTACATTTAAATGACTCCATGGGGAGATGGAATCGACCCAGTCATACTTATTTTTTTCACTTTATCACAAAAACATTTTCTGGATGAAAAATTGAAATCCTGACAGAGAACTGATGCAACTTCAAAAGACTTTAATTTTTCCCAAAGGGAATTTAAATGCTGTAGTTACTCATATAATCCTACAATCTGTGGATGGTGATGCTGTGCTTAGGAAAAATCTGTGGTAGCAGTCTGTCTTTGTTTCACACAATTTCAAAAATAAGAAAATAATAATAATTTTAAAAATGGCTAAAAATTTTCCGCAAGATATTTTATAAAGCAAAACTGCAGGTGTTCGAAAAGGGAGCAGGAAGAAGCAACCATCCATCTCCCCTGCTAGAGTTCGCACTGTTCATGGCAGTGGAAATGCTGCTTTCCTCGTCTGATACCACGTTCATCTTATTCCCTCCTGCCTCTCCTCCGCTGCAGGATAAGGACTTTGGGAAGCAGGGTTTGTTTCAGGTTCACAGTAACCCAGCTGCTGCGGTGAACACCAGCATGAAGCACTACCAGCAGCACAGCCTGGAGCGGCTTTACAAAGGAGGTGACTTCATGTGGGCTTTGACACCGGTCCAGGGCGACTACATCCTCTTCAGCTTCCCTCAGCCCATCCGCATAGCTGGGTCAGTCGTGTTTTAGCTTTTTGATCAGCCTGATGGGGAGATGATTAACAGCCTGTTGATATACTGTTGATGGGGAAGTGTGAGCAGATGATACTTTCTGCATTTTGAGCCAGTCTTGAAACAGAATTTAAAGCTTCTGAACTGACTGAACACACAGTCAGTTTAGTGAGTTCTCAGTAAACTGTGTTTACTGAACAGATGGTTTAAGATTCAACTGAAACAGTTGAATCTTAAATCAACTGTTTTAGGGTGTGTTTGCTTCTTATACTTTACCCTTTATGTGTATCATAACTGAGCATATTGAGCATATTTTCTGTTGTTTTCGCAGAAATTTTCTGACAGGCAAAACTTTGAATCATGTTCAGACGCCGCCAATAATTTCTGTGACCTAAGGCAATTGAGGCTACTGCTAGCCAAGCTCTAACACTGAAATGTCTCTCCCCATGAGCAACAGTCAAAAGCAATGTGCAACTATACATAAAGCAATCCAGACTTCTCAAAAAAGCTAGGTAGTTGCATTTTATTCAAGCTGCAGTAGATAACTTTAATAAAAAATATGTTGTCTCCATATTTGTTAAAGCTTTCACGATGTCGTAGCAGTTTCTGAGACATATGATCTGTGAAAACAATCAATTTCAGGTGCTGTGGTGGTACTGGATCAAAGCACAACCCATGTATTGAGGCCTTAGTCCTCATGCCAGTGGTTACAGTTTCGATTCCCAACCTGGTGACATTTGCCGCATGTCTTCCCCCTCTCTCATAACCCTTTTTCTTGTCAAACTACTTTCAAATAAAGGCCACTAGAGCCAACAAAACCTTTTAAAAATATATATATATGTATCAATCTCCTCCATCTCCTTCCTGAATTACTATTACTGGTTAAAGTAATGCACCGTTCTGACCAAAACAACCAATCAGAACTAGTAGGACGCTCTTAGTGCTGTGAATTAGCCTCATTCACTCACTGCTAAATGTGCTAATGGTAAAGAAACAACGTATCGTTACAAGAAACCGTTTATCTGCCGTTATTGGTAGCTATGCTAACTAAACAAAGCATTCACAGTTTCAATCTGCAGAGCTCTGTGCTATGCTAACTGCAGCATGGCACAAATCGAGGGGAAGGAATTATGAACTTGACAGCACATGAGATTGACAGCACTAAACTCTCCTGACACTGACTGGTTGTTTCTAGCACTGGGAGAAGGCAGAGGAAATAGATTTTTCACAGATTACCTCTCATACCATACTGTCACAACATAATGACAGTTTTAAAAAAATATGTGACAAAATATTGATAAAAAAGTGAAAGCTTTAATTACACTCAGAAGAGAACGGGTCAGTGGGGACGTGGGTTAGAGCTGCTGCTGACTGACTCATCTGTTAAATGGTAAAAAGTATAAGGGGCAAGTTAAATATATGAATATGTTGGTAATTTATTTCCTTAATTCATTAAATGTTTGTGAAATGGAGGCAAACAGTAGTTTGTAGTTAAGCTAATTATGCTAAATGTTTGACAATCTCACACAGGTAGACTGTGTGAGACCTCTCATGGAGAAAAACTGGGTTATAAATTAACACTCTTGACTTTTTTTATTTCTCCCTCTCTTTTTTTTGAAAACCTGAATTTATAATTTTTTTAAGCAGTATAGTAACTGCCACAATCATTCGTGTCTTCCACTGTCTGCAGCTGAACAGAGTCACGGTGAAGTACTCCAAGCAGGAACGAACCATTTAACGCAGATAGGCGGGTGTTCAGGGCAAATATGGATGTGTGTTTTTTTATCTGGGAGTGGGAACATTACATTTTTACTGCTAAAACAATCTCTGAAAATACAATATGATTAATTTTGTAATTGACAGGGCCCAGATTTTTATATTTTGTTTTAATTTCTATGAACAAAAAATTAATAATTAAATTGGGGAGGGCCCCCTGTTGGTCAGGGCCCCTAGAATTGTCATCACTTTTCCCCCCTATACCGCGCCCTGGGAAGAGACTATTGTAGTGCTAAAAGGAGTTAGCTTATCAGCATAGCTATTCAAGCCTAGAATGTTATCTGAATGCTAAACATATAGCAGCAGCACAGACTCTTAACGTCATCATCTACAGTCCACATGTCTAAAGACATTCCATAAATGATCAGGAGTTCCTGAAACTCTGGAATGGATATAATAACTTTGCACCAATCTGATGGTGGAATAATCTAAATAACAGAATTAAAATAACAAATATCTTTGTTGGTGAGCTGAGTTGTCTGATTACTCAATAATTTAGCACCAAAAAGGGTTCTTGAATGAAAATGTTGCTCATTTTGTCGATATAGTTTTTGATAAAATGTGATTAATTGCAATTTATTAATTACAGACCCTGCAATAAACTCAATTAAGCATTATGGTAATCTAGTCCACCACTATTACTGAGTTATTGGTCAATAAAAATGTCTGTTTTTCCTGTAGGTATGTGTTTCGTAGTGGAAACAGCCAGACAGTGGGGGATAAATTCCACAACACCACAGTGGAAGTGCTCTCCAGCAATGTGAGTTACCTGTGTGTGTGGGGGGAGGGGGGTGCATGCTTGCTCCATGTGAATGTTGGTTCTCTGGTTGCTCTACCTGCTGACGGCGCCCAGAGTCTTGGTTTTCATTGCAGGTGTTGATGCCTTAGGAAAGAGTGGCAATGTAACAGGAAACACCCACCAGAACAAGCTATCTGTTATCACTGCACCACCCACAGCACTGTGTGTCTGTTCAGCCACACTTGAGGCACGTTAAAAGGGAAAAGTGTTTATGTGACAGCTGACCTTTGAGTAAAGTTAGACAGACACTGGATCCCTGAGTGGAAGATAAGAGAGAAGCCACATTACAGGAGATAAGTCTAGTCCCCAGGCTTCAGGTTGCACTGCAGCCAAAGGGAACTGCTGCACGGCAGGAACAGCTGGCAAGGAAAACTATGTTCTTTAAATTTATTACATCAGAATATTGAAATGATTCTAGAAATTGGGTATTTTTTAAAAAGTGACAAAACTTAAGTCAAAGGTAATTTGGCCAAATCAACAACAAAAAATGAAAGTAAACCGATTTAGTGAAGCTTCTTCTGATTGAAGTTGCTGAAAACATTGAAAATGAGAATCTGCCCCAGAACAAAAACAAAGACCTGGAGGTGATGATGGAGAAGACGGAGGCGTTATCAGCCTGTCGGAGGATTCAGTCTGTCTGCATGGGGTGAGAAATTCCAATGTTCACAATCACTGCTGTGTGAAACAGACGAGTTAAGATTGAATGAAACTCAGTGAACAAAATAGAAGAAAATGGTACACTCAAAAGATAAAACCCTTATTTTGAAAAGCTCACAGAAACCAGTTTTACTTGATGAACTGTACAAGTCACAGTCGTCCACTTCAAACAGCGCCGCATCAGGCTGGAACAGCAAGATAAAGTCATATATGAAGGCTTTATCAAGAAAATACTGATATGTTGCTTCTCTTAAAATATTCGGGCTCATTTTAAGAGATCTAGTTTAACCAATCCCACTGCTCAATCATATTTAATTTAGTTGTTCTATGCAGCACTTAGTCAACCCAGGCCTCAGGTAAAACGACTTTAGTTGGATGAACAATGAGATCTTCCAATATCTAACAAAAACAAAATGTCCTTAACCATTTACAGGACATCAATGGAGAGGTGACGTTTTCTTAGATTTGATCTGTAAACTGAAAAGCTGTCCAGGAGTAATACTAGTTACCATGGTGATTACAGGTGCACCAATTGCAGTTTTCTGGCCGATCGCAGATCTTTACGAAGTCTGTCCTGCCTGATTGTAATTTTGATCAAAACCAATGTTTTGGCTGAACAGAAATGTTCTACGTTAGCAACAGTGGAGTGACTGTTGTTAAGGGCACATGTAGATGTGATCTGGTGGGTGGGTCTATCAATCAGCCCCCTCTCAGTGAAGGGTATTGTAGGGTATAGTAGCTAACTTCGCAGTAGTATATAAGATTAGTTCCACATGCACATGTAGGCCAATCTCCCACAATTAAGCAAATTTGGGTTGATTTTATTGGCACGCATCCAGCTTTCTGAACCTGAAGTTATTTTTGCTGTGCAACCAGTTCCAGGACTGGCTGTTAGTCCATAAGATGATTCATTGTTTAATCAAACAGATTCTAAAAAGTGAAAACAGATTTGCTTCATAAAATGTTCAGGGTGGTTCTCCCAGGGCACCAAACTGGCTATGACCACCACTATTCAGCCAGAGCAGACACCAGCTGATTAGCTCTGGCCTCCACTTCATTCATATTTCTGGGTTTGCTTGTTGCACCCTTCTTTTCAAACCCTTGCAATAAACAATCATGTTAAGACTTCACCAGTCATTAGGTAAAACATGGCGTCCCTCTCTGTGCTGGGGTAAAAACATGGTTACTAGGCATCTCTCTGTCCTCTGACTCCTCTGTGTTTGTGTCTCGTAGACAACGGCTGCAGAGAAGCTCCTGGCTGGCTCACCATCTAAATACAAGCAATCTGACAGCAGCTTCATTGTTATTGGTGAGTAAATGACATGTTGAATCCATAACATGGTGCCCTTAATGTGTCAGGTGGATCTTACTCTGCACCACTACAAGCAAAGGTATGGAAGAAGAGCAGAATTAGTCTTAATAAGCTGGATTGTCTCCGGGTGTTTGGCGAAGACAGCATCCAGCCTGCAGACTAAACTAAAAGGAGCCTTCTTAGCATGGCATTTACTGAACTGGACTCCCTCCAGTCATATTATGTAGTGTGCAGCAGACCATAAACAGCCTGACTTTATGGAACAGGTGCCATCACGTTTGCATGGCCCTTTATAAAACACAGACATGAACCTCATCCACAGGAAATTTATCAGTTATCAAGCCTCATAACTGATTACTCAGCATGCATTAGGCCACCTGCCATGGAGGTTCTTCTGTGAGCAGAAAGAAGTCTGTGGGAATGCATGTTGTGAAGGCAGAGCAGCTTGTAAACAGTGATACTGGATGGAGTCGGACCTTTCTGATGTCAGGCCTGCTCCACGAATACCGTTTCCTTTTCCAGAAGAATAAGCTGACAGGAAGTGGAAGTTTGAGGATAAAAACATTTACACCAAATATGTTCCAGACCAGCGTTGTTCTAGAGGTGCTGTCGATCAGGAGTAATTAATCATCTCCAAAAAGAAGCAAAGGGTCAGTATCGGCATGGTAACGGTGTCTGTGTAAATGGCTGCAGGCTATACAAAGAGCAGTGATACTAATATTGTGTGAAAACGAAACGCTAAACCCTGCTAGAGTCTAGGGCTGAAATGATTAGTTATGACTAATCGATTATTAAAGTAATTGTCAACTAATTTATTAATTAACTAGAGTAAACAAACTCAAAAATCCTATTAACCTTTTGCTGTCTAATTAATAATTGGTTAATGCAAAAATTAACCAATTAACCTGCAAATAATCAAGCGTATACTACAGGAAGGCCACTGTTGCATTTCTACGCAAGAAAATGTTTTTCTTATTTAAAAAGGAGCTGAATTATTTGTACTGATTGTGACAGCAGCAGGTAACCAGCTGTGTTTGCTGCAGATAAATTTTACAACGGAGTGGCTGAAGGAGAAATCGATGAAGTTTTGCAGCCCATCTCAGCTCTGCGCCTGGTGGTTCACTCCAACTCAGACGTCTGGGTTCTGCTGAGCGAGGTCAGAACCCGGTTCCCATAGGAACGCCGAGTCACTGTTCATCAACAAACCTCTTATAAATATATAAGAGAATTTGCACATATTTTCCTTTCATATACGCCTTTGGTCTTTGTTGGCATAGAGATGTTTTTGCCCACATTGACAGGATGACATCACGGACTGGTGACAGAGGCGTAGAGATACAAACCTTTCAATGTCTAGTGATTCAATTCTGATTTTTAGGGTCACGATTCAATTCAGAAATGATTTTTAACTCACAAACCAATTTTTCTATTCAAACAGTTTGGAGTTTGTGTTTAAATTATGCGAGAGCAAAAGACAAGTTTAAGAACAATTTAATCCACCACTATCACGTTACAAGTATACAAGCCGCCAACAAGACCTAATGTTCCAGAGGTTTGTTCAGTTTGTTCAGCCATGGCATCAACATCGGACCCCGAAATCCGAGTGATCGGATTTCAGGGTCTTGTTCACACCGGCCAGGTGTTTAATTCCACATGGTTACACATCTCACTAACTGTGTGTATGTACATAAACACAGAGAGAATTTATGGAGGTTTTCTTCTGATAATTTTTTTATACGATAGTCTTTATACTTCAACAGTATAAAGACTATACTGTTGAAGTACAAAGACTTATGAGGAGAGGATGGTGAGTTTAAATCAGGGCTCATACTTCCAGAAGTTGAAAGTCAGGATTTAGATGAGCCTGTGTAACATTCCCTGAGCCCGTATTCAACTCAGTCGGGATGATATTAATACTGGTGGCATTGAATTGAACACAAAATAACCTGTTAGAATCAACTTCCTTTAAAAGTTTCTGTTGCTGGATCAGTTCTGTAGTTCTGCTTTCTTCTGTTTCTGGTCTTGTTCATCAGTTTCAGGTTGAGTTGTTGAATGTTTAGATGAATATTCCCTCTGTTTTTAGATGTTGTGTAGCTAGAAGTATTTTTTTTTAAAACTTTTGGACAGATGTTATGATGTATAACCATGGGAACAACGTATGGGTTTTAGAAAAATATAGGAGGTAACTAGCATCTTAAAAACTAAAATAATACCTGAGTGATAAATCCCAGAGGAGCTGAACAGGCTTCAGAGCAGGAAGTTGATAATGAGGAGGGATCTTATCCCCTACTTCAACATCTCTAACCATACGGTTTGACAGAGATTTAAAGAGGAGCGGCAAAAGTAAATGAGGTGGATTAGCAGATCTGCTAATAACTGATGATTGTCATCCAGGACATGTTTCTACTGTCTGCCTGGAGACTGAGCTGTTGGCATGTCATGACAGTCATGAGACTGTCTTCAGTCAGAAGTTACTTGAATGATGAGTTGCAACAGCGTTTATGTTTCCTTTGAGATTTTTGATCCTTAACTGAAAGTGATTGAGGAAGCCCTATACTTTGGTATAGATCTACACATAAATGATCTACCCAGATAGATCTGCATTCACCTGATTACACAACCGAAACACAAATGTGTCAGACGTGTCGTCAGTATTTTCAGGAAGTCCACAGAGAAGGTGCCCAGTTTAATAGTTACTGGAACTTCCTCTGATGTTTTGTGGTGATATAATCCCCCCTCCCTTCTTCTCTACCTCGCCTCCTGAGTTAACCTAGCTAATTATTCTCTACGTCTCAATAGAAGGTCTGGTCACTTAATAACTAAACGCATAATGTTTCTGGTCAGTCTGATCTTTCACCAGATCCATGAGGTCTAGACAAAGACTGTTTGTGTCACAGGGACACAACCAGACAAATTCTGTAATGTTGATACATTACAGAATTAGCCAGGATCAACAGCTTTGATCCTGGCTTATTTCATTATAGTTTCTCCAGGGTGAGGGACCCATCAGAAGTGAACCATGTCCATGGTTGGATTGAGAACTTTGGAGCGTGTCCAGATTCATTGCTATGGTTTAGTTTGTCTGTATGTGGAGGGAAGCTGTGGGGGGTAGAAGATATTCTTAGTCATGGTTACCACCAGAGAGGCAGATAAGATAAACATTTTTCAGCTGCTGTTGGGTTTGTATTGTCTTGCGTTTGCTATGCAGGGTATTGTTTCTTGGGATGAAAGATAATGCACAGATGGGCAAGTAGAAACACATCCAACATGTCTGAGCTCAGAAACATGTAGGAAGCAGACGGTAGTGATAAAGACAACTCTCAACTTCTCGTCTGCCCGTCATGTTTTCAGCTCAGACCTGTTTGGTCTGCAGGTTTTAGATGCTGCACAAATAAGAAAATGTTACCTTCTGGTAACTGTCTGGCTGCTACTAAAGTTACGGGTAAAGCAGCAGAAACCGGTTCAACTTGTTCTTATAAATATCTAAATTTACTCTGGTTCATATTATTTGATCATTTTCAGATAAACATTACATTATATTGTCTTCTTCTCTGAATGTCTGTTGGTTGCTGGAGGTTTTCACCTCCAGCAAAGCTGTGAAAAATGTGAAACAAACATTAGTAATGCTGAAACCAAACTGAAACGATCTGTCATTCTGGTTTCCTCTGCCCGTCAGATTCACATCAAGGTATGAAGACAAAGCGCGCCCTCTGCGAGACAAAGACTCTAACTACAGGGACATTTTGAAGCCTGATGAGCAGATCACCTATTGGTGATCTGAGAGGAGCTTCAGACAGAAATCTGACTCATGTTGAGTAACCATGGAGGAAGAAGCACTCCACCCACTGATTGGTTTGCACAAACATAACTTGTCACACATGTTTTTGCACTTTGACAGATTTTTATTCTAAGAAATAATTATGTTTGAAATATCAAGTCAGGGTTCCCTTTCATGTCTTCAGGCTTTGACTTGGCTTACTTTAACCTTGTTAAAAATTACCTTTAGCGAACAAAAAGCCTGTGTTCATATAGACCAACTCCCCACAGATAAGATTTCTAGTCTGTTAGTGACCCAGAAAATGTCAAACAATTGAGATCAACTTGAAGTCATGAATTTAAAGTAAGGGTGCTCAAAGTAGTCCAAATCTTAACAAGGTTTTCACATTATTAAAGTTTGCAAAAAAAAAAAGTATTTTCTGATCTTTAAGAACAGTATTTGGGTCACTCAGCTTTTATAAATACCAACTGTATTTAGCCACTTTTAATAAATGAATTAAAAGCAGATTTTGGATCTCTAAAATCAGTTGATAACTTTGAATCTGTTTACTGTGAAATGAATGAGAAAGTAAAAAACAGATTTGTGTTGTACTTATTTTGTTTGTAAGCTTTTGTCAGTAATAATTTGCTGTAATTAAAGAAAAATAGTCAATCTGCATCAACCACCTTTCTGGCAGATTTTTGAAAAAAAAAAGAAAAACATGGATAATTATCTAATCTGTGTCAGTCTGAGACAGGAAATCCAGAATAAATGCTTTAAGTTTCATGAGTGGAAGTTGAGATGATGAGAAATGAGCTCCTTTGTGTCAAACCATCAGTACCAGCAGTCTGTTTTATTAAATCCACAAAAACAGCCTGACAAATGTTCATCAGAAACAACCATCACAACTTTATTCAGTCAATAATATTAGAAATAATAAAAACGATAAACAAGCACAACGGGGTAGAAGACCTCTAAGAGTCTGGATGCTTTAAATCCAACATGGCTACCAATCACAGGAAGCACAGACCGAGACGTTACTGAGCACAGCAGGAAACACTGACTGCTTCACCTGTACAACAGAACTAATACTGACTCACTGAGAGTTCCTGAACACGGACAGAGGTTCCATGTTTCAGACATCAGAACGTAATGGAATGTGTGACCACCAGAGGGAAGTGTTGTTTCTGCTGTTCTCCGGCCGCAGAGTGGCGAAATCAGCAGATAAACAGTCTCTCTGCCTTCCAGCCACCTGCGCTTACAAGCACTGGAGCCACAGCACTCTCTGCAGGCCGTCAGGATGATGTGGGCAGATCTCAGGCTTTCAGAGCGAGCAGCTGGTACTGCAGAACCAATGGTCTGAGTGGCTCCATGAAGAATGAAGAAAACAGACTGTCCGACTGCACTCACCTTCAGCAGCTACACAGCATCTTCAGTTGATTTTCTGCCATTGATATCTTTCTAGGACTCAAACGATTAATTGGAGTGATTGTGATCGTTATTAAATAATTGTCGACTAATCATTAACTAGAAGCTATAGACTCAAAAAAAGTTAATATGGCTATTAAAACATGCTGTATGCTACTGTGCTGCATCTTTGGCAATAAAATTATTTTTAATTATTTTTAAATTAATTGTCTTAATGTATAAAAAGGCTTACATGATTAAAGGAAAAATTTGCAGAATGTGCCAATTTTTTTGTCTGATTAATCATCAGAATAATTGATTAATCGATTACTAAAATAACCATTAGTTGCAGCCCTACGTCTTTCTCGAGATGAACTGCAGATTTTTGAAATCATGGAGATAACGGGTTTATTTTTATCCTCTCTTTTTTCTGCTTTGTTAACTAAATTATGTAGCAAATGTGTAGTTTACCTGAGTGATGTCATGTATCTTGTTTATAACACAGTATTTACAGTGTGAGTGCTTCAGGTATTAAAAATAAATTGGATTTCCTAAATTCCACCTGTGTTCGAAAAGAAAAGTTAGCATAATTGTGTAAATTAATCAAACTCCGTTTTGAAATCTATTTTAGGAAAAAAAAGTCAAGTAAACTAATATGCTGAGAAATGAAACAGCTCATTACATCATAACATGATTCATCCAATCCCCTGCTGATCCTCTGGCTGACTCCTCCTCCTTCTAACCAGCTTATGTATCTGACGTCTCCAAAACCTATCTAAACAAAGCAACACTGCCCCCTAGTGGTCAAGTGAAGATAAATACCAATATTTACATTCAGGCTTGGCATTATGTCCCAGACAAGATGCTATTAAAGAGTCCATGAGGCCAGACACTGCGACCTTTCCGGGTCCGACTGGGCCCTGTGATGTCAGAGGTTCTGCCTACTTCCGTTTACTCTTGGTGTCGGTCGTCTGGAAGACACTAGAGGCAGACATGAGATTCTCGATGTACTGGCCCAGAACCTGGTTCTCCGACTTCAGCTTCAGGTTCTCCTCCTTCACTGCATCCACCCGGGCAGACAGGTCTGGAACACACACATAGTCCACGTCCAGGATGTCAGTCTGCAAGGCTGTTTGCCTTACAGAAGAGAAACGTTGACTAAGGTAGTAAACAATGTCAGGTGGAACTGTGCAACTAAAGTGAAAGAAACTGCACCGATTCAGAGGAGCTAAAGATTTTAAGTTACAAAAACATAACTGATTGTGCTTTGCAATATAACCTGGATTAAAAACACATTTTATGATCATTTCCAGGTTATATATTAACCAGAATGTGATCTTTATAAATAAACTCAGATCTATGGTGGCCGACAGGAGCAAACACTCAGCAAACGGCCGAACGTGCTGCTGCACACACATGGATGATGAAAACTCCAAAACACACAAACACAAATAGAACAGAAAAACACTGCAACCACAGGAAATAAAAGAAAAGGAAAAATGGGGCAAATGGCTTTAACAAATGCAAACATGAAAAACTGCAGACCCCAGTACAACTAGTGAGAGTCTAGAATAGCTATTGTTATTTACATAAATGTACTGCTGTAATGTATTGTAAAAGATTGCATTTCAATAATACCTTTTCTATCTTTACTGAGAGTCTGACCCCAGGTGATTTGTTGGTTGACTCCCACTAGTGGTCAAGAGCTCTTCTGTTTTACAGAAAGAGCTTGCAGCATTTCATGTCAGCCATTTCTGCTAATCACAGCATTTTCTCCCTTGCTCTTGTTTCCTGGGACTGCAGTCTTTTTTTTTTTTTGTTTTTCTGTTGATTTGCTGGTTTACATATGTGTGTTTTGGAGTTTGGATCACTCATGCGTTTGCAGCACGTTTCGTTGTTTGCCGCTGCCTGCCACCATCCAGATCACTCTGTCAACTCGCAACTCCCCACTTCCTACCAGCTGATCCACACAAATGTGGAATAATATTCCAGGAATAACTGACCAATTAGAAACACTCACACTCAGGATTCAGGTAATGTTGCATAGTCACCATGCCAAGTATGTGCAGAGGGGGGGTCAAGGGGTGCTTGAGCACCTGCCCCTTTTGTTCCTTGCCCCCAAGTGCCCTTTTGGTCAAATTTATGTATTTTTTTGGTATTATAATTTCCTAAGCCCTCTTCTGACACATAATAACATTTACTAAAATTATTTGTTTTTTTGTTGTGGTTTCTTGTACAACATAATAAGCCTTGTTACCTTTGACCTTTTGCCCATGGAGCATGACGCAGTTGCCTCTCGCGCAGTGGGATAAGGCGGCTAACTGGAGTTCAACGTAGCAAACGTTCCAGATTACAGAACAGTTTTTGGTGAATAAAAAAAAAAACGTTTTTGGTGAATAAAGTGGAGTAGACTTGCTACTTGTCAGATGACGGAAAACTTTGAACGTATCGTTTCTGCTTCAGCTCGGAGTCGCAGTTTAAGCAGAGAGGTAATGAAATACAACAGACACTGACAGGCCTCTGCGTCTGCCTTTCTCTGAAGAACAACTGAGCGGGAGGAGACAGGCAGGTGAGGAGAAACTGTTCTTATCTATCGATTCAGTATTTTTTATTACAGACATTAGGCTGTTGTTGTGCTATTAGCTAGCTGATAGCTAATGACTTTGCTAGCAAAGCAAGACAACCAAAAAGCTTCTCCCCTGTATCTTTAATGATATCAGTCATTCTTCAGTATTGCTTATGCAATAGGAGCACATCGCCTGTCCTAAACCTGTCATCTCCAAAATGG
This sequence comes from Poecilia reticulata, assembly GCF_904066995.2. NCBI lineage: Eukaryota > Metazoa > Chordata > Actinopteri > Cyprinodontiformes > Poeciliidae > Poecilia > Poecilia reticulata. The sequence goes on from NC_088839.1 coordinate 4,386,208, forward strand.
ATATATGTTTTCTAATTTCCTTTGCTGCATAATGTATATTGCATTTATTCTAGCGTTAGGTAAATGTATCTTGACGGAGAATAGCACTTAAATAAAAGTCCAACAAGGATATTTATTTAGAATTAAAAATAACTCACCCTGAACTACCATGATAGATATAATGTATGTAATAAAAGCATGTCATTAATGAAGGGGAAAACCCAGACTTTTAAGTTTAGGGTCTGGTTCATTATTCAATGAAAAATAAATAAATAAACCTCAGTTAAGTAAAATAAAATTGTAATCAAAACTTGGTTTTTAAAACAAAAAGCTTTAACTTTTTAAATTATTATTAAATAACTCATTTTTGTCTTGTGAACTTAAAAAGTTATTTGCCAAACATAAACTTTAATTTGCACACATCAGAAATCTTTTGTTGCGATTTTGGGCCCTGTTCACGACGTCATGTGAGAATCACAAGCAAAACTTTGAGTCACAAACAAAAACTTAGAATAGCAAGAAAAGATTTCTGACAAGCGCAAATAAGTTTGTTTTGCAAAAAAAAAAAATAAAAAATCACTTCATGAGACAAAACTGTGATTTTAATTTAATAAGTTTTCAAGCAAAACTCAGTAGGCTTTTCTCATGGTGACATGCATTAATAATTCAATTTTTGCTTTTGGGTTTTTTTTCTTTTTCTGCAGTTCCACGTTAAAGTTTGATGCAGCTCTGCTTTCCTGAATGGACCGTCTTCATCTCCACTGCAGCAAACAGGCAGCTCTTTTTTTTAGATTACAGTACACTAAAAGGTTGCATTGTGCCTTTGTTTATATTTTTCCATCCATCCATTTTCTTCTGCTTATCCGGGGTCGGGTCGCGGGGGCAGCAGCTTCAGAAGGGAGGCCCAGACTTCCCTCTCCCCAGCCAATTCTTCCAGCTCCTCCGGGGGAATCCCAAGGCGTTCCCAGGCCAGCCGAGAGACATAATCCCTCCAGCGTGTCCTGGGTCTTCCCCGAGGCCTCCTCCTGGTGGGACGTGCCCGGAACACCTCACCAGGGAGGCGTCCAGGAGGCATCCTGACCAGATGCCCGAGCCACCTCTCGACGTGGAGGAGCAGCGGCTCTACTCTGAGTCCCTCCCGGATGACCGAGCTTCTCACCCTATCTCTAAGGGAGAGCCCAGCCACCCTGCGGAGGAAACCCATTTCGGTCGCTTGTATCCGTGATCTCGTTCTTTCGGTCATGACCCAAAGCTCATGACAATAGATGAGGGTGGGAACGTAGATCGACCGATAAATCGAGAGCTTCGCTTTTTGGCTCAGCTCTCTCTTCACCACAACGGACCGGTACAGCGCCTGATAGAGATTTTTTGGTATTATCATTTTGTTGTTACTTTAGTTCATATTCAGGTTAAAGTGTTCTCTTGTTTAAACTGTATGTGTGAACTGACCTGGAAGTCACAGCTGCCTGTTATCTTCATGTGAAACAGTTTGACCGAGATTTGAACCGGGCTCAGATCAGGGGCCAGATGTTAAATTGTTTTACGACCTTTGCTTTGTTTAGGTAAAATGTTTTACGACCTTTGCTGTTTTTCCTCTGCTGTCTATCTTGCCTATCCTCCCTCTTTGAAGTTTGAGAATAAAAGACAAGCTGTATCCAAAGAGAAGCAGAACGCTCTGTGAACAGCTCTGAGAAGCAGTTGACAGAGTCTTCTCCTTTTGCTTGCAGAAGTTTAGTCATAAATTCATATACGTTGTCTGTGGTTCTTTTATGTAGGTTCTAGGAAAATACCTATCATTTTGGTGCCGAAACCCGGGATCTCTCATACCGACCGCTGTCAGGCAGAGGAAGACGCGCTGAATCCATGCATGGCCAGAAGTCATTTGGACCTGGAAAGAAAGACCCAGGAAGTAGAATTCTTCGCTGGGCCAGCGACACATGTCCGACTTTGTCTGCCAACGGCGGAATGACGAGATCCGACTGGACAACCCGAAAACTACAGAAACGTAAGTGAATTTTAAAATGTTTCAAACGAATGATACTAAAATAAAGTCGACATAAATAAAGGGTTGGAGTCCCAGTTGCAACTAAAATGCTAAGAATTGAGGTTTGGAATCCCAGTTGCAACTAAATGCTACTAAATTGAGGGTTGGAGTCCCAGTTGACATTGACACTTGATTCAACTAAATGCTACTAAATTGAGGGTTGGAGTCCCAGTTGACATTGACACTTGATTCAACTAAATGCTACTAAATTGAGGGTTGGAGTCCCAGTTGACATTGGCACTTGATTCAACTAAATGCTTTTGGGTTGAAGTCCCTGTTGACGTCGTTTCAACTAAACAAAGGAAAGGCTCTCAGAGCCTCCTGTTTTTGGGAGACCCCTTAAGGGTAAGTCCTCAGGCGGATAGGAAGCTTGTCATTGCTGTGTGGTTTTTGATTTTTTGATGGGTAAAATATCACTGGTGCTGAGTTATCTGATAAGGCAAAAACAGATAATGTTGCGCTAAATCATAGAGTCATTACTGTGCTGGTATTGCTGGTTTGCTGCTGCTGCTTTTATGTGTGTGTGTGTGCGTATTAGAGTGATTGGAGGTTTAAATACCGCTCTGTATTTTACCTCATATAAAACAGTGGAATTAAACAGCAAACCTCTTGTGGATGCAATAGGCAAGATTCTCCCACTCGAAAGAGTCGAAGCGGGGAATACCACAACAAGGTATTTTAATTGCTGGCCCACTGAAAAGATCTCCAGTTCATAGGACTCCCTAGGAGTCAACGAACCTGGACCAAATTTAAATAAATTCAAATAAATAATATTTTTAAGCTGAAATTGCAAGTGTTTTAAATATGGGAAATAAACATTCTTGTAATTCATCACTCGGTAAGGGCGCCGATGGGGATGAAAAGTACATGCTGTCCAGGTTTCCTGGTAGCACTGTACACATGAAAAAATGGAGAAAGAAATATAAAATAGATGGAAAGCTAAAAATTGATCAATGGCAAACAATTGTGGGAATTTTGGAGAGTAGTGTAGAAAGAAAAATGGGAATAAAAAAAAAATCTAAAAAGGAGAATGAGCTGAGGTGTGCTAAATTATGGTTAAATGAATCTAAAAACTTAATTATAGAGAAGGAAGAAAATAAAGTAATTCCAAGCACACGGAATGCTGCAGCGGTGCAGGGAGAGCAAGCTCCTGCAGCCACCTCTCCCCTGGCTGCTTCAGCAGCTCCGTCTGCCCCAGTATCAGCCGCTGCTGTTCCAGCAACACGACTGTATCCTTCCCTAAAGGAAGGGACACAAAACTTATATATCTTTAGACCCTGTACCTTAGAAGAGGTCAGGAAAGCTGTGAAAGGATCAGATGTTTTTCACCTGGAGAAATTTGGAGGTTTATATACCTCTGCCTTTTCCAACGACCGGACAAAAGGCCGTGGAAGAGACAGAGGCAGAGGAGGTCACGATAGGCGAGGACCCCAAAATAACACCCCACAAAATCTACGGTATTCAAAAGGCTGCTGGATTTGTGGCAATATTGGTCACTGGGCAAGAAACTGCCCTTCAAAGAATGTTGCACGGGGCGACAAGAGGGGTGGTGGAGTGAGGAGACCACAAATAGGAGAAATCCTCAGCATAATCAGACTCTACCACACCCCAAAAACACAAACCCCCAGTCCAAATTGATGAAATGCTAGAGACATGTGCATGCAGTTTAAGACGTTAAGTAAAACCATAAAAGAAATTGAATTCCTGTAAGAAATCAATGTATGCAAAATAATTTTAATGCTACTAATGTTAGGTTTAAACCTCACAAGTGAGAAATAATTTGTTTTAAGAAATACTGATGTTTGTTTTGTTTTTCTTTTTGAGCTTCCTACACCTTTAAAGAAAAACCAGTAAAGAGAGGTCTCACTGAAATAACAACATGGGAACAACTTCTTTGTATGCTAAAGTGGATTCATGTCTTTCCTGAAGGAGGAGAAGCTGAAAAATAAAACTAAATAATAAAATTGTCCTCAGAGAACAATGTTTAATGTATTGTGTCGGAATAATATTATAACACCAACTTGGTGAAATGATTCTTAGCTGTCTATCTGGAGGGGTCAGCGGTCAGAGTAAGGTACCGACCTGGACATTGTCCAGCCTCGTAACTCTTAGGCCTTGAGAGGAGGGCTGCCCGCTGACTTCACAGTCTGCAGCACTGAGATCAACAAATTTAGAGAAATCCATTGTTCTCTGGTGAGACGTGTCTTAGATGAAGTTAACTTAAACTTACATTCTACATTTTACAAGTTAATGGTGAACATGATGAAAGAGGCTACAGCTTTTAACATGTTTCATGTTTATATGTGTTTGAATAAGGAAATGGTTTATGACTTCTTAAAAAGTTGGATAATAAGTGGCTAAAAGCTATACGATGAAAAGAAAAGAAAGTTATAATTGACTCTTATTTGCTTCTTTCCTTTTCCTCTGTCTGAGCCTCGCTGCGCTGCGTCTGACCTCTGACCTCAGCTCAGATCTGTCCTGCCAATCAGATGACTCCCTCCTTTATCACCAGCTAGTTGATAAAGAAGCGAAAAAGGACAGGACGATTTCTACCAACTGGACACTGAAGGCAATAAAGTGTCCACTGGTCCTAATTCCTTGACATCTGGGAACTGCCATGCAGCAAAACTACTGTATGGAGTCCTGCTAGACGTTTGGAAAAAGAAAGCAAACTGAACTGTTTGCCGCTTGTTTCATTGGTGGACTAAGGGACGGTCTGGACAACTTATAAATAATCCAACACCGGAGCCAGTTGGACTGACAGGGAGCTGGAGAAGAGACAGAGGGAGGACCAGCTGCAGTGACGCTAGCAGCAGGAGGGGGAAGCGAGAAGCAAGACAGAAAGGAGAAATGCAGATAAGTTATACACACACACTGCTGTGACACACACTGCTACTGTAATGAGGACTTGTTTGCTTACTTACTAGCAGGAAGGAATTATCTATTTAGAAAAGAACATTTTGAAGGTTTTAAGGTACAATGTTAAATAAAAATCTTTCATTTTGTACCCATTAACTCAGTCCTTAACAGAAGGACCAGTGATCCTCTTAGGGCCCACGAGCCATAGATTGGGAAACTGTGAAGGAAAAAACTGTAATGGTTAAAAGTTAAAAAAAAAAAACTGAGTGTGATACGGCTAAATTACACCAACAAAAAGGATTAGATTTAAAGCTAATAACAATTTGCAAGTGTTTTATTTTCTCTGACATAAATACTAGTTTGAACTAAAATTAAACATCTCTAAGTGTTGAAAATAATTGATATTGCGGTGTTGAAATACTATGGAGTATTTCTTTGCATTTAACTGAAACATTTAACTTAGAGGTTAATTCTATAAAGAATCTACAAATTATTTTGAGAAGAGAGAAATTTTTTCTGCTAAATTGAGTAACGGATGAAATTATTGACCATTTAATTTAAAATATAAAAAACTTACATTGTTAACTTGTCTGAAATGCGAGGTTAAGAGAAAATCTGAGACTTTAAGCAACCTTGTAAACGGCTACTAAAAACTGATGATTGTGATTAAAAGCAATATTTTCTAGACTTCAGTCTAGAACATTTTAATCCAGATTTGATTGATAGTCAATAAATTCAAAAAGAAATGGAAAATTAGAGGATTTGAGGTTTTGGTTTAATTTCAGGATGGTCATTTTTATTTAGGAAGAGTTATGCTTTGATGAATTTGATAACATCTACAGGGAAACCAGTCACCCATGCATCCTTGCTTAAGAATCTTTTGCAGGCCATACATTTACCAGCTGAACTAGCAGTTTGTAAGTGTGCAGTGCACACCACGGAACAGAATGAGGTTTCAAGTGGCAATAGATTAGCTGATAAAGTAGCAAAGGAAGCTGCAGCTGGGAAGCATGGGGGAGACAATTTCTCAATACAGATAGAAGATCCTCAAGTAATAGACAAAGCTGTGTTAAAAGACATGCAAGATAATGCTCCAAACGCAGAAAAGCAAATGTGGATAACTAAAGGGGCGACACTGAATGATGATAACATTTTTCAGTAAATAGAAGTCGGTCCTTCCAAAATCTCTATTTAGAGCGGCGGCAATTTTGACACATGGACATTGTCATGTGTCAACAGGGGGATGGTCTCTATGCTACAACAGCATTTACCACATATGGATTAAATTCTTACTTAAAAATTTTTGTACTGCATGTCCAGTTTGTGTCAGAAACAATCCTCAAGGAAACATTAGACCAAGAAGAGGAAGTTTCCCAAAACCCTCATCCATTTCAAACAATGCATATGGACTTTATTGAACTCACACAAAGTGGACCACATAAATATTGTTTGGTGATGATTGATGCTTTTTCTAAAAGAGTTGAAGTAGTTCCAGCAAAGCCTGCTTTTGACATAATTTATGGGAGAGCTTACATATTGCCTCTGTTTGCTCCAGACTTACAGAAAGCTGATGAAGAACAAACTTTGGTAGATTATATGATCAGGATCCTGAAACAGAAAGAGGTGTTAAATGCAAATTTACTGCCGTCTGACTGTTCTCCTCTACAGGAAATAAATAAAACCACCCCCATCCAGCCAGGAAACTGGGTCTACATAAAGGTCATGAACCCTTCCAGGTGCTGATGACCACACCAACAGTCGTAAAGACCCAGCTGGATACATCTGAGTCACTGCAAGCTGCAGAGAGTGTTTGAACCCCTAAGTAGGCGGAGGGAGGAAGACCGGACTTCAAAGGGGGGCTATTTTTTAGGGTAGCTCGTCTCAAACCCGGTGAAGAAACGCTTAAGATTCCCCCGTCTTTAGTTTGGGGGTTCTGACATCTCTGTGCGCCGAGCAGCAATGGGGACTCCATATGCCAGATGGATCTTCTACTGCGCTGTGACTGCAGCATCAACCTGTGGTGGAAACTAATGAATAGAACCGCGTACAAGGGACATGCTGTGAACTGCTATGTGTGTGCGCAGCTGCCAATCGCCACACACAACTCAGGTCTGCGTGTAGAACATCACGGATGACAAACAGATGTGTCTCTATGGCCTGAGCACACAACCACGACTCAGCGTCCCCATGCCAAAGGGATGCAAACGGTGAAAAAAAAAAAAAAGACTATTCTGTTCACTTCAGATAGGAGATGCCGTGAAGGAACTTTTTGGATCTATGAACTGTTCCTTTAATGCTGACGTATTTCCATTTCCACTAACCGCATGGAAAATACCAGAGACCATTTCTTTAGCAGGAGCTAAACCCGGGTCTCTGAGGAGCTGCGTGTTCAACAACGGACACGTTTCTCTTGGGATGTTACCTGGAAACCTGTGTAACATAGTTTACACATACTGCAAGACGACACCGGATTACATCGACTGCACAGCCTGCAGGGGTCAAAGGATGACTCCACACTGCAAAGTCTGGAAGGACAACCCAGACTGTGACAACATGCTTCAGGAGAGGAGTTTCAACATCACAGATCGGACATTGGACGACAGGAGACAACGCTGTGCAGTACCATAGTGCCAGGAGACTATGGTTCACGGGTGATGGCAGACTGGTACTTCCTGTACCCGATTTTATTCATCAGGAAAGGACGACACATTCTGGCTGCCCGCTCCAAGCGTGAAGTTATGCCTGAGGTCAAACGCTGGGGAGGCCTCACTACAGACACTGGAGTTCCTTGGGAATTCAAGATCTGGAACGGTGGAGAAAAGTTTATGCAAGGCATATTTCCATGGGTCGGAGTAGGAGAGGTTTGGGACCACGTTGAAATCAACAGATACGGATTACTGCGACTAATCAACATCACATACCAGCTGGCCAATGGCACCGCGAAGGAGCTGACTGAACTGAGAAACATGGTTATGCAAAATCGTGTTGTTCTGGATTTCCTCACTGCCCCTCAGGGAGGGGTTTGCAAAATTATTGGCCCAACGTGTTGCACTTTCGTTCCTGATGAAACAGGAACTGGAGGAACCATTTCTGATGCTCTATATGAGCTGGAGGATCTTGAAAAAAAAAAAATATGTGGAGAGTGGAACACGCGGCTCATCCTTTTTTGATTTGTTTTCATGGCTCATGTCTGGTCCATGGTGGACTTTACTGTTAAAGCTCGACACCTATTCTGTTTGTTTCGGTTCTGTTCTGTCCTTTTAAGGGTTGCATTATTCCAGATCTACGATGTATGATGTTTACGACAAGTAACACAACTGTTGTCAGTTATGATCTAGCAAAGGCATCCTATGAGACGAATGAAGATGACTTGTTTTGAGATTCTGTCGTTTTTCTGTGCAATGATGATGTTCTGTAATCACTGAACGGATTAATTCATTTGCTGGATGATTCCTGCACCAAAAATGTGAAAACAAGTGGTGTTAGGGATGAGAAAACTGCGTTTGATTTTTTGCTGTTTCTTTCTTTTGTTTTTGTTTATTTCATTTATTCATTATGATCATTGTGTAATTTTTATGTTTAGACTAGGACAAAAATGTATATATTTTGCATTTCTTGGTTCTATTTTATTTCTTTTCTTTTCTATGCTTGGCTTTTGAATAAGGTTTACACACATGGTGAAATGATAAAAAGGGGGAATGATAGAGATTTTTTGGTATTATCATTTTGTTGTTACTTTAGTTCATATTCAGGTTAAAGTGTTCTCTTGTTTAAACTGTATGTGTGAACTGACCTGGAAGTCACAGCTGCCTGTTATCTTCATGTGAAACAGTTTGACCGAGATTTGAACCGGGCTCAGATCAGGGGCCAGATGTTAAATTGTTTTACGACCTTTGCTTTGTTTAGGTAAAATGTTTTACGACCTTTGCTGTTTTTCCTCTGCTGTCTATCTTGCCTATCCTCCTCTTTGAAGTTTGAGAATAAAAGACAAGCTGTATCCAAAGAGAAGCAGAACGCTCTGTGAACAGCTCTGAGAAGCAGTTGACAGAGTCTTCTCCTTTTGCTTGCAGAAGTTTAGTCATAAATTCATATACGTTGTCTGTGGTTCTTTTATGTAGGTTCTAGGAAAATACCTATCAGCGCCCGCTTCACAGCAGACGCTGCCCCAATCCGCCTGTCGATCTCCCGCTCCCTTCTTCCCTCATTCCTGAACAAGATTCCCAGATACTTAAACTCCTCCACTTGAGGCAGTACGACCCCCCTGACCCGGAGAAGGCACTCTACCCTTTTCCAGCTCAAGACCATGGCCTCGGATTTGGAGGCACTGAGCCTCATCCCGGCCGCTTCACACTTGGCTGCGAACCGCTCCAGTGAGAGCTGCAGATCACGTTCCGATGAAGCCAGCAGGACCACATCATCTGCAAAAAGCAGAGATGCAATCCTAAAGCCACCGAAATGGATCCCCTCAACACCTCGGCTGCGCCTAGAAATTCTGTCCATAAAAGTAATGAACAGAATCGGTGACAAACCCCATTCTCCCGGAGTACCCCCCACAGGGCCTCCCAAGGGACACGGTCCAACGCCTTCTCCAAGTCCAAGTTTATATTTTTAATAGTGTAATTCTGTAAAGACAAAATATGTCTGGTGGTCTAGTTCTGATTTACATATCTTGTTAAATTGCGGGTTTGAATATTGCAATGCTTTCCTATAACAAAATAGGCCTGCAGAGAGAAATTACTAATAAAATATCTTACATATGCAGTTGTATGCTGTATATAGAGATCTTCCTTAGTTTTGATTGTATATGTCATAATTTTGTAATTTATCATTTTTAATTAAACTCTGAAAGCTTGTGTGGCTTAGTCTGTCCTAGAATGCAGTTAGATGTGCCCTTTTTTTTAGCACCTGCCCCTTTAGAGGTCTCTGCACGGCCCTGCACCATGCCAACAAGGATCATGTGGACTCATAGTCTCAGAATGGATGTGTTAGGCTTGTTCTCATGGTGTTTTCCTGTGTTAGCAAGACAACACCTGCTAACACAGGTGCAGGGAGACGTTCTCACCCTCCAAGGTGTGCTGGAGCTCCAGCACTTGGTTGATGAGCCTGGTCTTCTCCTCCAGCTCAGCCTGGTTCTCCAGATCACCTGCAGCCATGAAACAGTTTACTCACACACTGATCTCTTTACATTCAGCTTAATATAGACTCTGTGTGTGTGTGTGTGTGTGTGTGTGTGTGTGTGTGTGTGTGTGTGTGTGTGTGTGTGTGTGTGTGTGTGTGTGTGTGTGTGTGTGTGTGTGTGTGTGTGTGTGTGTGTGTGTGTGTGCGCTCTCTCCCTCACCATCATCTGAGCTCATGGTGAAGTACTCGTCTTCCTTTTTGGAATGCAGGGCTGCGACTCAGAGACACTGTGCACACATTCAGATGAAAAATTTACAAAGAGTTTACAGTTGGAGCAGATCTGTGAAGAATTATCCCTGGTGTGATTTAAATACCACACTAAAAGCCGTTAAATCACTGCTGTTTATAGATTTTTTTTTTCAAACTTGACACAAACAGTCGTTATTTAACTAAATGCTGTACTAATGTAGACCGCATAGGCGTAGGAAGCGGGGGGGACATGTCCTCCCCAATGTTGGAGAGAGTCACATTCGTCCACCCCAATAATTTCACCGCAGTTTCGAAGAATTTTTAAATCTTCCACTCGCGTGCTTTTATTTTGAAGGCGTACAACAGCGCATTCAGCAGAGCGCTTCCTCCCCTTCACCCCTCTGAACCGCTCAGAGTAAACGCAGCAGCAGACAGAGTCAGAGAAACTTCGTTTGAATGAAGTAAACGACCTGCCAGGAATTTTGCCAGGAATATTGCTCATTTATAACATCATTTACTTTCATAAATCGAACTAAATCTTTTTGGTTAAGCCGTTTTAATTCTGGGAGAGTCACATGTCCAAAATTTTACTGCTAGTCACAATGATTTAGAATAGCGGTTCTCAACGTGGGCGGTACCGCCCTCCAGGGGGCGTTCAGAGGACGGCAGGGGGCGCTGGCGGACATTTTTACAAAAGGGGGGCGCTGGGATGCCTTTGGGGGGCGTTTGGTCGAAGGTAAACTTTACACCTTAAATCCACAACAATACCAGTTTAGACTTTGAGCAACTTGGTAAAACTGTACTGTGTAACAGTAAATCATGCTTGGCTGCAACTGTATCGATGGCAGCTCATCTTCTATTCAGTGTTTGTAGCTTCATGGCGCAGCTCCGCTCCGCATCAGTTCAGCATTACACCAGCTGATGACGTTGCTGGGATTCACTTTGTATGGTATTTATGTAGGCTACATATGTTTTGGCAGTTCTGTGATCATGTCAAAGCAGCAATTTATATTAAAAAGTGTTTTATTTCCGTTTGAAAGCTGCCCGCTTCCATGGAAGAACAACAGAAAATCGCTCTTATAAACATGTAATTACTAAAATCACGATGCCCTGACTTTGTATCCCTCTGAAAAATTAACCCATTTCAAAAAAGAAATAAAGAAATCCCTCCATGGGTGATACCACGATAGAGAGCATTCATTTTATAGCGTTAATACCGGTGCTGTAAGTGGTCCGGTATGAAACGGGGGTGATAGAAAAACACAGCACTTTTACATTTAGATAATCAGAATGCAGAAATTGTTTCCGTTGTTTTAAAAGGTTTATGTCAGTCTGCCTTTTCCCCATCGATATGTTTCCCGACCGCCCTGCACCTTAGGGAGTTAAAAAAACAAACAAAAAAAAAGAACCGAAACAGGAGAAAAAAGAAACTCTGAAACAGGAGAAGCGGGACATAAAACGGAGCGACGAACTAGATGTGAATTATGGCATAAAAACAGAGAATCCGACGCTGAACAGTGAAAAATGATGAACACATGATGTGAAACACATGATGATTAGGAGGCACAGCAGGTAATGAGTGAAAATTACTGATGGTCAATAAACGATCAAATAAATTTAGCAACAGGAAATAAACTGAAGTGGACATAGCAATAAACCAAGAGAGGATAATACTAATCAAAGGAAACTAAATGGACATGAATGAAGAACAAATGCAAGAATAACTAAGAAACTAAAGTAAATACGGAGGAATAAACTGGTATGGCAAGACCTTTCGAGCAATAATTAATACAGAGGACTGTATGCTAAGAATAAACAGACACTTCCAGATAAAAGGTAAAATAATATTGTTGAAGTGCCATGGGCAGGGGCGCAACTACACATTATTCAGGTGGATGCGAAAACATAAATCGGCGCCCCCCCACGAAGGAGCGTGGAAACATACGCTCGCCTCCCCCCCAGCCCCCTCCTCTAGACGCCGATACATTTAGGGCAAAACTCGCTACATTTACCCCGTTATGTGCGCGAGGTGAAGGAGTGTAAGGAGTGCGAAGTGTACGGGAAACATAATCGGTGAGCCGATTCAAAACATCTACAATAATGATAGTAACATTAATAATAAAATAATTGTCAGTGCAAAGTAACCTACAAATTCTTTGGTGGGGTGCGTTGAGGGACCTGGATTAGGGCTAGGGGGGCGCTGGGCCGAAAAAGGTTGAGAAACACTGATTTAGAATGAGACTGAAACAGCAGCAAAATTAGCCTTTTTATTATTATATTGATGAATGAGGGAAGAAGGGAGTGGGAGATCGACAGGCGGATTGGGGCAGCGTCTACTGTGAAGCGGGCGCTGTACCGGTCCGTCGTGGTGAAGAGAGAGCTGAGCCAAACAGCGAAGCTCTCGATTTACCGGTCGATCTACGTTCCCACCCTCATCTATGGTCATGAGCTTTGGGTCATGACCGAAAGAACGAGATCACGGATACAAGCGACCGAAATGGGTTTCCTCCGCAGGGTGGCTGGGCTCTCCCTTTGAGATAGGGCGAGATTCTCGGTCATCCAGGAGGGACTCAGAGTAGAGCCGCTGCTCCTCCAAGTCGAGAGGAGCCAGTTGAGGTGGCTCAGGCATCTGGTAAGGATGCCTCCTGGACACCTCTCTGGTGAGGTGTTCCGGGCACGTCCCACCAGGAGGAGGCCTCGGGGAAGACCCAGGACACGCTGGAGGGATTATGTCTCTCGGCTGGCCTGGGAACGCCTTGGGATTCCCCCGGAGGAGCTGGAAGAAGTGGCTGGGGCGAGGGAAGTCTGGGCCTCCCTTCTGAAGCTTCTGCCCCCGCGACCCGACCCCGGATAAGCGGAAGAAAATGGATGGATGGATGGATGGATTATTATATTATTTAGATATTTAGGAGAACAGCAGTGCTAGAATGATGTTCAAGAAAGGTTAAGAAGCTCTGGTATAAGGTCTTCATTTAGTTTATTGAAATATGTGTTAACTGTTTTTAATTTTTAAATAAGCTAAACTATTTTATTATAAGAGGAGCAGGTCAGGAAAGACATAGGAGAGTCAGGAGGAGTTTCAGAGTGTGAAGATATAAAAATTATATCAATTAATTATATTAAAAATTATATTAATTACAGGAGACAATAAAAGTGCTTGAGGAGAGGTTTAAAAATAGTGAAAATTTTTGCTACAAAGTAAATAGAGTTGAGATGTATAATAATGTTTCCATCTGAAAATAAAGTTATTTAAATTCTCATACTGTATGATAAAAACATACTTTTTATATTTAGTTCACATTCTGACACTGTACATTACTGTAGTGTCTGTTGTAATCCATGAATCCATGCAGGAACATCAGGCTGCAGAGAGTCAAGAGGGAGACAGAGACAGAAACACATATCTGTAGATATTTCAGTTAAATGTTTGCAGCTGAAAATGACAGGGAAACAACATTTAGGTTTTTGCCTCAGTGTTTTTTATGGATCATGTTTGGTAAGTTACTGAATGCAGAGCTGGAAAGTGAGACTGAGTTAACGGTGAGGAGCTAAGGTGTCTGTTAGATGTTAAAAGTATAATTTTTATTTATTTTGTAAATCAAACTGTTGCACTGACGTAGAGTTGTTAAAGAAGAACAAAACTTGTTTTTTAGATTTTATTTTTGTTGGTCAAACTGATGTATTGAGTTTAAAACTGCTGAGTCTTATTATATGAGCTGTTTTCCACTTTGGTTTTAGGAAGAAGTAGAACCAATTCAATTGCAAGTCAATTTATATCAATGCATTTTTACCAATATTCAAATGTCTTTTGACCAATAAGATATTCCAGAATCTGTTAGCCTGTTGTGAGTTGTGAGGCAAATGCTAAAGTGAGTGTTCATCCTGGAATGACGGTCATTATACTATGCATAACTTTAATCTGATTATTGGATTGTAAATAGTAACATGTTAGAATACTTGTTACTGAAACAAGGGTCAGATTAGAGTAACGCATTATTGACGTGTTGATGGCATAATTGTTTGACATTTCTACTCAAGGTATTTACTGATCTGTCAGGTTTCCGATATGCGTCCCCCCCAATGACAGACTCGTTCCTACGCCCTTGGTAGACCGACAGTCTACATGCTAACTTGGTCACCATCCTTTAAAAATCCGTTGTGTGAAAGCTACTGGCTTCCCTGGTAGCCGAAGCTAAAGAAAAGGTCAGCTGTCAGGGCTTTGCCTGCTGCTGCTAACTAGCTATGAGCATGCTAACTGGCTAGCTGCAGACTGCTTAGCATCAGTGACAACAAACCAACATGTCTTATGGTGTAGCCGTGGCCAGAAAACCTACCTTATGATGGGAAAACAAGAGGCGCTGCGCTAAACTGCGAAGCGTCGAAAGAAAATTTGAAGCTTGGTACGTGTTAGCTTAGCTGATGTTTGACACCATCTGTTTGATTTAGACAAGACAAGTTATACACAACTTAGCCGCTGGAGGGCGATGTACCACCACGAAGTGAAATGTTTAGAGAAAGAATCCTTTTTTGTGTGTGTGTTTCTGGTATGCAAGTAATTTTTGTGCACAGTGTTAACATGTTACAACAGCACAGACGTCCCCAATGCTAACGTCGACGTTCACATTCCACATTTCTAAAGAAATCATTCATTGAATTTCTAAAGAAATTCAATGAATGATCAGGGCTTCCTGTCTGGGACACTGAAAATCTGAATGGGTATAATAGCACTTTGCACCAATCTGATGGTTGAATAACAGAATAAATACAATAAATACCCTTGTTGTTGAGCTCAGTAACTGCAAAATGGATTTTTGAATTGAAAATGTTACTTATTTTGTCAACATGTAGTTTTCTGTTAAAACCTAATTAATTACAAACCCTAAAATTCCATCAATCCATCCATTTTCTTACACCCTTGTCCCTCAGTGGGGTCGGGAGGGTCGCTGGTGCCCATCTCCAGCTAGCGTACCGGGCGAGAGGCGGGGTACACCCTGGACAGGTCGCCAGTCTGTCGCAGGGCAACACAGAGACACACAGGACACACAACCATGCACACACACACTCACACCTAGGGGCAATTTGGAGAGGCCAATTAACCTGACAGTCATGTTTTTGGACTGTGGGAGGAAACCGGAGAAAACCCTAAAATTAACTTGACTAAAAATTTTAGCAAAGTCTCACCACTAGTATAAATGCATGATGTTAACAAAATTTAAATAAAGACTTTCTTTTCTAAACTTACAACCCATTTACATTGTGCTACCTTTTAACAGAAGACTGTCTCATTTCTAGTCAGAATTACAGTACAATTTCACTGATGAAAGGAATTAAAATTTTTCCAAGGATATGAATAATGTTTTAACAGCAATAATTAAAATTCAAATGAGAAGATATACTAGGATGAGGGGAAAAAAACCTTTGTTAGTTTTGACAAAGTTGACTTTAATTTCCCAGGTCGCTCTTGAAAATGAGATCTGGATCTCAACGGGGTTTACCTGGTTAAATAAAGGAAATAAAATAAAAAATAAAAA
Source organism: Poecilia reticulata (assembly GCF_904066995.2). NCBI lineage: Eukaryota > Metazoa > Chordata > Actinopteri > Cyprinodontiformes > Poeciliidae > Poecilia > Poecilia reticulata. Next base: position 4,401,988 of record NC_088839.1, read on the forward strand.
TAAACAAATTTGTCAGTTATATTTTATTAAACTTAATTTTGGAGAATTGTCATTGTCCGATACTTAAATGTGAAGCCAATCTTATCCACCGATCTGAAAGGTTTGAGTGATGCGCCCATCCACCAAGTCATGCCTGCACATTCCCAGTCAACAATAGTTACTCCACTGTTAATACTTCAGCGACTTTTTGCTATATTTACCAACATTTCAGACAAAAAAAATTGGCACTGGCCAAAATCAGAATTGGCATGGCAGACTTTTTAAAGATCAACAATCGGCCAGAAAACGGCAATCGGTGCGCCCTCATTCAGAAGCAGCAGAAACTGGTCAGAAACCACTTTTAGACAATTACTGATAATTACTCAGATGAACCAGAACAGCTTCTGTCTACAGATTATTCACTTGGAGAACACAGGCTTGTTATGTACATGAAAGCAATATTTGCAATCCTTTTCTTCTTCACATGAAATGGATGTAAATCTTCAGATATGGGTATAAAAGTACTTGTCCAAGAGTCCGCGCGTTATTCCAACCACAGCCAGAACGGACAGGGTGAGAAGTACAGCCAGGGTCAGGTGAAAGCCGGGTAACCTGCAGAGCAGACACCGCTCACTGATCACAATGCTCCCTGAGAGCTGTGCATGCTTTGTTCTTAGGGCAGATGATGAGGGTGGGTAACCTTTTCTTGGTGGACTGGGTGTAGCCGTTGAAGTAGAGCTGCCTGGCCACCATGTAGACCAGACCTGTTGCTGCAGCTAGCACCACGCTGAAGAACATCCCACAGGTCCACAGAGTCACCAAGAACAAGGGGTAGAACTCCACACAGTTCTGACTCCAAACACACAAAACGGATGTAGGAACATCTGCAGCTTTGCTCATTAGAGGTGACATTTAGAGCTGTGGTGTATCAAATACTTGTTTTCCCCATTGTACTTCTTTGAGGTGATCCATCAACTAAAATCCTTATAAAATTTCTCAAATGTGGCCCCGTTTAACCGGTCTGGACACTCTCCAAACAGCTTCTCTCCGTTGTGGTCTTCTCAGCATGTGAGAACGGTTTGATGGAAATAGATGATGGGTTGCACACTCTTTTGAGGTTATTATTGCCAACACCAGAAGCTAACAGTTTCTGTTTAAAAGATTCCAAGCATGAGGTAACTGTACAAAGATGAAGTTTGTGGTTGCTCTGGAAAACTTGTTTCCAGGACAACATTATCTAAATTCAACTTTTGGATGAATCAGAGTTGGAGGGTAGTGGCACTCGAGGACTGGATTATTAAACAAACATAGAAAATGGAAAGGTTTCTGAAAAATTATGAAATCCCACAACCATAAACACTCACAAAACACGAAAAAGGTCAACAGAATTTAAAAGTGATGTACTTTTTGTTCAAAGTCACCGTAATTTGGTAAATCTCTTTCCTATCTTCCAAAGCTAGCACATTAAATTTTAATCTGTACTGGCAGCTGACTTACTGTGCACGAAAAGTTTGTTCAAACTCTGGAGGACCGGAGACTATAGGAGAGAGGCCCTTGTGAGCCATTCTAGACCATCCAACTCTGCGGGCCAGGTACCCTGAGTGAACACAGCCTCTATACAAATTTGCCTCTCTGACTCTCAGCTCAAAGCAAGATGCCCAAACTATTTTTTTTAAATATTACACAATTAATTTAATTTCACATAATTATCGCGGAAGCCATTTGTCTGTTAAATACTTAATGAAACATATTTACAGTGTTTGATGTTTGTTGTGAATGTCCAAGTTCACAGACAAACGAGATCATTAGTCCAAGTTTGTTGTTTATTGAACGCTCAAAAATTACAGCGGCTGTAAAGCGCCACAGCAAAGGTAAACAAAGATAAAACAACCCGAACAGGTGATCAACTCTAAACCACTCGCACCTTTTTACTCTCTCTCTCTTTCTTTCTCTCTGTCATTTAAGCACATCCGTTACCGTGGCAACCGCCTGCGCTTTGACTTTATTCATTTATTTGTTTTTTGTTCTTTAATAAAGTTACGAACTTTTTGATAAGCTAGTCAGAGGAGGACGTGCTGGTCTCAGCGTCCTGGCGGTGTTCAGTCCCTCACCTAAAAGCCGAGATCGACTCAAAACCTTCTGCGATCGACATATTGCGCCCCTGCTCAAAGCACGAACAGTTCAGACACAATATGAAATAGAAAAAAAGCGATTTATTAACTGATTGTGTTTTAGATTGCTCTTGAAAAACTAATCAGTCACGGCTGATTAGTGGGTGCACTCAGCTGCACAGTGAACCCACTGATTTTTTACATCAGACAGCCGCCCTCCTCTCTCTTGCAGGTCCTGCGTACCCCCGCTAAATCTTTTAGGGTTACAGCACCCGACCGTACCCTCCTACTTTTACCCCTGATTATACGGTCAGTCAATGATGCTTTTTGAATGAATCACCGTTTTAGAAAGCAGTGACCTGTAAAATAATCAGAGGAAATCATTTTTTTTTTTTTTTTGCGTTGTCCTCATACTACTACAACTGTAATCAGACTTGTGTGTGAACAGTTTACGACTCCAACTTCATCGGGCTTCTTCTGGTGCAGAATTATGACGCATGTCGCACAGCAATGGTAAAGGTCATAGGCATAATATAAGAATAGACGCCTCATGAACCGCTCTCGCCTTTTGTCGCTGACGAGATTTAGGGCGGCCATCTTGGAGCGGTACACCACTCCACTTATATGTTTTGCAGGCAAAATGACGTATCAGCACATTTAATCGATCATAACACGCTTTTTTGTTACTGGAAACCAGGGGTGAAAGTAGTTTTAAATTCTTGGGGGTACTATGAAAAACATTAAAACATTATATATGATCGGTGATCGGCGATCATTGGCTCTTGTTGCCGATACCGATCACCTGCATCTCATTTCGCAGCCTGCCTGTGCAGCTGGTCTCCTCTTTCCTTCCTTTACACTGCGCAAACGCGCAGCAACAAATCCTACGGAAGCGCATTGCTATCACGCAGGAAAAAAAAATTCGAGTGCTATCACGTTATAACGTGATACGTATCTTGTTAAAACGTGATACATATGACGTTATAACGTGATATGTATCTTGTTAAAACGTGATATGTATCTTGTTAAAACGTGATAGTTATCTTGTTAAAACGTGATATGTATCTTGTTAAAACGTGATAAGTATCTTGTTAAAACGTGATAGTTATCTTGTTAAAACGTGATATGTATCTTGTTAAAACGTGATAAGTATCTTGTTAAAACGTGATATGTATCTTGTTAAAACGTGATATGTATCTTGTTAAAACGTGATAGTTATCTTGTTAAAACGTGATATGTATCTTGTTAAAACGTGATATGTATCTTGTTAAAACGTGATACGTATCTTGTTAAAACGTGATAGTTATCTTGTTAAAACGTGATACGTATCTTGTATAAACGTGATACTTTTATGTCCAGGAAGTGGCGATATTATGCTAGGCTTTTACAGTGGCTAACATGAATTGGTCAGGTTTCCCTTCATGTTTGGTCTACACGGATACGGATGCTGCTTTGCACTGTGGTTAAAACCATTAATAGCTACTCTTAGCAGGATCCTAAATAGAACGGGGCTGCACAGAAGGAAACGTCAATTCGGTTCTCTAGCTGTGACGGCGTTCCTGACTGTCTGGATCGAAGCTGGAGTTGGCTTTCGATTGTAGCTTCTGATTCGGGAAATGGCTAAAGAGCGATTAGAACGGAGGCTCAGATGTATTTGCTGAACATTTTCTGTTCAGATTTATATTTTTAACAGTACACTTGCTGAACAACGGCAACGGCTGTTCGTAACCAAGCAACCGAAATCAACAGAAGGCTAGATAGTGGCAAAAGACAAAACTAGATCCTGTTAAGCATTCTTCAAAATAAAAGACTTCCTCTCAAGTTAAAATGCATCCCTGTAAGCCACAACAGCCAAACAGAAAGGCAGGTGCTCTAGGACAAAAAAATGAAAGAAAACAGAAAGCTAAAATAATTGCAAATATTGTAAATGTGATAGTTCATTTATAATGCATTCCAGATACAAAAAGGTTTTTAAATCTCTCATGTTTGAAGTTTCACAATTCAGATAAAGGTTTCACAAATCACAAACTAGGTTTGAAATATTCTGCCATTGGCGCAAAATAATCTACTCCAGATTTGAAGTGTTGATGTATGTTTGTTTTTAAAGCATATCAGGTGATTTCTTAACACTTGCATGTTAAATCTAATTCCATGATTAGTTACTTATTTACAGGGCTGCACAGTGATGTAGTTGGTAGAGCTGATGCCTTGCAGCAAGAAGGTTCTGGGTTCGATTCCTGGCACGGGTCTTTCTGTATGGAGTTTGCATGTTCTCCCTGTGCATGCGTGGGTTTTCTCCGGGTACTCCGGTTTCCTCCCACAGTCCAAAAACATGACTGTCAGGTTAAATGGCCTCTCCAAATTGTCCCTAGGTGTGTGTGTGTGTGTGTGTGTGTGTGTGTGTGTGTGTGTGTGTGTGTGTGTGTGTGTGTGTGTGTGTGTGTGTGTGTGTGTGTATCTCTTTGTTGCCCTGCGACAGACTGGCGACCTGTCCAGGGTGTACCTCGTCTCTCGCCCAGAATGTCAGCTGGAGATAGGCACCAACACCCCTCCCGAGCCCACTAACATACAAGGGTGTAAAGAAAATGGACGGAGTTACTTAATTACAGTCATATGTTAAGTATAATTTAAATGCTTATTATTATTACTGAATGTAACTGGATTGTACATAATTACAAAAAGGTGGTGTGAAAAATAATTAAATTCACAGCTCTATTTATGGTGTATTTTGACAAAAGGGAAGAGAGTGGAAGTCTTTTATTTTGAAGTATGCTTAACAGGATCTAATTTTTTGTCTTTTGCCACTATCTAGCCTTCTGTTTATTTTGGTTGCTTGGTTACGAACAGCCGTTGCCGTTATGCACCTATTGTACTGTTCAATAAAAATGTTTTACAGAAAATGTTCAGCAAATACATCTGAGCCTCCGTTCTAATCGCTCTTTAGCCATCTCCCGAATCAGAAGCTACAAACGGAAGCCAACTTCAGCTTCGATCCAGACAGTCAGGAACGCCGCCACAGCTAGAGAACCAAACTGACGTTTCCTTCTGTGCAGCCCTGTTCTGTGTAGGATCCTGCTCAGAGTAGCTATTAATGGTTTAACCACAGCATCCATATCCGTGTAGACCAAACATGAAGGGAAACCTGACCAATTCATGTCAGCCACTGTACCAGCCTAGCATAATACCGCCACTTCCTGGACATAGAATTATCACGTTTTAACAAGATACGTATCACGTTTTAACAAGATAAATATCACGTTTTAACAAGATACGTAACACGTTTTAACAAGATACATATCACGTTTTAACAAGATACATATCACGTTTTAACAAGATAACTATCACGTTTTAACAAGATATGTATCACGTTTTAACAAGATAGTATCACGTTATAACGTGATATGTATCACGTTTTAACAAGATACGTATCACGTTATAACGTGATAGCACTCGAATTTTTTTTTCCTGCGTGATAGCAATGCGCTTCCGTACATTTCGCAGCCTGCCTGTGCAGCTGGTCTCCTCTTTCCTTCCTTTACACTGCGCAAACGCGCAGCAACAAATCCTAAGCGATGTGGAACTATAACGCACTGAGTGAATGGGGAAGTTTGCGTGTTGTGGCGGAAAATTGAAGCACGTCAAAATGCATCAACACAACGAAGCTAATACGACATAAAAACAGTGGCATACTTGACGGAGTTTGGCTACATCGAGGCTCACTGCAGTAAAAAAGACACACGGAGGATCAGATAGCAGGTAAAGCATCGCACAGCTACAAACACTCACCCGGATTATTAGCATGACGGTCAGAAAGCTAAACAAATAACCTGCAAAATTATTTAAGTCTTCGAGCTGCGATGTAAGATGCTGGTTCTGCTCTCGCTGTTGAACCGCTGCTACGCGCTACAGGTGGTAATATTTCACATATGGAGCGCCGCTTCTGCTCCACCTGGTTGTGACTCTCACACCGAACCTCTGTAGCAGCAGCATCTAACCTAAAAAAATACATTTTACATAGGTATTAAAACTTTCGCTGTCCTAACATGAGACAGGTAATCTCTAAAAATAATAATCGATCTCCTCCCTGCTCTGCATAATTACTCCGCTCAGTCAGAAACAGCCACTCAGAACTAGCAGTAATCAGCTAGCCGCCATGCTATCAGGAGGTTTTCATTCAGTAACTCTGGATTGTTTATTGTAATGGAACCTGTATTTGCCTTTGAATGTTAAGTTTTGTACTTGAATTTTTTTGGCAATGTTGAGAGGTTTTATTTTGGCTCTTTGCATTATTTAGCCTCTTCAGAGCCTTCATATGTTATCAGTCTGTTAAAGATAGTATCACCGATAGCTGTACAATTTACAGAATGCCTGTTTTGTTTAGTTTTCTTCTTGGAAAAAGTTTTTAAAAACAAGTTTTTATCTAAATTAAGATGAATTCATGGTTCCTTTTTCTACATAATGTAACCGGTAGTGTTTATGATAAAAAAATTATTATGTGATCGGTATCAGTGATCGCTATCGGTGATCGGCCCTCATGGGTGATCGGTATCAGTATTGGCAGGAAAAAACCTGATCGGCACATCTCTAATATATATATATATATATAAGTTGGGTAGCTCTTGAATTGCTACAAAATAAATCTGTATTTCCTCCCTCAGCCCACTGGCTGCAATGTTGACACCTTGAGATGCCATGAGACCTAAATTGGCATGGAGTCATCCCAGTTTTCCATGTCTGGCATATAACCATTCACTTTAGCTTTTAAAAAGTGGTTCTATTGATCCTGTGTCCAGATAGCATCATGACCTGTTTGTTCTGAGGATTCTGCAGCTTCCACTTCTCTTCCTTACAGGGTGCCTCCTCACCCTGACTCTCATACTGATAGGAGGAACCACATAGCTTTGTTAGGTTAAAGCTCATCTTCTGAAGTTGGGCTATTTTTCCTCCAACAGAATCCAGAGGAATCACCTCAAACCAGATGTTGGACTGGATTTTATGTCACTGTCATTTGTGAATGTTAGCTTCTCATTTTCAACAGTGGAGCTATAAAGGTTGAAAAAGGGTATTTTGGAGAAAATCTCATCAACATCCATATTTCCACTAAATAAAAGGCAAAAAAATAAAATTTGTTTGATAAAGGAAAAGCCTCTCAGATTCTGAGCCCGATATCACCAAACTATTTTTTATATTAGACAATTAATTTAATTTCACACAATTATCGCGGTTGAAGCCATTTGTTTGTTAAATACTTAACGAAACATATTTACCTTGTTTGATGTTTGTTGTGATTGACGTATAGTCACAAAGATAATTAGTCCAAGTTGGTCATTTATTGAACTTTCAGAAACTACAGCGGCTGTGATGCACCAAGACAAAGGTAAAACAACCCGAACAGATGATCAACTCTAAACCACTCACACCTTTTTACTCTCCGTCTCTGTCATTTAAGCACACATGTTGCCATGGCAACCTCCTGCGCTCCACAAGCCGACCAGAGATTACGTTAAAAACATACAGTGGGGCAAAAAAGTATTTAGTCAGCCACCAATTGTGCAAGTTCTCCCACTTAAAAAGATGAGAGAGGCCTGTAATTTTCATCATAGATGTACCTCAACTAAGAGAGACATAAGGAGAAAAAAAAATCCAGAAAATCACATTTTCTGATTTTTAAAGAATTTATTGGCAAAATATGGAGGAAAATAAGTATTTGGTCAGTAACAAAAGTTCATCTCAATACTTTGTTATCATTCATTTTGACCCCACGGGGTGTGATCTTGCGTGGAGCCCCAGATCGAGGGAGATTATCAGTGGTCTTGTATGTGTTCCATTTTCTAATAATTGATCCCACAGTTGATTTCTTTACACCAAGCTGTTTACCTATTGCAGATTCAGTATTCCCAGCTAGGTGCAGGTTTATAATTTTGTTTCAGGTGTCCTTTGACAGCTCTCTAGTTTTGGCCATGGTGGAGTTTAGAGTGTGACTGTTTGAGGTTGTGGACAGGTGTGTTTTATACTGATAACGAGTTCAAATAGGTGCCATTAATACAGGTAACAAGTGGAGGACAGAGGAGCCTCTTACAGAAGAAGTTACACGGCTGTGAGAGCCTGAAATCTTGCTTGTTTGTAGCTGACCAAATACTTATTTTCCACCATATATTGCCAATAAATTCTTTAAAAATCAGAAAATGTCATTTTCTGGATTTTTTTTCTCCTTTTGTCTCTCATAGTTGAGGTACATCTATGATGAAAATTACAGGCCTCTCTCATCTTTTTAAGTGGGAGAACTTGCACAATTGGTGGCTGACTAAATACTTTTTTGCCCCACTGTAACATTCAGTCCGTTAAGTCAAGATATTAGGTTTGCAAGCTTGATATTTATTTTGTGATCATTAGTAAGCCTCTCCTGGTTGATTAGTTAATTTTAAACTCCTGTTCTGCTCGTTATTTTGGTAATGGAACCGAAATGCACAGAATTGCGCAATACCTTGTTGAAACAATAATCACTGAGATTATTATTGTTGGGGGATTCATATGAACACGTTTTGTTGATTTTCTTTTCTGTTGTTCTTTAATAAAGTTACGAACGTTTTGATAAGCGAGCCAGAGGAGGACGTGCTAGTCTCAGCCTTCAGTGTGTCACCTGATGCCAAGATCGACTCAAAACCTTCCGCAATCGACATATTGCACCGCTGCTCTATAAGCATGAACAGTTCAGAAACAATATGAAATGAGAAAAAAGCTATTCATTAACTGATTAAGTCGTGTTTTAGATTGTTCTTGAAAAACTAATCAGTCACGGCTGATTAGTGGGTGAACTCACTGCTGTACAGTGAACCCATTCATGTTTTACAGCAGACAGCCGCTCCCCTCTCTTGCAGGTACTGCGCATCTAAATCTTTTAGGGGTACGCAGTACCCTGCCGTACCCCCTTACTTTCACCCCTGCTGGAAACCATAATCAAACATCTATCAAAGCTACATTTATAAAAAAAATTACTTTTTAAGTATGTTTTTAATACATAATTCAGCATATTTAAATATGCTTAGTGACTATAACAATAGAATAGGAATGGAATATTCTGATACTGATGTTTGATGAGCATATTACAAAGCACACAGCCGTTCATAATTTATTTAATAAATTATTTAGTAATATCAGTACATATTTATATAAATATACAAACACAAATAAATAATGAGTAATAATGACACAAATAAATAAGGATTAATACTGAATAATATATATTGAATACATTATATGTACGTATGCGCGTGCGTGCGCGCGTGCGTGCGTGCATGTGTGTGTGTGTGTGTTTGTTTTTCAGCCGACGAGTTTTAGCTTCAGAGTGATTCAGCAGCTGAGATTGAGTCCAAAATCCAATGCGAGATTCATCCGTGCTGCAGTGAATCCGTCTCTCTTTAAAGATATTTCCCACTTCTTCCTCACATGTGTCTTAGGGAAACCTTCAAAACAAAAACAAAAGATTTGGGAGCTATCTTACTTTTGACAGAGTGAAAGAATTACATATAAATAATAGTCTTTACCAGCTGTGTAAACTTTGCTGGTGAATGTTATAACACATAATATAAGTTTTATAATATATGTTGCATTGTTTCATTTCTAATGTAGGCTCTTGTATCAGATAATCTAAGTCAATGTTAGAGAATAATTAATTGTTTTTTTTTCGGAATCTCAGTTAGCCTTCGTAGCGGGGCTGAACCCTGTATTACACCAAGCACTAGCTGATATTAGCTGGTATCTCGCCGGTGGACATAAATACAGTAACGTAATATTCTAATCACAAAATACACAATAATATGTCCATCTTACTTGTGAAATGTTATCTGTCGAGCCCTCACATCAATAGTCCATCGATCCGAACAACAATTCAGTAATACATATCAATTAGCAGGAGTATGAAAGACATAAAAATAATTAACTATACTATATTAAGAAATGATATCCTCAGTGCTACTTGAATGCAAGTTAAAACATTTTGCAACAAGTAAATCAAGTAAATTAAGTCCAATGTTAGGTCTTTTAAACGTGAGAGTGAAACGTTATATATATATATGTAGGACAGTGCTTAAATGTGGTGGCGCATGTCACCAAAGTGTTGAATCTGCTCTTTGGGTTGTGGAACGTTGTAAAGTGTGTCCTTTGAAGAACGCCGTACTTGGCGTTCGTTACTGTGTGCTGGTGGTACAACGGTCAGTATTTGCTCTGAATTCTGAAGGTAGGCAATGCTGACCGCCAGCTCCTCAATGTAGCCAAATGTTACTTTTAATGTTCAAGTAGTTAGTTTTGTATCATTTTGTCTTTTTCTTCTTTTTTGATATATGCTCTATCTGTAAATCAAAAATAACTGCGTTAATGAAACATGTTGACGCGGAGTATTTGCTCTGAATTCTAAAGGCGAAGCCGCTGCGCTGTTGGGTGGTCCGAATAAACGGTCCCAACCACGATATCAACCGCCGTGTGTGTCAGATTCCTGTCTCGTTTCCTTCCGACAAAAACCCTTAAGACACAACGCAGAGTCCAGGGAACAGCGAGGACTCATCTCATACGGACAGGGTTATATATATATATACTGGCATATGCTGCCACCCCTGAAAAAATCCCTGCCACCCTCTTGCCACCCCATAAATATTTTTCTAGATCCGCCCCTGTATATTATGTCTATGATTCAGACTGCAGGCACTTTGAAAACAATTGGATTAATACTGTGTTCCAGTCATAATCAGAATTGGGAAATTCTGACTTCCCAGTTGGAAAAATTAACTGCAACATTGAATTATGACTTGTAAGGCTGCTTTATGTTCCATTATGGCCGCTCCTCACATCAACTAGTAAGTCGTGGTGAAAGCATTTTTATTTTTCAAAACACACAAGTGCATGTAAAATTAATGTTACAAAATCCAAAAAATGCTGGTGGGAACCACAAGGGCAATAAGTCATGACTGGGGTCATTCACTCCACAAGTAAACACTGACACCAGGAACTGGGGGTAAAACTCAATGCAGTTCTAACCTCAAACACATAAAACTGAGGCAAAAGTAGGGCTACACAAGCTTGTATATGGATTTTTCATTTAATATTATTTAATATTCACCCATCTGGAAAGCAGATAAAAGGGTCAGACAGGAGAAGAGGGGAATCTGTTGCCATTGCAGACTGAACTTTACTCAAGTGTTAGGAGAAACTTTCTGGGAAAGACTTAAAGCCATCCCACTGTATGTTCAGACATGTCTGTCTAGTAAAGTCCTGCCCTGCCCTGCCCTGCCTCTGTAAAATACGGACTGGATTCTCAATTACATATTTTTGTTTGCACCCTATGAAGAAAAAAAAGGTTGTGAGGATGCTTTCTCAGTGAAGCATGGTGTCAGTTTTATATCGTTTCTTTCTCCCATTAGCTGTTTGATCTGTCTGCAGAAACCTTTCTGATCGGCGCGGTCAGGTTTCCTCTAATGGAGATTTTAAACAACGAGTTCAAGTCAACAGTTAACCTAATTCAGAGGTTCAGAGCGCCTAATTGGCATGTATTACCACGCCCCACGGCAGCCCACGGGTGACAACGCAGGGTTGGGATTGCGTGCGGTGATAAGACGGATTCCTCCCGCGGCGGCATGGACAGCGACGATGAAAGCGTGGAGGAGGTGGTGGAAGGTTTGTACCGCTGCAACACACGCTGTTCACGGGAGGGATGTGATGAAGGAGGACTTTGATCCCGCTTTAACTGCTAAACGTGTCAGTCCCGAGCCTTCATGAGGAGGTCTGACACTGGGCCCGCTCGATAGCGGGGAGCGCCAGGGGCTGTAGTTGTGACAGCGATCCCCGCAAGAGGCAGCTGAAAGCGGCGTTGGTGCCGTCAGAGCTCCGCAGCCGACGGAAGTTTAACACGATACAGTATGTTCGCTTCATCGCACTGGTGCTTTTAACAGCTGATGTGTCTGTTGAACAGGAGTCGGTCAGAAAAAGGTTGGATAGTTTGTTTATTTAAGAGTTGACAGAAAGTTGACTGAGTTTATAGAAGCTCCAGCAGCTGGGGTCGAGTGAGTATAACTAGAATCAGATCATGGAATGTAGAAAAAACGCCACGAATTATTTAATATATATATACATCTATATATTTTTAATTTTTACAAATACTGAAAATCAGTGTAATCACTCAACGTTAAGGGACATTTCTGAGTTCATTAACAAAAAAAACTACACAACAAAAATATTATGACCACCTGTGATATATGACAGTGTTTTTCAAAGTGGGGGCACCAGAGGGCGCTAGAAGAACTGGATGGAAGTTGTGAAAAAAATTTTTTAAATTACCTGGTACTTTTATAGCAAAATATTTTAATCAAACTTTTTTTTATCATGAATGCTAATCTGTTTTTCAATTATTATTAAAAACTAAAAATAATTTATTAAAAACAACATGGCTATATGTACAGCAATGCCATAACAATGCAACAGCATTCAGTTGGTAATTATCTATCATGTGCTCAAATGTGGGTTTATGTGTTTTGAACTTGTATGATGTGCTCAGATTAAGATCAGAAACAGTTTAGTCCAATCAATCAGAACCTGTGTGTGTTTGTGTGTAGGCCCGTTGGATGAAGATGGCCAGCCCCATGGTTTCTGTACAGTCACCTATTCCTCCAGTGATCGCTTTGAAGGACACTTCACCCACGGAGAGAAGAATGGCAAGGGGAAGTTCTTCTTCTTTGATGGAAGGTAGTGACTCACTAAGGGGGCATTAACCTTTTCATTCCGCTTTAATGAAACCCCAGTCTTGGCCCAGAAAGTCTGGTTCACATAAGGAGGTGTGAATGCACAATCCAACTCTGATGCAATCTCTGGTCCTTTTAAAAGCGATATTCTGTTGTTTAAAGCAGGGGTCTCAAACTCAATTTACCCAGGGGCCTCTGGAGGCAGAGTCTGAGTGAGGCTGGGCCGCATAAAAGATTCCACAAAATAACATTAAAAAATATCCTCAAATGTCATCAACATTTAATTATTTCTCCAATACATGAACTACAGGCTTTGGCTTTGACAAAGACATGATGAGGGTGTGACAAAATTTAGGGCGCGTTCACACTGCAGTCTGAAGTGATACAATTCCGATTTTCTGTCGAATTGTTGTTTTTTTTTTTGCCGGGGTCATTCACACTGCCAAACATATGCGACCTGTATGTGTTCTGCAGTCTGGAGGGACAAACAACCTGAAAGTGTCCTGCATGCGCAGTAGAGGGCGCAATAGCATCAGGGTTCTAAGTGTTCTACCAACCGCCATAAAATGAAGAAGTGCTCAGTGTTGCGGAAGTAAACATGGATGCTAACGGTGGAGCATAGCTTACACTTTTGAAGTTGTTGTCCAACCGGAGCAGCATAATAACAACTTAATCCTCATTATAGTCCGTCATGGTTGTTGTTTTTCTTCCCACTTGCGCGTATCAGGAAGAAGAATTTGTTGAGTATCAGTGACGTTCAGTTCGGATTAGTGATGGGTACATGAGGCGTCATGTATCGTTTCGACACATAGCAAAACTGTGTCGATAGCATCCATCCATCCATTTTCTTGCACCCTTGTCCCTCAGTGGGGTCGGGAGGGTTGCTGGTGCCCATCTCCAGCTAACGTTCCAGGCGAGAGGCGGCGTTCACCCTGGGCAGGTCGCCAGTCTGTCGCAGGGCAACACAGAGACACACAGGACACACAACCATGCACACACACACTCACACCTAGGGGCAATTTAGACAGACCAATTAACCTGACAGTCATGTCTTTGGACTGTGGGAGGAAACCGGAGTACCCGGAGAAAACCCAGGCATGCACAGGGAGAACATGCAAACTCCATGCAGAAAGACCGGGGCCAGGAATCGAACCCAGAACCTTCTTGCTGCAAGACAACAGTTCTACCAACTGCGCCACTGTGCAGCCCTGTGTCGATAGCAAAACTGTCAATTCTGTGTACTAAATCATCACTCAGTGATGATTTAGTAGACTTATACTTATAAAATAAGTATAAGTCTAAGTATATGTAGGACAGTGCTTAAATGTGGTGGCGCATGTCACCAAAGTGTTGAATCTGCTCTTTGGGTTGCGGAACGTTGTAAAGTGTGTCCTTTGAAGAACGCCGTACTTGGCGTTCGTTACTGTGTGCTGGTGGTACAACGGTCAGTATTTGCTCTAAATTCTAAAGGTAGGCAATGCTGACCGCCAGCTCCTCAATGTAGCCAAATGTTACTTTTAATGTTCAAGTAGTTAGTTTTGTATCATTTTGTCTTTTTCTTCTTTTTTGATGTATGCTGTATCTGTAAATCAAAAATAACTGCGTTAATGAAACATGTTGACATGCAGTATTTGCTCTGAATTCTAAAGGCGAAGCCGCTGCGCTGTCGGGTGGTCCGAATAAACGGTCCCAACCACGATTTCAACCGCCGTGTGTGTCAGATTCCTGTCTTGTTTCCTTCCGACAAAAACCCTTAAGACACAACGCAGAGTCCAGGGAACAGCGAGGACTCATCTCACACGGACAGGGTTACATCTTTGGTGCCGAGACCCGTGATCGTGGTGCTTCAGGATCACCTAGGCAACAAGGCCAGCAGCCCCGTTACTCAACGGTTTCTTTCTGGTAGTTTGCTGAGTGTATGACAATCTGAGTTAACGTGTGGAGCTGAAGCGGCAACTTATTATTTTAGCGTCACTTTTAATGTGAAGAAAAAAAAAAAAAAGTTAACTACAATTTGTTTGAAATATTTATTATATTGTGATTATATCCTTCTTTTGTGTGTGTAATTAGAATTTTGGAAGTGCGTTAAGATAACTGTGCCACACCTTTATTTATTTATCTTTGATTCATAGCGACAAAAATAGATAATTTCATTGTGTTTGAAATATTTATTATATTGTGATTCTATTCTAATATTTTATATCAGTTTAACTGGATTTTTGGGAGTGATTTAACATAACTGTACCAAACTATTTATTTATTTATTTACAATTAAACATAAAAAGGGAGAGTTACACATACAAACATACATTTTATTTGATTTGGCTGTCTACCTTAGAAAAATAGATCTTTGAAAATAATGAATGACTATGCAGTAACCCCAAGGAGGCAAATGCCCTCTGCAGCAACATCTGGCCACCTACTTACCCCTGAACCAGTACTGAGCCACAGATTCGACTCCCCGGGGGTACCACACACCTACCTACCGGGAGGGGGAGCAACAGCTGACGCCAGCAACCAACCACCAGCAGTGAGGCCAAAGCCAACCAACCAACCCACAGGGTTTCATGGTCAGCAGCTACAGTACACCCCAGTTCCCCAGCCCCATGATGGAGAAGTAAACACACAGCACACCCCCGCAACCCCAAATCTGTCAACCTATGTGGATCAGTATACTTCTACGCCTTGGACTGGCATGCATATGTCTGCAGCTTCCCTACCACCTCAGGCTATGACAGGTAGCCAAATTATGCAGCAGCCTGCTGCTTCAACCATCTATCCACACCCAGCAGAGCTTTATCAGCCAGTGAGCCAGCACCCCGTCGGTTATGCTGGCTCTCCCACTGTGCCCCAAGCTCCACTGTATTCATCGGCCAGTGGTCCATGGGGTGTTCATCCAAACAGGCCCAACCCTCAATTTATGAATCATGCAGCTCTCAACCATGCAGATCCATTCTACGGACACAGCCGGGCTGCGTATGGCGGATTCCTGCAGACCCACCAGGTGAAAAGTGTTCCTGTATTCACCGGTAATGCTGACAGTAGGATGTTGGTGGAGGATTGGATTCGAGACATGCAATATCTCCTGGAAGCTATTGAGCTCCCACCACACCTGCGGTTCTCCACTGTGGTGCGTCACCTGAGTGGCGAGGCCAGAAAATTAGTCCTGAACCTACCTCTATATGACCAAACCCCTGAGAGGGCTTTTGAAGAACTGAGGGCTGAGTATAGTGACACACAGATCTCCCTAGATCCACTGGCTGACTTCTACGAGCGGAGCCAAAGACCAGGGGAGTCTGCCTGCTCATATGCCATATCGCTGGAAGCTAATCTGAGAGCGGTAGAGGACAGCCAAAGGGGAGGCAAGCCATTCCCAGACCGGGACTGCAAACTCACTCGGCAGTTTTTAAGGGGTCTTAATGATGAGGTGTACAGGAGAATTGTTCCACTTAAGCCCAGGCTCTTAAGCTTCCGAGAACTGCAGGCCGAGCTCAGAGACATGACCAAAGAAACTAAAAAGTTCCAGTCATTCCACAAATCAAAACAAGCTCACACCCATATCCAGACTGCATCAGGCAGCAGCCCAACTGTGAATGTGGAGAAGACCACCCATGCATCAGAGTTGTCGGAGCTCACAGAACTGGTTAAAAAGTTAGCTCTTTGCCAAGCAGAGCAGATGACTAAATTGACCTACCTTGAATCAAGAGTTAATGCTCCGTTGCCTGTCCCAACACTACAGGTCCAGGCACCCATAGGGCCTCCAATCCGAGCCCAAATCTCAAATGTGACATGCCACAGGTGCGGTAAACAAGGGCACATAGCCAGAGTCTGCAGAGCAGTGTTACCAGACCCCAGTCAAGTGAATGGGAACAACCCCCACCCAGCTCAACCTTTAAACGGGTAGAGCCCGTGGTCACCGGGGCAACCATGGGCGAGCAGTCAGACCCCCAGCCACAAGACATAAAGATGACTGATGGAGGAGAGAGCACTCCACTAGTGGGCCCTAGAAACGAAGGTGAGGTGGAAATCAGTGGAATGAAGTGCAGAGCGCTCATTGACTCTGGCTCTCAGGTAACCAGTGTTACCCGCAGCTACTGGTGCAGCCATCCCATCCTTCAAAAACAGAAGTTGCAGCCCTCTCTGATACCTATAGAAGGTGCAGCCGGTCAGAGTGTAACCCACCATGGTGTTCTACGCATTAACTTGAAAGTGTTAGAGAAAGAGTTTAAGAATGTGCCAGCTTTTGTGGTTGAGGACTCAGAATATCGCCTGTCTGTCCCTCTGCTGATAGGAACTAATGTTCTCCGCGCCTCCAGAACCCATCTTCAAGCAACATATGGCCAACAATTTCTCCAGCATGTCAGAGAGAGTCATCCAGAATGGTACACCTCACTCCTGGAGGTGGGTGACACAGAACATTATAATGTGGAGGACAGAGTGGGTCCGGCTGTGTATACAGGCCACAAAATACATATTCCTGGGGAAAAGAAATTGATCTAATGTGCAAGGTGACTGTCGGCCCGAAGAGAAGGACCTATACAGCACTGATTGAGAGCCACCACTCCCTGAAGCTTCCTCAAGACCTTCTGGTTGCCAAGGTCCTTGCTAATGTGAAAAGAGGATGCGCCCCTGTCAGAGTAATGAACCTATCTAAACATCCAGTCACCATTAAGCCACACACACACCTAGCAAATGTGTCCCTGGTGGATGGTGTTGTGGATTTCTCAGACAAAAAGCAGGGCCAAAGCCATGAAAGCAGGTCCAAAGACACATGTCTGAGTCTGACTCAGGTAATATCGAGCTGTTGTGTTGACCTGAGTAAAGCTGCAGTCGAGGACGAGGACCAGCGCTCCACTCTTGAAAAGCTGGTAGAGAGGAATGTTGATGTATTCTCCCAACATCCTTTAGATTATGGTCACACAAAGACGGTGCAACATGAAATTCCATTAGTAGACTCTAAGCCATTCAGGCTCCCCTACCGCAAGATTCCTCCATCACAGTGGCAAGATGTCAGGAATATGTTGATTGAGATGGAGGTGGCAGGGGTAATAAGGCCCAGTAAGAGTCCTTATGCTTCACCTGTAGTGGTGGTGACAAAAAAAGACGGCTCATTACGGTTGTGTATCGATTACCGTAAACTGAACTCCTGCAGCACAAGAGATGCATTTCCCCTACCAAGAATAGAAGAGGCCCTGGAAGCATTGGGTCAGGCCAAGTTTTTCTCTACGCTTGACCTCACTTCAGGCTATTGGCAGGTGGAGGTGGCAGAGCAGGACAAACACAAAACAGCATTCAGTACACCAGGGATGTCAAAGTCAAATACACAGAGGGCCAAAAAAACACATTTGCTACAAGCCGAGGGCCGGACTGGTTTAATGTTTATTAAAACATATTGAAATGATTGCACATAGCCTATTGAACCAAGACCTAACACAGTGTATATTATTTAACGATTAAATGAATAAAGCAATATTTTTGTTATGGCTCTGTCCGTAACTTCAAGGGAAAACATTTTTCAAGAGGCAAACAGCAACAAATTTAATTGTTTTTAAAAACAAAATATGTTTCTTAATATCAAGATAGATGCATAAATCAAAGTGCATGCATTATAAACTGAAAATGCATTACTGTGCTGCTCTATGATCCTACCGATCACTGCTTTCAAATAGTAAAGTAAAAAAATAAATCAAATCAGTTGTATTCTTTCTCATGGCTCTTATCTGCAATTTTACCTGAATCCATTCAACTGAAAAATAAATACAATAAAATAAAATAAAATACAAAAATATATGGCACACAGACAAAACAATACTTCATTCAAAGAAAAATCACGTTTTGTAGAAACAAATGTAAAAATTTACCTCAAACTTATAAACTGAAAATACGTTACTGCTCTGTGATGCTCACTTGTCTGAGGCTGAGCCTGATACTTGGAGGTGTCTCATCTTTTGTACAAGTTCATCAATGTTCGGGGTGAGGCTCTGAGCTGATGAATAATGAAGCCGTTTGGGCGCGCTGTAGTCACTTCGCGGGCTACCGTTGCATTATGGGAAATGTAGTGTTTGCGGGCAAAACACGAGCGGGCGGCTCTGGCTTGCGGGCCGGTTCTCATAGTAATTAAATATCATTCAGGGGGCCATAGATAATTGATTTGCGGGCCGGATGTGGCCCGCGGGCCTTGACTTTGACATATGTGCAGTACACCAATGGGTCTGTATGAGGCCAACCGAATGCCTTTTGGGTTGCAGAATGCTCCATCAACCTTCCAGAGGCTCATGACTTGCTGTTTTGGAGACCTGAACTTCACCCAACTTCTAATATATCTGGATGACCTTATCATCTTTTCTAAAACCTTTGATGAGCATCTAAACAGACTGCAGTTGGTGTTTGATCGGCTCCGGGAACATGGTCTAAAACTTAAACCCTCTAAGTGCCAGCTGATGAGAAAAGAAGTGCACTACCTAGGTCATCTGGTATCTGCTGAGGGAATCCGGACTGATCCAGAGAAGATTCGCAGAGTGAAAGACTGGACCAGGCCAACAAACCGCAGGGAGGTGCTGCAATTTCTCGGGTTTGCTGGCTACTACAGGCGGTATGTCAGTGGGTAATCTGTCCTAGCAGCTCCCTTATATCGGCTCACAGGTGGTGACCCAAGAATGAAGAAAAGAAGGGGGAAAAAAGGCCTGGCTTCTGACCCACCATTCTTATGGACAGAGGAATGTGAGGAGGCATTCCTGGCCTTAAAGCACAGACTTACGACTGCGCCAGTGTTGGGTTACCCAGACTACAACCTACCGTTTCTGCTTCAGACAGATGCATCAGGGGAAGGACTAGGTGCTGTCTTGGTCCAGGTTCAAGATGGCATAGAGAGAGTCATAGCCTTCGCCAGCCGAGGGTTGAGTCCAGCAGAGGCAAGGTACCCCGCCCACAAGCTAGAGTTCCTTGCCCTGAAGTGGGCGGTAACAGACAAATTCTACGACCATCTCTATGGGCGCAAGTTCTCTGTCCAGACAGACAATAACCCCCTCAAGTACATCATGAGCTCTGCAAAGTTAGATGCCACAGGGCAACGGTGGGTCTCCCGTTTGGCTGCTTTTGACTTTGATGTCCAGTACCGGAGAGGACAAAGCAATGCGAACGCCGATGCTCTCTCCCGTATGTCCAATCAGGAAGTCACAGAGACTCTGCACTCATGCCCTCTGCGAGTGAGCAACAAAAAGCCCGAACAGGGTGCAGATCAGTCCATACAAGATCCAGACAACTCCTCAAAGCAGAACACAGTGGTCTCAGCCAAATTGGACTCAGAATCACCAGGATCTAGTGAGCCATACAGAGACATGGGTATGGAGTCACTTCCCGCCATGACAAAGCAAGAGATCCGCGCAGGACAAAAAGAGGATCCTGTTATTGGCCCTGTCTGGCACTACAAAAGTCGGAATGTGAAACCCAGTCGCAGTGAGAGGGTCAGTGGTGGCCGACAGGTCTGTCTTCTCCTGAAAGAGTGGAAGAGGCTAGTGATAACAGATGGCATCATGTACCGTCGCAGCCGTGATCATCAAAGAGGAGTGGTGGAACAGCTGGTGCTACCAGAGAAGCTGCGTGAGGGAGCTTTGAAGGCTCTTCACAATGACTCCGGACACCTGGGTTTTGAGAGAACAGTTCAACTGTTAAGAGAGAGATTTCATTGGCCTCAAATGTTCCAAGAGATTAAGAACTGGTGTGAGCAGTGTGAGAGATGCTGCCTCAGGAAAACTGTAACTTCGGGAGTCAAGGCCCCATTGGTCAGTGTTCACAGTAATGCCCCCATGGAACTAGTGTGCGTAGACTTTTTAACTTTGGAGAAGTCAAAGGGTGGAATGGAGAATGTCCTTGTGGTCACAGATCATTTCTCACGCTATGCACAGGCATATCCCACTAAAGATCAAAAGACCAACACTGTAGCCAGGGTGCTGTGGAGAAACTTCTTCTGCCGGTTTGGGCTTCCTGCTAAGTTGCACACTGACCAGGGGCGCAACTTCGAAAGTGCTGTAGTGAAGGAGCTGTGCAAATGTATGGGCATCACTAAAACCCATACAACCCCCTACCACCCACAGGGCAATGGCATCACTGAGCGGTTCAACCGCACGCTCATGAATATGCTAGGAACATTAGAGCCACATCTGAAACCTCGGTGGCACGAGCACTTAGATGCAGTGACACATGCATATAACTGTTCACGGCATGACTCTACCGGGTATACGCCATACTTTCTGATGTTCGGCAGACATCCAAGACTCCCAGTTGACATCATCTTTGGGCTCCAGACTGCTAATGAACCAGGAGAATACAGTGCATATGTGCAGAGACTTCATGACTGTCTGTCACAGGCATACACTCAAGCAAACCAGACCTCTCACCAAGCCAAAAGTCAACAGAAAAAGTACTATGACCAGAAGGCAAAGGGTCAAATTTTCAACCAAGGGGACAGAGTCCTAGTCAAAGTCTGCCATGTAGAGGGACGGCAAAAACTAGGGGATAAGTGGGAGTCGCAACCTTACATTGTGGTGAAGAAGCAACCCAATATACCTGTGTATGTGGTGCGACTGGAAAACGGTGATACTGAGAGGGTGGTCCACCAGAACCTTCTGACACAATGTATGTTCCTCCCAGTAGACCAGGAAGAGGCAGGCACAGCAGAAGAGGTAATGGAGAACACAGGGGATATGACAGGACAAACCTCTGGAGTGACCGTGCAGGGGATGGAGGACTCAGAGCCCGAAAAGTTGGAGGAAAATGTGGAGGAAGTTGCAGGCAAGACAACAAATAAACGGGTTGAGCAGCCTGAAATGGAAGGAGTGAACATGCCAGACAGAAAATCTAAAGGATGGACAGAACACGTAACAGATGGGGGCATCACTTCAGCTCCTGAACCCAGTGCTCAAAGAAGGAACATGCAGAGGAATCGGCACCCCCCAAACAGATTTTCCTGTGAGTCACAAGTAGTGGAAAGTGAAGACACTCAACAGAAGATAAAAAGAGGACGGAAGCTGTGGGAGAAAGCTAAAGCCAGAAAAAAGCAATAAACACTTAGAAAATTCCACCAAATGAAGTACATGGCAGCAATTCACACACCACACAGTCTTTTTATTTATTTATTGATCTATTTATTTATTTATTCATTCAATGTTGTTTTGTATTTAGTCTGATGACTGAGACGCCATCAATTAAACAAGGGGTGGATGTAGGACAGTGCTTAAATGTGGAGGCGCATGTCACCAAAGTGTTGAATCTGCTCTTTGGGTTGCGGAACGTTGTAAAGTGTGTCCTTTGAAGAACGCCGTACTTGGCGTTCGTTACTGTGTGCTGGTGGTACAATGGTCAGTATTTGCTCTGAATTCTAAAGGTAGGCAATGCTGACCGCCAGCTCCTCAATGTAGCCAAATGTTACTTTTAATGTTCAAGTAGTTAGTTTTGTATCATTTTGTCTTTTTCTTCTTTTTTGATGTATGCTGTATCTGTAAATCAAAAATAACTGCGTTAATGAAACATGTTGACATGCAGTATTTGCTCTGAATTCTAAAGGCGAAGCCGCTGCGCTGTCGGGTGGTCCGAATAAACGGTCCCAACCACGATTTCAACCGCCGTGTGTGTCAGATTCCTGTCTTGTTTCCTTCCGACAAAAACCCTTAAGACACAACGCAGAGTCCAGGGAACAGCGAGGACTCATCTCACACGGACAGGGTTACATATACTTAGACTTAATAAGTATAAGTCTAAGTATACTTAGACTTATACTTATACAATAAGTATAAGTATAGACTTATACTTATTGTATAAGTCTATACAATAAGATTTAAGTCTTCGTATTTTATTGACTATTATATATTGTATTATGTCATATCTTCAGTTAAATTTTTAATATATTTGATATAGTCAATAAAAATGTGAACATGTACCATAAAGTGACAATTTAAGGGAATGTGTTTGAATGAGGATGCTTGTGGACTGTTTTTTTTCCCACAGATTTTTATATGTATATATATATATATATATATATATATATATATATATATATATATATATATAAAAAAAGTTTTTACAACATTTTGAAATTTAGCCTGTTAAGCTTTTTTGACAAAACTTCTCCTGCTGTAGAAAAAAATGAAGTAAACATTACATTTACAGCGAACTCTTGTTTTTCTTAATGGTTGCGTTCCGAAAATAACCTGTGATAGGCAAAATCCGTGAAATAGTTACCTTTATTTTTTACAGTTATTACACAGCATAAAGAAATACTTTATATTGAAACCAAAGAACAAAACCTGTTTTCAGATCAGAGGATGTGCGTGTGCATCAATCGGGCCTTAATCGGAGTCATGTCATTAAAGTGTCTCCTCCAACCTGTCCCACGAGATTCACAGGTGTATGTACGGCAGATGTATGTACGGCAGAGCGATGGATCTCATCAAGCGAGCCTCCGGTTGGGTTTTGCTGCATCTGGCCACAGTTTTTTTTCCAGCTGGCATTCAAAGTTTCAGTTTCCAATCTGTTTTGAATACCGTAACTTTATTGGCACTCAGGTAGAGAAGAAGAGCAGAGACTGTTTTTACCAATATGGTCAATCAGGACATAGAACACTGTGGGGGAAAAAAACTGCACAAAAAAATCTGCGAAGCAGCAATACCGTGAAAGGTGAACCGCGTTATAGCGAGGATTTACTGTATATGAAATAAATTATAAAAAGCAACTGAGTAATTTGTAGAAAGGCTGCATATCTGAGTTTTTCTAGGTGCATCTGGGACTTCATTCTCATGCCTGGCCTCATAATGCCTCAACATTGAAAAGGTGGATTTATTTAAATAAGACAGTTTAGTCAAACATATGCGACACTTAACCTGCAGAACATAATATGAAAGTAAATTGAATTTGGATTCAGATAGATTAAGTAGAAACTGACAAGAACCGGATGACAAAAATGAAAACAAATTTATTTTCCAATATCAGATCAAAATGGTCCCACACTACTGCGGAAACCTTTCCTTTGAAGCTGCTCCATAGTTGACACTGTTCCGTAAAAGATCAAGAATTTGTTAGGCAAATGCTTTTGACAGATTGACAGATTCGCTGCCTTATAAACACAGTTTGGTGCGTTAATGTCATTTCGAAACAGTTCCTGTATCGGTCACGTGACTTGCTGAAACCAATACGCTTACCGAAACGGGTTTTGGTCTATGGGCTTGATGCATGCGCCGACGCATCGGTGTTGCCGGACCCATCACTAGTTCGGATGAATGCGGCCTGGACGTTGGGTCTCATTTTAATCGGATACGTGTCGGATATGGGTCACATTCGAAAAGAATTCGACCTGTGCTGTTCAGACTGTCATGAAAAGATCAGATACAGGTTGCATTACGTAAAAAAAGTAAAATATCGGAACTGGGTCACTTTAGGCTGCAGTGTGAACGCAAATGGACTATAGCAGTGGTTCCCAACCTTTTTATTACCGCGGACCGGTCAAGACTTGGAAATTTTGCTGCGGCCCGGAGGGGGGAGGCATGAACTGTCAGATAAGGCTTCTGCATGTTGGTGTTCCCGCTAAAGCCTGAATATGCCCGATTTGGGTTGTCTTGGCCCTTTTATTGCAGCCTGTGGGGTTTTCCCTGACTTGGAACCTGTTGAATGTGACAGGTAGCCAATCAGAAAGCGCGTTGACGTAAGAACAGAGGGGAATCCCAAACAGCTGACATATCGCGCAACTGAGAGTCCGGTGGATGTCGGAGATGATATGTGGAAATCTTTATTATTATATGTAAAGGTCATTATTATATATGTTTATTATCTTTATTCAGTTAAAAATGTTAACTATGAAAAAAACAAAGTCACCTACAAATCATAGTGCAGCAAATAGAGCGGCTCCTCCCGTCGTCTTTTATCCACCGCCTTTTCTTTTTGTTACGTCTTTTATCTCTTAAAATGAGTTATTCTAAATTTCTGTATGCTATGTTGGGGGTTTTACTGGATTATCCTCTGGAATCGGGATGTTCTTGTGTGGTGTGTTGCTCCTGCCTTGGATACACGAACCGATCCAACCTGTGGGACTTTTATCAGCTATGTGGTCACAGAGGTTTGGAGAATCGGCCGACAATTCTTAAATCTTGCCGTCTAAACCAGACTCACCAGCTCTACTCCTCTCCTCTTGACCACTGCCCAAACGCTCTCTGACTCTGGTCGCTATGGTAACATTTACATATCCCTTCAAAAAAAAGGAAACTTTCAAAAGACATCTGATCTGTTTCTTACTCATTTTGCTGTTTGTGGGCTCAGTGTTGGCGCGCAAGTAACCGAGAGAATCCGGTTAAAAGATTTTCAAAATAAAAGATCCTCCAGACTCAAATAATACATAAAACAGAAATATTTAATTATTTCTTGCGCGGCCCGGTACCAATTGGTCCACTGACTGGTACCGGTCCACGGACCTGGGGTTGGGGACCACTGGACTATAGCACAAGGCACAGGACTACCAAGTGTGAAAACTTGATGGTCCAGTTTTCACAGTTGAAAACTGGACTATCAAGTGAGTCTAAGACCTTGGGTTCCCCCAGAATGAGTTCGAGGAGACGGATGTCTGCGGTTCCCTTCTGGACCTGTTGGCCCTGAGTCTCAATCTCAAATAAGTGGAAATAAATGGTTGGATAAGATGGCTCAATCGATCCAAACTGTTAATTTTAGGTTGTATCGTCCAGCTCTGGTTGGTGCCAACAGGAGCTGCTTAAATGGCTTTGTCCTGAAGACAGAATAACTTAAACACAGAAAGACCAGTTCTGTCCTCTGTACCAGTGGTTTTTAACTCCTCTCCTCGAGGGCTGGAGACTTGCAACTTTTAGATGTGCAGCTATCTGTTTTGTGTCCACAGCACCTTGGAAGGTTTCTACGTTGACGATGGTCTGCAAGGCCAGGGGCTGTACACACACGAGGACGGTGGTGTCCTCCATGGGACGTATGTTGATGGTGAACTCAACGGGCCGGCTCAGGAGCTTGACGCAGATGGCTGCCTAGTCTTTAAGGGTCAGTACAAAGACAACATCCGCTGTGGGGAGTGCTGGATCTACTATCCTGTGAGTGAGCCGAGTGCACTAATGGTTCTTTACTGTGAAGGACAGCTGTCATTTCGTGTGTGTGTGTGTGTGTGTGTGTGTGTGTGTGTGTGTGTGTGTGTGTGTGTGTGTGTGTGTGTGTGTGTGTGTGTGTGTGTGTGTGTGTGTGTGTGTGTGTGTGTGTGTGTGTGTGTTGTGGTTAGTACGGGGGCTGCGTGTTCGGGCAGGTCAATGAGGACGGGGAAATGACTGGCAGCTCCATAGCCTACATCTACCCAGATCACTGCACGGCGCTCTATGGAAGCTTTGTGGATGGGGAGATCATCGAGGCTCGCTTCGCCACACTGACCTCCAACCGGACCGGAAGGCCAAGCTTCCAAATCGCTCCAAACAGTAAGATTTTATCTTACATCTCACACGTAATGGAAACTTGCCATAGATAGAGTATGTATGTTCTCTAATTTAACTGAGCTTAAGTTATTTTTCTAAGAGAAATTAGCAAAACTTTCAGTCTCTAGATGTAGAAAGCTGGGAGAGGAAAAGACTCCCAGCTATAACTGCAGCCAGACCTGGTTCTAAAAGGTTTGTTATTTTACATATTCATTTGTAAAAGGTCTCTTCTGTACTGCTTTATTTAATTCCTATAGTGTTTGTCAGCGTTTTCTTTTAATAATTTATGTGAAAAAGTGTGTATGCTGTTAGCTGGACTCAAACAGGAAGTTCTGCACAGACATGTTGGTGTGATTGAGCAGGTGACATGATGACTTCATGTGACCTGCAGGTCCTGTCTACTCCTACGACAAGTCCACCTCCACATGTATCGCCACCCACACTCTGCTGCCGGACCCGTATGAGAGTCAACGGTAGGGCCACTCTGAGTGATGAAGTCACACTGTGGAATGACAGCGGTTGTTCCAACAAGATGGATCAGAACCAGAACCATTTTCAACCTTGTGTGTTCCCTCTCTGTCAGGGTGTTGGTGGCAGAGTCTCTGATTAAAGGAGCCGGTGAGGGACTGTTTGCCAAGGCAGTTGCTGGGCCAGGTACCGTCATGTCTTTTTACAACGGAGTTCGGATCACGCATTCTGAGGTATGTTGCACTGCTTCCATGGAAACAAAGATATGTTGGAATGACACAAAACAAAAAAACTGAAAACGGAAATTGACAAAACGTAGCAAATTTGATGTATTAATTAAAAATGATTACTAAATGACTGTTGTTGCTTTGTCAGGTGGACAGTCGGGACTGGGCTCTGAATGGAAACACCATCTCACTCGACGACGACACTGTGATCGATGTCCCACAGCCGTTCGACCAGACAGAGAGGTACTGCGCCTCTCTCGGTCACAAGGCCAACCACTCCTTCACTCCCAACTGCCAGTATGAGCCGTAAGTAGAAACGACGGGAAGGAAGAGTGTCAACTTTTAAAATATGGGTCCATAATCGGATCAGGCACTCAGCTACACGCAATGTATCCTTCAAGTCATTCAGAATCGGATTACTTTTTTGTGTTTTTGTTTGTTGTTTTTTTTTTTTTTGTTTGATCAATATGGATTGGTCGTCAACCAATCTAACAAAAAAAAAAAATCCAATAATCTTCTAATCAGTAAATACACCATACCTAGGAGCTAGCACATCGTACAACAACATAAAAGTTATGACTGAGAGAAGCCATTTTCAGTTTCAGTTTATGTTTACAATGAAGTCACAGGAAGCACAAAGATGCTGGAAGCTATTTAAAGGTGCAGCGTTATGTAAAATCTACGTTTTTAGCGTTATGTCATAATTTTATCGCCTCATCAAAAACATCAAACATTCTCAGACATGCATCAGTCTTTCATGCATGTCTGATAAATTTTTTAATCTCCATGGCAACCATTCAGGTGTGCAAAATGCCTAGTTGGATCTAGCACCGCCTTTGAGACGCAGCTCCTCCTCTGAGCTGAAGTATTTTTTAAGCTACTGATCTTCCCCATGACTCCCCATTCATCTCCTTCCGACTAGCCAGGAACTATTAGCATGCACCTGGTGGAACGGCACATCTGCTGATTTCATTATACGAGCTACTTCTCAGTACAGAGCTGGTGAAGGCTTGACTTCCTGAAGGGGAGTGTTGGAAAGACCAGGACTTTCTTAGAGACAGAGGCACAATTTTAAGGTGTTAAATTACAAAGTCAAAATTCTTTTTAAGTCATATTTGATGCGTATAGCATTTTAATAATACTGCCCCTTTATTTATATGTGTATATATGCATGCATGCAATAAAGACATTGTAACATCACAAACTCACAAAATAAGCAGTGGGAGAAGTTATGCGGATTGTTACTTCCACGTTGTTGATAGCGGTGAAATATATATTTATTTCTGTTTAAATTGAAATTGTGTTGTGGAGCTGTGATTGCACATCCCACATGTAAGGAGGTTTTCTGTTTCATGAGTCAAACAATTGGAATACAATGAAAATGCATTTTTGTCTGTGTTTACATACAAAACTCTCTGAACAAACATCTCCTTCAGGAATAACCGTTGTCTTCCCCTTCCTGTCCATGACTGTCTTCTGGACATGTCCACTCAGCTGTCCTCCCCATGATTGTGTCCTACTTTCCCAGAGTGAGACACCATTTAGAGGTCTAGAACCCAAACACCAGATCAGACCACAGTCAACATTTCTCTAGGAATAGAACTGCTATAAAGTGCAATCCATGTTGGATACAATGTTGTTTTGTTATCTGTAGCAACTAGGAAATGTCCGTTGTTCCAGTATGTTGATCTTTTTGCATTTTCAGTTTGTTTTGTATGTACTTCTGTCTCTCTGCTCAGGTTTGTCCACCCTCGCTTTGGACCGATCAAGTGCATCCGAACACTCAAGGCTGTGCAGAAAGACGAAGAGCTCACGGTTGCCTATGGTTACGATCATGAGTCGTTGGGGAAAAATGGCCTGGAGGCTCCTGATTGGTACAAACATGAGTTTGAAGTTTTCCAACAAAGATAGGCAGCTCCTGTGAGGAAGACCCCAAAAATCCCCAAGCCCCAAACTGGAGCTGCCACTTCATAAAACTCCAGGAGTACTGCTGCAGCTGTCGACCTTCCAAACTGCTTTGACCAGAGTGACACAAGAACTATGCAAGAAACCAAGTGATCTTAGAGGTCGTTGTTCTGACTGAAACTGCTGCTTCATCTCATGTTTTAAGATTTACATGTTCATCACTGGTGCTTCTAGATGTCATGGAAACCTGTCATTTTCATTAGGTCAATTTACACGACAGGACTCTGTTTAGGTGTTTACTGCAGATCTGACCTCCTGCCCAGACTTGCATTGCCTTAACATGTCTGTTGACTTGACATGAAATATGTTAGTGATTATTGTATTTATTAAAAGTTACACGAATTATGTTTGTGAAGGACCCTGAAGAAATGAGTGCACTTTCTGCTACACATGAAAGAATTTAGCTTTCAAAATCTGTACACCCCAAATAATGAATCGCCCCAAAATAAACCAAACCATATCCATTCCAATGCTTCTTTTTTCAATTTTTTTTTCTTTCACTGAAACTCATTGTGATAAAGTCTTAAAGTTCCTTTTATTTTTGGCCTGCTGTTCTATGATTTTTCAGACAGTGTATAAAAACAAAAGTAACTTCAAGACTTAAGCCAAAGTATTTCAGGAAAAGAACATATGATCTCATGTGGTGGTGGCAGCATAGTGGTCTAGTTGTTCTGCGGCTTCCAGATTCTGGATGGTTTGCTAGTTATAGAACCCTTAGTTCTGCTCACAAGAAGAAAATTCTGGAGAATTTTTAGCCATCAGTTTGTAATCTTAAGCTCAAGTGCATTTGGTTATAAAGGGTTACAAAGTTTTTTTCAGAAGTAAAATTAAATTTTCAGAAATCTTAAGTTATGTTGAAAAATGTCTTTGTTTAGTGTTGGCCAGATTTGCCTCGATGTCAAAGATTTTAAACCGTTTCCAAATCGTGAACTTTCAGATACCATCTTTCGGTCCCATCAACTGCACATGTTGTGTGCAGCAATATTTGTGCACTTCTTACATTAAGATACAAAAAAAAATACAGATATTATAGACAGCTGTTTACTGAAATAAAAAAAGTTGATTTGCAACATGGGGCTGCACAGTGGCGCAGTTGGTAGAGCTGTTGCCTTGCACCAGCCCTGGTCTTTCTGCATGGAGTTTGCATGTTCTCCCTGTGCATGCGTGGGTTCTCTCTGGGTACTCCAGTTTCCTCCCACAGTCCAAAAACATGACTGTCAGGTTAATTGGTTTCTCCAAATTGCCCCTAGGTGTGAGTGTGTGTGTGCATGGTTGTTTGTCCTGTGTGTCTGTGTTCCCCTTCGACAGACTGGCGACCCGTCCAGGGTGACCCCGCCCCTCGCCCGGAATGTTAGCTGGAGATGGGCACCAGCAACCCTCCCGACCCCACCAAGGGACAAGGGTGTAAGAAAATGGATGGACGGATTTGCAACATTTTCCAAGAACAGTTTGAACAAATCTACTCTCAGCCAGTCCTAAAAACAGAGAATATTGACATTTCACGTTAAAAAACGACACGTTAAAAAAAAAAAAACACTAATCTCCACAAGGCAACCTGTCGTTTCTGTACCAGGAACGAATGGTTATAATGTGATGTGCCTGAGAGTCCAGACTCTGGGCAGAAACATCCCACTCGTCCCCCTCCACTTGCTGCTGATCAGCCAGGTTAATGGATAAACAAACTTCCTGCCTCCAAACCGACACCGAAACTTTTCCGGAATACAGCCGCTGTGGTGACGAACCTGTCAATGGGACTTTTTTTGTTTTGTTTTTCTTTTTACAAGAAAGTTATTTATTTTTCTCCAGTCAATAGTTATTAGTATTGATGTTTGTGAGGCAGAAACCCAACCAAAAGGCGCTTAACATCAGCCACGCTCACACGTTTCCCTCAGAGCTTCTTTAAACCGAAACAGAAGCACAGCGGGGGGATTTTCATCTGAACATGGACCGGTACCGGTACTTCATATTCAACCAGAAGAGTGTGCTCATCCTGGGCATCCTCCAGATAGCCTGTACGGGTGTCTGTGTCGTCTGCGGCTTAATGGACGCTGCTTTCCGCAAGAACACCCCGCTGAGCACCAGCAGGACGCCGTTGTGGGGAGGACTGGTCAGTATCACCTGGAACGCTCTGCTCGGTGAGCATCCAGGTGTCAGGATACCTACGGAGTATTATTGGTGTGTTACAGGCGCATAGGAGACCGCTTTCTAAAATATGGTATGAATATGGTATAACTCTTAAGAGAAGAATAACTATTGACAGGGTCGGTCAAAGATTGGCTGAAGCCGTGAGCAGACTTTAATTCGGGGCCCCCCATTTCCAGCTTCAGTCTTTCATGATTGTTATGAACATGGAGAGTAGGGAGGATGGGCGAACCGCCTTTTTTTAAACAATTGTTTGTCAAAACAATAAATTTTATCTGACAGAATACTAAAGAAAAAGTTTCAAATGATACAAAATTCAGATGTGTAGGTTAAAACTTTATGATGGCCTAAATCAGTGGTAAATTATAGCTCTCAATTTCTAATGAAAATGTTAAAAGTTGTGATCCAGAGTAAAAAATTTGCTTAACATTAATTAATTAAGCAAATTAATTAACTAATTTGCTTTAGATTCTGTTGTAAAAAACTAAGCTATCCTTGATTATTACTTTTCCACTTTAGTTATTAAAGTGGAAAAAAACACCTTAACTTATCCTTGTTAAGGTGTTTGTTTGTGATATCATTAAAACTTTTAATCAAGATAATTGCAGGGTCTGCTTTTAATCAGAATTAATGGAATTTTAATCCAAAGCATATCAACAAAGTAAGCAACATTTTCAGTTCAAAAACAATTTTTGCTGTTAAATTAGTAATTTCCAGTTAACTGAGAAATTATTTTGTAATGTTTTTAATCATTCAAAGGCTTAAGTTCCTTACTGCAGAATATGATATCACTATTAAATATGTGACAATATCACCAGCTTGTACTGCTTGTCCAGACAAATATTCTAGCTAAATCCTCAAATTGACTTAGAAAATAATATTTGATAGAAAATCCACTTTTAATATGATAGTTAAGGATATGTTATTGTATGTTAGGTATACAGTGAACCTCCAGGATTTGTGTTTGTTAGGAACCAGAGTTGTCTGCGAATAGCAAAAATCCATAAATACTTGAAATACTAGTTCAAACATAAAATATACTTTAATATGCATAAATACACACAATTGGAGCCATGTTGACGCTACAACAGAAGCTAACATCCAGTCTTCCGTATTTCCATTTTGAAGTTTACAATCAGTACCGTGTAATTTAACGGTGCTCTTTGATAGACAGCTTTGTAAACTCCAGCCAATTGCTTGTCAAGCAGATTTTCATCAAGACTTTTCAACTTCTCAAGCTGCATTTCCTTCATAGTAATTCAGGTGGGCTTTACAGAATTCTTTTTTTGTTTTTTGCGGTTTTCACAAATAATTTGGAAAAGTGTTTAATGGAAATATCTACAAATATTGAACCCCAAAAACTTAACCATGAATAGTCACTGTAAAGATGTTGAAAACATGTCTACGCAGATTATTATATTAATTTTTTTTTAAATCTAGATTTTGGTTAAGTTGGACCAAAGTTTGAACAATAAATCTGTAGCTATGCCTCCAGAGGAATAAAAATTGATCAACAATCCTGCATAGTCTTGCAAAATCCTGATGTAGTTTAACTATCAAGGGGAATGCTTGAAATTCCAAAACTGCAAAAAAAAATTATTTTTGAGGACACAATGGAGCCAATGTTCCGACCACAAAGATGAAACTGGAAGAGAAACAGTGGACTGACTGATGGTACTGTACCTCCTGTTACGCCGTGGATCCAGAAGGAGGAGGAGGAAGACCAAATCATCTCTTCCATCCATCATAACGGGACATGTGGAGATTCTTTACGAAATGATGAACAGTATGGACAACCCGGAGCATCCTCATCATCAGACTATCATACAACAGTGTCTTCAGTCAGAGGCTTCTTCAGATCTGCAGTAATCTGAAGATCCCTCCTGTACTCAAAGGAGGAGTTGATCCCTACACACAGCCATTAACATGTTAAAGAACCTCGATGATATAATGTTAAACAACATTTGATTTGTTTAAAGTCACAGTGTTCATGAAATGTGGCCTCAGCTCAGACACAAATTGGGAAAAAATATTACGTTGAAAATTATGAAAATTGTCAATCATGAAAATGGACTATTCATAGTTAATTACAGTAATAATTAATGCTAATATCACATTAGGATCCTCACTCAGACTGCTTTCTGTTGTTTTCAGGTCATGGCCTGTCCTGGTGTGCTGGCGCTGTTTGCATCCCAGAGGAAGAACGCTGTATTGGTGAGTTTCTAGCTTCTGAACTCTGCTTCTCTTTAGGAAGTGACAGGAAGCTGGTACATATGGCAAGCTCAGAGACACCTCTTCAGTCTGTGTCGACATGGCAACCTGCTGATGACACTCTTCAGCTCAGTGACCTCTTCCTGTTTGATGCTTGACAATGCCGAGGTACTGTTAACATTTTACGAGGACTGGGCGATATGGCTGAAAAACAAATGATGATATAAACATTTCATATCAGTTGATGCTGATAATTATGGATTAATTTTTGGTTTAAATACCTGAAATGCCGCCAAGCTGGTGACATGATCTTTACTGTTTAATCTCCAGTTTCCTCTGGAGCTGTTGAGTCGTTTTCTACTTTCACTCCATGCTGGTCCTATTTATTTCTAAGCTGCTAAGAGGCACAGTGGTGAAACCTGAAACTGCTGCTGCGCATGGTACTCAGCAGGCTGTTGCTAGGAAACCAAAGAGTGAGCAAGTGAGTTACTTGATACCACCAACCTAGCTTAACTGGCTTGTGAGAGGTTGAGCGGCTAAAGCCTTTCCTCTGTCTACATCCCCCAGAATGCTTTTCTGGATCAGAGTTCAGTGAAAATTGTATCGGACATATTTTCTATTGATATTGAGGATTTTCTGTTGGGATATATATTGTTACTGATTTATCGTCCACCGCTACTTTTTGCGAATTTTAAAGTTTTGACTTTTCAGAGTCAACGACACCTCCAGGGAAGTTTCAGATGGATGGATGGATTAATTTATTGATTGATTGGTCAATTTATTTTTATTGGGTTTTACATTTATGTCTGGATTGCAGAAGATGACCCTGTATGCCTGGCTTTTTCCTGAATTTGACTCTCCATGGGGGGCAGAAGAGTGAAGGTTTTACAGAGGGGGTCATGTTCTCCCCTGCTCGCACTTTTGAGGGCGCCACTGTTCCGAGTCAGTCAAATCTCTTAGTTTTTGGCAATTTTGTAGCTTTTATTCTGAATTCTTTTACACACCTTGATATAGATGATCACCTTCCCTCATTACACACATGTACATCTCTCCCTCTCTGTTGTTCAGTAGATTTTTCAATACGAATATTTCCCTCAGGTCAGCTGCATGGTGGTGGCTGTAGGACTTTCCTGTGCAGCTGCGGTCGTCATCTTTGGCTACTCCTGTCTGACGCTGACCTATGGGGAAGAGGACGAAGACGTCTTCCACCAGCACAAAAGTGCCAAAGTGGTAACTACCGCACACAGCCAGCTGCATTCAGAGCACTTCATTTGGAGGAACTTAAAGTACACACATATCTGTCTGCTGTTTCACAGCCTTTCTAACAACTGACAGCAGTGATAGTAGCTGCTGACTACAAACCAGACAAGTTGAAGTGATTCATGCGTCTGAAGCTTCTTTTATCTTGGTGAAACATGATTTTAAGTGTGTGGCATGGCTCTGGAAGTATTTGTATCTAACAACAGCACACTGTGTTACACTGATATTATTTCTGTCTCCTAACTCAGACATTTGTTCTCCATCGGATGGTGAAAGGAGCCAATGCCACCATCATCCTGACCTGCATCATCAGCCTGGTTCTGTCCTCCCTCATTGGTTATGTGGGTTTCCGGAGTCTTCCATGCTGTGGCTGCTATGATTCCAGGACTGGACTGGTACGGATCGGTAGCCCACCGCCTCTCTGTGTGAGGCTGAAAGAGTTAATCATATCATGGTACAATGTTTCTCCAAAGGTCATGCTGTTGTGTCTGTCGAAGTTGCTAATAGGGTTCTCAAGTCCAAATAACCAATGTCTCAATTTAATCAATACTAGAAAATGTATTGATTTAAAATAACAGATTCTTAGCCCCTTATTTTCCTGTCTTGTAAGTTTAACCTGCTAATGTGACAGAAAGAAAACATATGTGACTCTGTAGCCAACTCCTGTTGGCTACAAAAGCATTCAGAGGAACATTCCTATAAAGGCAGATAGGGGGCCTAAAATGGGCAGTGAAGCTCCTGTATCTGTGATGTAGTAAACTTTACGGAGCCACTACCTGTTTCACCCTGCAGCGGTCAGAGATGGGTTCATTTGGACCCTCGAGTTTTTTACTACATGCGCCGTCCAGTGGGATTGTGCTGACCTCGCGTACGCTTTTGCAAGGGTTTTTTTTGTGTAGTTTTGGAATCTGATGGTTCCCTGGTGTCCCACCGTGAGATTTGCTGCACTCTTCATAAGCATTGCGCTAAGACTGCAGGAGGGCTGCAGCCCTGTGACGGGCTGTAGTCGGTCGGAGCGCCACCATCAAGACGGGCTCACAAAGTTCAAAACTCCCCAATTTTTTGTTCTAATCTGCGTGATTAGACAACTCAGACTCAGGTAAGGATGAGGCACTGTGTAGAATAAGATGTATTATAGGAATTTGTCACAAGTGTAGGAAATGGACACGTTCAATGAAATCTATGAAATCTCAATAGTGACAAAGGCAAAATGCTTCCTTGTATTTGGCATATCCACCTAAATCCCCACCCACCGTTTAATCCACTCCACCCAAGTGAAATCAGAAAGGTACGTGTCATGGAAACAGTTCCTATTGCTATCAGTTAGGAAATTGCTCCTAATCCATGAACCCTTAGCAATAAACCATACAATCCTTGACCCGGTGCCCCTTCACTGCCTGCCAGCTCACATGAGCAAAGGACAGAATGTATCAGTGATTAGATCACCACCACATGATTTAATTTAGTCAGTACCATCATGTTTATGAAGCATGGCAGAGAGAGAGAACCAAACTCAGCTCAGTCTGGTCTGTAAGTGAGGTGTTTTATATTTGGTGAACTCTTCAAGTAATAATAATGCTCCATACTCTAAAGTTCAACACTGCAGTTTGAATCATGTTTCCATTAACTTCTTCTTTTTTTTAAGTATCCAATTAGAAAAAGTCGATGGAAACAAGAAACAGCAAAATTTGAAATAACTTCCTCAGTTTCACAAAAACGTTTTCACGCTCACTTTAGGTGGCTTTTCTCAAACAGTTAATGTGCTACAGTGGAGCTGGAAACACATTACATCAGCCTGATTCTGAAACATTTACCTCACACTACTGATTAGTTACAATCAATAGAGTTGCATTTCTTTCTCTGCTTCTCTGGACAGCATGCAACATCGCCAGCCAACAGACATGACAGGACAACTTCAGCATGTCCCAAGCAACACATTCCTGAACATCTCTCTGTTTTCCTGATATGTGTGGTCCATGCTAGTTTGTTTATTACAACCATGCATAACGTCAATATCTCATGAAATCCCACTTTGGTGAGATTTGCCTGGTTGACTTGCTCTATTCTTTAGCAGTAATGCGGTCAGAATCTAGTGTATTAGCATATACAAAAACTCTGGTCTTAACTGCCCAACCTTAGCTTGCAATAAAAAGTGTTGCATTTCAAATGTTGCAGTTTGTGTCCCATGTTTTAATTTAAAAAGCATCCATCAAGTATCACCTCCCTGAAATGTTATCGACTGTGTTTCAGGAGATCCTGGTACCTCAGAGTGATCCTGGAGACACTGAGTTGGTGTGTACTTGGCAAGGTAAGCCATCCAATCAAACATGGTCTGTTTGGGTGACAGTGTGTGGAGCTCCAGACACAGTGAAATTCTTAATGTAAAAGTAAAGACATATGTCAGTATTGTTCTTCATGCATGGTGCATGTCAAGCCTGTTATGTTTTCAGATAAGTTTTGCTGCCCAATACTTATCCTTGTTAAGGTGTTTGTTTGTGATATCATTAAAACTTTTAATCAAGATAATTGCAGGGTCTGCTTTTAATCAGAATTAATGGAATTTTAATCCAAAGCATATCAACAAAGTAAGCAACATTTTCAGTTCAAAAACAATTTTTGCTGTTAAATTAGTTGGCATAACAAAGACTTCTTGTTTTAATCTGTTCTTCGGGTTATTCAGCCATGATAATGGTGCAAAGCACCATTAAAAAAATACTTCTGATATCTGTTTTAACATTAGCGTTGTGGCTGTCAATGCTGCTGTTACATGTTTAGCATTGAGATGCTATTATGGGCTTGAATAGCTTCACGGACAGGTTAACTCTTTTTAGCACAGCCAGAACACAATAGTCTTCTAATGTCCCATCAGATCTCTCTTTGAAGCAGAAATCCTCAGTTTGCCAAGAGAAGCAGCTTTGTCATCCATCGCTTGTGCATAAGATTTACTGGTGTACCAGAAACACATGAATACAAAGTTTTCAGCTCTGAATTTTGGTATGATTAAAAAGAACTGTGGTGAAATTTTTAACATGTTAAAATCAATGTAACTAGCTCTTTAAGGTCCTGACCATTTTGCCCATTAGGTATGTCTCAGAATCTGTGTATGGTTCGTTCTTTGGTTTTTTTGTTTCAAAACAAAATTAGAAAAACCAAACAAGCATGTGTTATTTTTTGTTTTTTCGTTTTTAAAACAAAATTAGAAAAACGGCAATTGCAAAAATAAAGAAAATGAGCTGTCAATTTCGGTTTTCATTATTTCATTTTTGGCAAGCGGTCTGACCCGGAAGTTCTCTCTGTCCGGCTTACGCAGGGACCGAATCACACACATTATGCAGGCTGCAGGGACACAAGCTTGTTCATTTCAGGCTATATACTGTAGTATTTTCTGCCAGCCGCAAGTCAGTTTAAGTAAAGCTCCTGTGAGAAACAAATAATACTGGACATCTGATCACCGAGAAAAATGGTTAGCCTGAGTTTTTAGTTAAGTTTTTTATTTTGAAAGGCCAGAGCACCGGGGAGTGGCTTTCCACCGCAGCCATACCCGTCTCGTCTCTGGACCAGCAAGATGGCTTCCATTGCACTGCGCCTCCAGCAGCGACAAACAGTAAGTACACTATTAATTTGTCACAAAAAGTTGTTTTAAGATGTTTTTAGACTAGAAAGTAGCCCTTATAGCTTAATTTACGGTTTGAAATATACTCCGGAGTTTTCGGAGCAGCGTAGCTCCGCTAACGGGGCCAGGCGGCTCCAGGCTCAGCGGGCAGGGGGAGTGTGTTTACCCCGCTAACCAAGGTCTGGGCAAGTCACCTTGTCGTATTCTGCTGCTTGATATCTGATCGTAGCTTCTCAAAGTGTGACATGAAGAGTTTAATGTGTTTGCATATATACTATTTGATACGTGTGTCAAAATATAATATTCCTCTCTGCAGAGTTCGATATTTCTGAAGATGTTGGTATCTTCTAATCATTGACATCATCCGATACTAGTTACTAATATTCCCTTCCTCTGATCTTTTTGTAGTTTGTAAATTCATATTATTTATGTGTGTGAAATATATTCTTCCCTTCGATTGGCTTCTTATGTGAAGTGTGAACTTTTTTAATATTTATTTTTTATTGTTTCATACAGGCGGCTCTTAGGAGGAGAGGCCTCAGCTCCAGGTTTGGATGCAGCTTCCCAGAATCTCCCAGTGATCCTCTTCCTCCTCCTGACATCGTCTTCTTCACTGTCTCCTCATCTTTTATATACATAAATTATAGAAATATTTTTTCATGATTCCCCAAACATTGGCTGAATATCTGCGTATGTTATTGTAATAAATAAATTTATGAAAATGTTTTGTCTGTTTATTTTGTAAGATTTGAGTTCAAAGCTCTGATTACATAAAGGTTGATACAAATTAAATATTTGTTTCTTTTAATGTTTCTTGCTTATAAATCCAGAGCTAAGAAATAATGAAAAGTATCAACTCAAAAGTTGTTCATTATGTTTAGTCAGTTGAGTCTAATAAGTTATAATAAATAGGACACGCTGGAGGGACGATGTCTCTCTGCTGGCCTGGGAACAGCTTTGATTCTCCCGGAGAAGCTGGAAGAAGTAGCTGGGGAGGGAAGTCTGGGCTCACGACCCAACCCCGGATAAGCGGAAGAAAATGGATGGATGGATAAATAGTCTCAGTAATATGCATCTTATAAAAATGTGAAAAGATATTGTGAGGTGTTAAACCACAGAAGAGAAGAAGCCTATATCATTTTTCTAACACCTACTGATGTACAAGATTTGGGTTTTTTTAGATTGAAGTCTGAATTCTGAGATTAAAGACAGAATGATGACCTTTTTTCTTTCCAAAATCTTCTTCCATAGGCAAACATTTATTTAGTTAAGCTTTTAATAATCTGGCAAAATTATTTCAAACATTTCCTACCTGGTATAAATCTTATTTCTGCCAGAAATAGATTTCTATTTCTGGTATCTATTTCCAGGTATTTACCTGAATTAGATACTACTATCAATCTATTAGTATATTGTATATAAATGTTTTTATATATACAATATATTCTATATTTATTTTGGATAAATATACAATATTTATCCAGGATATTGTATATTTTGGATAACCTTTTTTGCATGCTTGTTCATGACATACCGGATTATAATTGCTTTGCTAATGCTATTCAGAAAGGAAAAACTTAAACTTAAAGGGTTTGAATGACTGGCATTATGTTCTTTGAGCGTCTTTTTAAACCAGAGCAGATTAAAGGTTGGTAAAAAAAAAATGGACGGACTAGCCCTTTAGATATTTACTGAATGGAAAGCTGCATTTAGCAGCCATTAGCTTCATATACAAAACAAAGTCGGAGTTAAAGGCTGTCTGTGTGAAGGTATGATCAAATTAATTACATGCCGCTTTGGATGAGTGTAGAAAAACAAAGTGTGCGGGACAGAGCATAATGTCTATGTGTGATACGGCCCCTGTGTAAACCGGACAGAGAGAACTTCCGGGTCAGACCGATTGTCAACAATGAAATAATGAAAAGCTAAATTGACAGCTCGTTTTCTTTTTTCTTTTTGCAATTGCCGTTTTTCTAATTTCGTTTTAAAAACAAAAAAACACATGCTTGTTTGGTTTTTCCAATTTTATTTTGAAACGAAAAAACCAAAGAACGAACCATACACGGATTTCTCAGCCATCTTGTGATGTAGATCTCCTGTATGTCCAGCAGGTGGTGATGACAAACTTTTCAACTCTCCTCAAACATCTGCAGGAGTCACCGAAGAGGAAGAGGAGGCTCCCTCTAACCTTCCTCCATACAGCAGACTGACCTGACCCTGAACCCATCAGCTCTGTAGACGGTTCCTGACCATCCAGCTGGTTTAATCGCCACTCTAAGCAGTGCTCTATCAGCCAGTGAAGTTAAAGATTGGTTAGACAGAGACTGATCAGTACAGCTTCCATCAGTTTCCCTTTAACTCCCTGTATTCTCTGAATCTAAGTTATGATTTTATTGTGTTTAATAAATACATTTGAACAGTAGTGTTTATTTGTTTTTGAACAATTGACGGCTTAAGATGACACTTGTGTCAAACATTTATTGCAAGGTGATGTATGGTGAAAGGAAGCGCGTTCTTGTTTAAATTTGTTCCAGGGTGCAGCTGTCAGTCTGTTTTCAGTCACATCCAGAGCAGCAGCAGTATTTTCTGACGAAACATGATGCAAATGGATTAGATTCAGAGGAAAGCACTCAGTCTGGCTTGTGCTGACAGGCCACAGAAAGGCTTGATTAGGTTCTTCATGTGAACAGAAAGTCCTGAGAGACGGCGACGGAGTGAAGCGATCATCAGCAGAACCACAGGACCAGCTGTGGTCACACAGCAGCTTAAAACAAACAAAGATGCAGGTTGGTGCTGTTACTGTATGGATATACATATTCCATACATATTCAGGAAAACACTCTTCTACATGTTAAGATGCTTGAGATACACAATGGAGCGCAAGCCTGCACAAAGTGTCTAATTCCTAGTGCGTTCTGCATCGCTGAATGCATTAAGTGGCAAAAGGCTCCAGATCTATGATGAAATAATTGAAAATAATGAAAAGCTTCATTATCCCATTCAATACAGGTTTTGATCCACTTCAGCTGGTGAATTAAAGGGATAGCTCATATTTTAGAGTTGTGTTACAGAGTAAAGTCCTACCTGCAATATATAGACATTTAAGTAAGAACAGCTAAATCAAAGGATGGTGATTAGCATTGCTTGCTAACCAGATATAATACATTACATAATAAATCATTTTAAGCTGTTAGCAAGTCATTACAGTCATGAGACTGATTGATGCAGCTGACATCAGTATCCAGGATGACTCTGAAGGTACTTGGTGATATGAGTTACGAAAACATTTCATTCCCTGAATAAAGTATTTTTGTATAGAAGTGAATAAGAATCAAAATCTGAATTATCCCTTTAGGTCAGCAGCTAACGCAGCACTGCATTCCTTCCTGTTGATCAATTTGTTCAGAGATGTTACAAAAGCAGGTGTGAACATTTCACTCACATTCCACTTACACTGACATCCCAGTGTCTGTGGGCTG
This sequence comes from Poecilia reticulata, assembly GCF_904066995.2. Classification (NCBI taxonomy): domain Eukaryota; kingdom Metazoa; phylum Chordata; class Actinopteri; order Cyprinodontiformes; family Poeciliidae; genus Poecilia; species Poecilia reticulata. The sequence goes on from NC_088839.1 coordinate 4,443,633, forward strand.
GTTCCTAGTAACAACACACACCATAGAATAAAAAAAGAGTTAGTTTCATTACTGTTCCAAGAGTTCCAAGAAAGACTAATTTGGCTGTTTGGAAATATTTCCAATTGCAACAAACAAAGAGTCATGGTGTGAAACCTAAACGGCCACAACTCATCACTCTTATTAAGTAGGGATGCACAATGTAGCGACATTAACATCAGTATTGGCTGATAATAGTCATGTTTTAACATACCTGTATCGATCCGATAGATAAGATAAATTAGCAATATCCTCCTAAATTTTGATATCTGTGCATTCTTATTATAAACCCCTAAACAGTCACGATGACACCAACGCTAAATATGGCAACAAAGTTGGTGACAAAAAAATATATATATCAGCCAAAATCAGAATCAGCAGTTCAGGCTTTTCACATATCAGTGACCGACCAGAAAACTGCCATCAGTGCAGTTTTCTGGCCTGACTGAAACTGCTGAATCATCGTTTCTTATCACACAGAGGCTCCAGCTAATCTGTTTTTTTAATCTGCCATCATTCCAGCTCGTCTCTAACGAAGCACACTGTCCTCTTGAAAAACAACACCAACATAAAAAAACTGAATGGTAAAATAAATGCAAAAACAAAAACAACTCCAGTTGAGAATTCGTTTGATGAAACAATCACCTTGGATATCAAACCACTGATATCTGGGGGGAAAGATTAATCAGCTTCTGTGCTCAGTGTCTTCCATTTCACTCATGTTTACTCAGATGCCCTGACATAACTGGAAAATCCAAAGAACAGGTAAGCCCTGAAGGCATCAAACCGTGCTGCCAACCAGAGTGGACTTGCCTGGACAGGTCCTCCTCCTCATCCTCTTCTCTGCTCACTAAGGTGAAGATGGTTCTGTTACAATCACTTCTGGTCTCTAACAACCAAATAAAGTACCTTCGATTGGAATTTACTGCTAAAATATGGGAGTTTTTATGGGAAAATTTGTTCCTCCACTACCCCGGCCCTGCATGCTTTAGGTGTCTCCTTGCTTCCAAACAGCTGAATTAAAAGAATGGGTGACTAGCAGGTTCCTGCAGCAGTGAGTGTCTGCTGAAGTCATGAATGCATCTAAAACATGCAGGGGAGGAGTGCATGGAGCAGGTTTATAAACCTTTGTGTTGGACAGGATATTTGGCAATGAAACGGATCATATCTGAACAACATGAGCATCTTACCAGGAAACAGGTGAGTGAAGTGATGGCATAAAGGAAATCATGCAAACAATGGTATACAAGGGCCATCGTAGACAGAGAAAAACAAGAGTAAATTTCCACACTTCCTTTCTTTTTCTATCTATCATGGCCCTAACACGCTGTGGTATTCATCAGTGCTCTGAAGTTTTCCTCTCCTTGCTCCAGGTCTGGACAGCCAGTGGAGTTTGAGTCCTCAGCAGCTGCTGCAGCTCCACCTTCTGCCTCCGCCCCCGTCGCCGCCGTCATTCCTCCCTCCACTCAGGGTGATGGTGCCCCCCGACCCGTCGGGCGGCTGGCTCAGCACTAGAGGTTTCTGGGACTTGAGCTTGTGGGCCACAGTCATAAAGATGGCCTCGACGTGGTCGCTGTCGCGGCAGCTCCCGTCTCCCAGGCTGTTGGGGCTCTTGGCGGACGTCTCAAACAGCGGCATGGACTGAGCGTCTGCAAACTGCTGCGCTACGTCCGTGCCCACCTGGACCGAGTCCTGCAGGTCGCACTTGTTCCCCACCAGGATCCTGGGCACCTCGGTTCCCAGGGCGTGCTGCTTGCACTCCTCAATCCAGACGGGGAGGCTGCGGAAGCTGGCGCCGTTGGTCACATCGTAGACGAACACTACGGCGTGGACGTTGCGGTAGTAGTGCTGCACCATGGACTTCCTGAAGCGCTCTTGGCCAGCAGTGTCCCACAGCTGAATCTGGGGGGACAGAGCGGCCTCATTATTTAGTAAACACGAACTAAACCAGACTCTAGAAGCTCTGCTGCTTCCTCCACAGGACTGGGAGCGATGGATAATAACAAGCAGCAGAGAGGAGGCAACATTCAATAAAACTCTGTTTCTTCCAACTAACTGAACATGTTATTTATCCATGATCAATTATTAGCATTACTATTATTTATACTTATGGCATAGTGAAACATCACGGGTTGTAAGCTGTAGTTAGTACTAACTGAACATATTATTTATTATCTATTTATTAGTTATTAGCATTACTATTATTTATACTTATGGCATAGTGAAACATCACAGGTTGTTAGCTGTAGTTAGTACTAATTGAACATGCTATTTATTATCAATTATTAGCATTACTACTACTATTAAGACTCGTGGCACAGTGAAATACTGTTATTGTTAGTCCACTACAGAACATGTTTACTCCACTGGATGACCTTAGATGACCCTGATGAAAACCCATGCTGTCCTGTAAATCATTACAACCAAACAGTTCAACCCAGCCTTCATCAGGCCATCAGATCGAGACCTTTAACTACACCAGAGCAGCAGAGCATGTCCACATTCAATCAGTCAAATCAAGTCAGCCTGTACATCCAACCAGCCAATGCTGCAAAGCACAATGGGTAAGATACTTTTCGGCCTTCTGCTGTAATCATACATGATGTTTTAATGTTTCCTGGTCAGGCCAATGTCAAAAATGAGAATTTGATCTCAATCAACTGACCTGCTTATAAAAAGGTTAAAAATAAATAAAAAGCAAACGAGATGGATTAGCAGAGTTTGCCCACATCCAGGTCATGTTACTGTGGAATATTATCTGCTGCCTGGCTGTAGAGCTGTTAGCATGTCAGGTCAGTCATATAGCAACATTTTTCAGTCAGAGGCTTAAGACTGCAAGACTGACAGCTACCTAAGATGCCTCCTGCCCACAACATCACCGTCCATAATGACGATGGAAGTTACTCTGATTGCTTTATTTACCTTTAGAATGAATAACGTATTTTTTGTGTTTTGTGGTTTTAAGGTGAAAACATCAGCTCTTCTGTAAATTGGAGGAATATTTCTCTATATTTGGTTCTATAAGAGACGAAAAAAATATTCACAGTAGCAGTAGTTGCTTTTGCAATGAAATCCCTTTAACCCATTATAGTTTTAGCTTTTGATATGTTAATGAATTTTTCTGGTCTGCAGCAGCAGAACAGCCTCCTGCACCATCGTGTTTACCAGATTGACGGTTTCAGTGTCTAAAAGACCGCAGTGCACAGTGTACCTTGATTTTCTCTCCGTCAATGTCCACCAGCCTCTCCCTGAAGTCCACCCCGATCGTGGCCTCGGTCTTCTCGGGGAATCTGCCCGCACAGAACCGGAAGGTGAGACAGGTCTTCCCGACGCCAGAGTCCCCGATGACGATGATTTTGAAGATCCGGGTCCTGGGCGGCGGAAGAGCCGAGCTCGTCAGGGACAATTCAGCCGCGGAGCCGCTCTCTGCCATGTCGAGCCGAGACGAGGCACACCAACAAAGGCTCCTTCACTGCTGCTCCCCGGGGAAAGGAAGAAAGGCGGACCCTAAAGAGCCTTCTCGAAGGCGGCTGCCTCTCACATTTACTTCCAGACTCGGATGGTGTGTAAATATCAGCTGGTAGTTATCTTTGAACGGATACTGTAAATGTAAACATTGTATCTCCACCTCCGAACCACGACACCCCCCCACCCTTCCCCTCTGTGAAGCCACGTACTGTACTCGAAGGGACTTTTTTTTCCCCTCCTCCTCCTCCTCCTCCTCTTCTTGTATTTTAATGCTCGATATTACCCATCAGATACCGTTCCCCTTGTTTTAAAGTGGGGGAACGGTATCTGATGGCCATATTTCACCCATCAGATACAGTTCCCCTTATGTTAAAATCACCCATCAGATACCGTTCCCCTCGTTTTACAGTGGGGGAACGGTATCTGATGGGGAATTTTAATACAGGGGGAACGGTATCTGATGGGTGAAATATGGCCATCAGATACCGTTTTACATTTGTAAAACAGGGGGAACGGTATCTGATGGCCATATTTCACCCATCAGATACCGTTCCCCCACTGTAAAACAAGGGGAACGATATCTGATGGATGAAATATGGCCATCAGATACCGTTCCCCCAATGTAAAACAAGGGCAACGGTATCTGATGGGGGATTTTAAGATAGGGGGAACGGTATCTGATGGGTGAAATATGGCCATCAGATACCATTCCCCCACTGCAAAACAAGGGGAACGGTATCTGATGGGTGAAATATGGCCATCAGATACCGTTCCCCCACTGTAAAACAAGGGGAACGGTATCTGATGGGTGATTTTAACATAAGGGGAACGGTATCTGATGGGTGAAATATGGCCATCAGATACCGTTCCCCCACTGTAAAACAAGGGGAACGGTATCTGATGGGTGATTTTAACATAGGGGGAACAGTATCTGATGGGTCAAATATGGCCATCAGATACCGTTCCCCCACTGTAAAACAAGGGGAGCGGTATCTGATGGGTGAAATATGGCCATCAGATACCATTCCCCCACTGTAAAACAAGGGGAACGGTATCTGATGGGTGAAATATGGCCATCAGATACCGTTCCCCCACTGTAAAACAAGGGGAACGGTATCTGATGGGTGAAATATGGCCATCAGATACCGTTCCCCCACTGTAAAACAAGGGGAACGGTATCTGATGGGTGATTTTAACATAGGGGGAACAGTATCTGATGGGTCAAATATGGCCATCAGATACCGTTCCCCACTGTAAAACAAGGGGAACGGTATCTGATGGGTGAAATATGGCCATCAGATACCGTTCCCCCACTGTAAAACAAGGGGAGCGGTATCTGATGGGTGAAATATGGCCATCAGATACCGTTCCCCCACTGTAAAACAAGGGGAACGGTATCTGATGGGTGATTTTAACATAGGGGGAACGGTATCTGATGGGTCAAATATGGCCATCAGATACCGTTCCCCACTGTAAAACAAGGGGAGCGGTATCTGATGGGTGAAATATGGCCATCAGATACCGTTCCCCAACTGTAAAACAAGGGGAATGGTATCTGATGGGTGAAATATGGCCATCAGATACCGTTCCCCCACTGTAAAACAAGTAGAACGGTATTTGATGGGGGATTTTAACACAGGGGGAACGGTATCTGATGGGTGAAATATGGCCATCAGATACCGTTCCCCAACTGTAAAACAAGGGGAACGGTATCTGATGGGTGAAATATGGCCATCAGATACCGTTCCCCAACTGTAAAACAAGGGGAATGGTATCTGATGGGAAATTTTAACACAGGGGGAACGGTATCTGATGGGTGAAATATGGCCATCAGATACCGTTCCCCCACTGTAAAACAAGGGGAACGGTATCTGATGGCCATATTTCACCCATCAGATACCGTTTCCCCTGTTTCACAGTGGGGGAAGTGTATCTGATGGCCATATTTCACTCATCAGATACCGTTCCCCTTGTTTTACAGTTCCCCCACTGTAAAACAAGGGAAACGGTATCTGAATGAACTAATGAATACCGAATACGAACTAGCCCACTTTGGTTTGTTTTGGAGCGATATTGGGGGATGGTGAACTCTAGATGACCTAAAAAATAACGTTTAATATCTCAGAAACCAAAACTGCACAAACGAAAATTTTAACGGCACAAACCTGCACAAACGGAGCACTAACCATTCAGACTATTTGCTGGATTTTTTGACGTGGGTGGGGTGTCAGCTTCACACAGCTGGGGAGGAGCGGCAAGGAGACGCAGGGGGAACCGTATCTGATGGGGAAACGCGGATTGACGTAACACCGGCAATATATTGTGAACAATATATTGTTTACTGCAGTCAGTGCATTAAGTCAATGCACTGACCGGTGTGACTGTCACATGTCGCACAGAACCCATTTCCAAGTAGTATAGCTTTGCTGAAAAACAAACAAAAATTCCGTTTTTTTTTGGCAATCTTTCAAAAATTTCTGTAAAAATAAAAATTGTACAATCTCACTGACCCTGAATATAACACTAAGTGGGATAATTAACTGAGTAGGACATAAAATAATGAGCTCATTATTTTGTGTTTAGTGATTCTGACCAGCTTGATTCACATGTTTTTATCAATATTGAGATGTGAAATTGGCTGTAGATTAAACCCACTTGGCCTGACAGATATTTGTTTTACCATCACATCCAAATTCAAAACCACTCCACTTTATTTGCAATGATTTTGATTTTTTCATGTGGTTTATTTGTTAAAACAGACCAAACACAGTGACTGTCCCAAATAAATTTTGTGTTTAGAATATCTGGTGCATATTTACGGAGGACTGAAACTTAGATATAAAAGCAGAAAAATAAATGCACCACCTTCCTGAGTTTACTTGTGATAACTTCATACTTTTCATTTTTTGAAAACTTTTTATTGAATATCAAGTTTAGCAGAACTGCGCAATAAAGAGGGTCCAATTTAAAAATGTTTTTTATACTTTGTGTTCAGCTGCACAAATTCTATCATTTGAGATACAGAATTTAAAAAGAACAAATGGTCTATTATTTGAATTTTATGTAAAATTGCAAATTATAAATAAAAATAAATAAATAAAAACGACTCGAAATGACTTGAAATTAAAGGTTCCTGACTTGAGACTTGACTCGACTTTTGCCTGTCTTGACTTGAGACTTGACTTGAGGACAGACTTGTGACTTACTTGAGACTTGCAACACAGTGACTTGGTCACACCTCTGGTAGTTACTTTTACAATTATTATACAGCATAATTAAATACTTTACAATGAAACCAAAGAACAAAGCCTGTTTTCAGATCAGCGGATGTGCGTGTGTATCAATCGGGCATTAAGGTGATCCGGAGTCATGTCATTAAAGCGTCTCCTCCAACCTGCCCCACGAGATTCACAGCTGTATCTACAGCAGAGCGATGGATCTCGTCAAGCGAGCCTCCGGTCGGGTTTTGCGCAGCCTCTGGCCACAGCTTTTTTCCAGCTGGCATTCAAAGTTTCAGTTTCCATCTCCTTAATGGCCAATCTATATTAAATATCGTAACTTTATTGACACTCAGGTATAGAAGAAGCACGGAGACCGTTTTTGCCAATCAGGACGCAGAACACTGTGGAAAAAAATGCACAAAAAAATTTGCGAAAGGTGAACCGCGTTATAGCGAGGGTTCACTGTATATGAAATAATTTATAAAATCTAACCGAGTAATTTGTAGAATGGTTGTATGTCTGAGTTTATCTAGGTGTATCTGAGACTTAATTCTCATGCCTGGCCTCATAATGCCTCAGCATTGAAAAGGTGGATTTATTTAAATAAGACAGTTTAGTCAAACATATGCGACACTTAACCTGCAGAACATAATATGAAAGTAAACCAAGTCAATTTCAGCTGAATTTGCATTCAGATAGATCAAGTAGAAACTGACAAGAACCGGATGAAACAACAAAAATGAAAAATGTATTTTCCAATATAAGATCAAAATGGTCCCACACTACTGCGGAAACCTTTCCCTTGAAGCTGCTCCATAGTTGACTCTGTTCCGTAAAAGATCAAGAATTCGTTTGGCAAATGCATTTGACAGATTCGCTGTCTTATAAACAGTCTGGCGCGTTAATGTCATTTCGAAACAGTTCCTGTATCGGTCACGTGACTTGCTGAAACCAATACGCGCACCAACACGGGTGTGGGCATGTCAAGCATGTGAGCTTGACACGTCACACTAAGTTCTTTGATTTGCAGCACTAAGACCCTCATCCTGGCTCTGATTTGTTGTTTCTGACTAGGTGTGCCGTGTCTTCAGATGGTACTGGGAGGAGCGAGGAGGTGGATTTCTTCAGATTGTCTCGTACCATACAGTCACAAGGTGACGGTTTAAACAAATATGTAAAAAAAAAAAATGTTTTTAAAGGTTTTATAAAAAAAAAAAAGATTCATACATACTGAATACTCAAAGCTCTGAAGGGATCACCATATCTATTAAAGTGGATTTCAATCCACACGTTCACCTATCACAGTAGAGGCCTAGTGTAAGCAAACTTCTCCAGCTTGAACATCCCAAAAAGTAGCACTGAGTATTAACACAGGTATTAATTTTTTATTAGAAAAGACTGCAACAGTTACTGTGACCCTTCAGTTTCTCAGCAGGACCATATCTATCATCCATCATGGCCCGGCTCAGAGAGGCAGCATCACCTCTGACTGGAATAGACACAGCTGGATCCATGTTTCCTCATCCTCACTGCCTTATCCACACAGTGGGAGATCTGACTGTACTGACTGCTTCCAGCATCCAGTCACCTTATTGCAGTTCATAGTCATCTATACAGCCTTCTCATCTACTCACAACCAATGAGAGAGTAGATCCTCACACAGACCGTCCCATTATCCAGAAGGGCCGGCTGATCACCGATAGGTGGGAACATTCAAAGAGCAAAAAGTGAACTGGAGGTTTGATTCCGTCAGCTGTGCTGAGGACAGGTGGGAGCAACACCTGAGTTCAGCACATGATTCTCTGATGACCAGCAGATGCTAAACGCTGGGTGGAGTTAGGCCTGTGATGAGAGAGGAGGCTGAAGAGATCGGCCTCAGAGGAGGCTAAATAATCTAATGTCAATTAAGGGCTTTGTAAAAACAAGAGAACATTGTACAAACAGTTAAATTACAAACATATAGGGTGTTGCTGGGCATTCATATATAGACATGAATCTATTTTACTGCAAAAACACAGTAGAATATTCTTTCACTTGGAGGAATAACTCAGGCGAACCACCTGAGCACAAAGTCCTTTGTTGTCATGGAGACAGCAAGTTTACTGCTGGCCCTCTTTCTTCTCCCCCTCTGAGCCGCTGCTGCTTCCACTGCTGCTGCTGTCCCGCTCCGCTGCCATCTGCAAACACCAACATGGAGTCAACCCTCTGCTCATCAGGCAAACACTGAGGCCAGACTCACTGTGAACGACCTTCCTACCTTCTTGTAGGCCATTTCAAAGAGTTTCAGAGACGCCTGCTGCAGGTTGTTTGCTGCCTGTTTGATGTTCTCTCCAGTCTCCGTGTCCTTATTGGCCAGGAGGTCCTGAACCTTCGTGATCTCCTCCTTCAGCTTGTTGCACTGATGACACACAGCAGAGTCATCAATGAGGAAAACAGCCTTAGAATACACAAGTCCTGTGATAAATGCTCACTTCCTGTTCTTTTCAGAAGATTTGATTGGTTAAACTTGACGCTTCATTAGAGAGCTCAGGCTTCTTTTATAACCCTGTTGAGACTGAATGCTGGTGTTTAGCCAGCATTCAGCTCTTTCTATTTTTAGAGGACAGAAATAGTTCATCTTAACATTCTGTAAGGTTTCATGAACTCAAATTCAATAGTTCTTAAGACAATGGAATTAATAATTCTATTATTAATTCTATTAACGATTAGATCAATTAATAATTCTAATCAACAATTATCAATCGACTGATAGGAAACACTTATCAAGATCAAGATACGTTTTCAGCCATATCATCCAGCCCTGCTTGCACGAATGTGTCAAGAGTGAGTTATAGGTAGTCTGAACAATAAACTTAATATATTTAATCATGTCTTTGGACTCAACCACAGTACAAAATTCCAGGCTTTTTTCCATTAGAATCTCTAAGCAAACCCACATGACATAAAGCCACATTTCCCAGACTACAGAAAATGTTGCAGTTGTACCTCATCAGCAGGAAGCTGATCTTTAAACTCCTCCATCTTGGATTCTGTGTCATGGATGATGCCCTCAGCTGTATTGACGGCCTCCACTCGTTCCTGCAGCATCAGTACAGTTACCAGTGAGATGAAGATAAAGCAGTATGTACACCTAGAGGAAATGTTGACGTCTAGACAGCCTCACCTTTCTCCTCTGGTCCTCCTCGGCGTACCGCTCAGCGTTCTTGATCATGTTCTCGATGTCGTCCTTACTGAGACCTCCTGATGACTGGATCACAACTGGAGGAACAAGTCAGAGGTCAGGAGCCTCACCAAGCAGCCCGAGGATTTAAACCTTCCAACTTCAGCACAGCAGGGTTTCCCCCAGAAAACTTGCTTAGCCTGGTGGTTGGAGCGCCGAGGTGGTTCACCGTGTTTTTGTATTAAAAGATGTTAAGTAGACAGGAAATGTAAAAATATTACTGGGTAAATTATATGTTACTGGAAAACATCACCAATGAAATATGATATCTAAACCCACAACTAGTTTTAAAAACGCATCAAAAAATACAATTAAATGAATATCAATTATTTGCACTTCTGTTTAATCCAAATTTAGTCAGCAACTCTATATGGCTCCAGGGCTTGATGGGCCCCATAAATGCTAATATTTTAACATAGACCACAGATATATAAATGTAACATTTGTTTATTGAGATGATCAATGCTGCTAAATTTGATTCAATGGTTTCAGCATACATAAATTAAAAGATTTTAAATTGTTTAACATTTATATGTAAGATTTTAAGGAGCTGGCAAGTTTACTTCGTAAAAGTTCAAAGAAAAATATTCAGATTGTTTTGTTACCATAGCTACACTCTGATGCTGTGAGTTTAATCTTTGAGTTTGAGCTCTGTTTGCCCACAAATTCAAACTAGTAAACTTATTGCTTTCTAGGTTGGTCAATTAAACTACTCCCCTTCTCCCAGATTTCACTAAATCTAACACAGAAGCTGTTAGAGGTGCTGATGATTTTAGCAACAAAAGGGGTTCTTAAGTCAAATTCTGCTCAGGGTCTCATACAGCCTTGGACCGGTCCTGCATGATGAGGTAAACCCAGTGGTGGGAAGTAACGAAGTACAAGTACGTCGTTACTGTACTTAAGTACAATTTTCGTGTATCTGTACTTTACTTAAGTAGATTTAATAATGGATACTTTCTACTTTTACTCCACTACATTTTACAGCAAGTATCTGTACTTTCTACTTCACTACATTTCTACAAACTGTCACGTTACTCGTTACATCCAAGTCGCGTTGCTCTTTTTTTCCATTCAAATGTGAAGTTCAGGGACTTAAGGTGGCGCCGTAAAATCCGAGCAATAACGTGACTTAGTGTCTGTTGTCACCCATCGTCTCCACCTTTACTTGCAAGCGGACCTCCAGACATGCGCAGTGGTTTCCTCTGAGCGGGAGTAATATAATAGCGCTGCATAAATCATAAGATATGGCGACATGTAAAATCAGCAGCGCTTCGCTTTCACAGACAGTGGGACTTCCTCCAATTTTTAGCGTCACTTGGAAGGAAAGCTTAAAGAAAGGTAAGATCTGTGGACGTGATGCTAGCAAAGCTAGCTGTATTGACTGAAACACATGTTGCATCTGCGATGAAAAAAAGTTGTCACTCATGCACTGAATTACTGTGTGGAGGTGTTGACTGAGGTGTCGCAAATATGGGACAACGCTGTGACCAAAGTGCAATATAGTAATATGACATTCATGGACGATCCGATTCTTCTGGACGGATCTTGACCAAGTCCTATAGTGCTGAAGCCTCACTGAAAGCCGTTCTTTGTTCTTGTAATGCTCTGTGTACACTGCAGTAGCTATTTTATTTCATTAAAATATCTTTATATTTAATTGGTGAATAAATAAAACAAGAATGTAGGAACACAGAACATGCTCATTGCTCTTTGTTTTCGTCACCTGTCATGGTGGCAGACGTTGCAGCAGGAGGGAGGATGAGAACAGTCACCTCCTCCTGCTTGGTTCCTTCTTGCTTATTGGGCCTTGGACAGTGTTCATAGTTGAGCATTGTTAATCGCTATGTTTAATGGTGCAGACAATTATTATTTATGACATTGGCAATACCGCCCAGGGTGTTATTTTTTTAGGGATGGCAGGAGACCTCTGTGTATTGTGGCACAGAGATGAAAGCAAAACAGAATGAAGAAGAGTTTGAATTGTCACTGGTTACATTTATTTCAGCTCTAAGCATTTAATATCTAGGTGTTTTTATGGGAAAGTGAATCTTTCAGATCAATTTGAGAAGCAGTTTTGATAGGTGCACTAAATTTTATTGTCATATAGCACGGGGTGCTGGTTTTGATTTGGTCTTGGATTTGGTGGTCTAGACTACAACTCTGCTACGTGGCTCCTTGGTTCCATGTCCTCCTCTGCCAGTTGGATTTCTTTCAAAATAAATGTGTGGCAAAAAAAGTGAAGTTCATGTTATGTTAGGACAGGAGACGAGATGTTTCCATCCCTGAAATTATGATGCATAGAATCACATATCTAAGTCTAAACTATGTTACAGAGTAAACACAATAAAAACATGTTTTATCTGTGGCATTGTTCATTAAAATGGCACATTTCTGATATATTAAAATTAAATACGATCGGTTCACTTAATGATATTAGTGATTAGGCAATTCATTCAGCAAGTACTTTTACTTTTAATACTTAAGTATTTTTAAAAGCCAGTACTTTTTTTACTTTTACTTAAGTAAAATGTTAATGTGGTACTTTGACTTTTACTTAAGTACATTTTTGTCTGTGTATTTGTACTTTTACTTAAGTAAGTTTTTTGAGTACTTTCTCCACCACTGGGTAAAACCATCTCAGTACGCAGAGATGCGTAACAAACAGGAGATTTAATTCAATGTTGCTAATGTGGCTTTAGTAGCTCTTACATTTCTGTCTGTTGAGTTGTTAACAAGGGGACACAGAAACTATTTTGGTTGGTCGAGAGTTTATGGGATGAGTTTCTCAGATCTCCGCGCAGCCGCACACATTAACTCTGGCTGACTAAGTGGAAAAAGCATTTGATATGGTTTGATGCATCATGTAACCAGAACAATAATAATAAAATAATATACAACCAGCGTGATGCGGGACTGCAAGGTAAGCACGAAAGCTCCTCACTGGGCTGAACCTGCATGATGAGGTTAGCACTGGCTTGTTAACCACCAACGCTCTGGCCAACCGGAAACATAGACATAAACTTCATCAGCATAGACGCAGCCGGGCGCTGGGCAGCGTCTTGAGATGGAAAAGCTGCACAAAATCCTTTGTCCACAAATATAAATCATTCTCACCGCTCCTCAATGAACCTCTGAACGCGCAAGTTATTTCTGCGGTTCACGTAGTGCTGCGCAACCAGAGCTAACGCGGTGGGGTTTAAACTCCTACCTTGATCAAAAAACTCTAGAAAGAAACAAAAGTCCTCACAGGGGGTTGATGTAAATATCCATACAGGTCAGCCTGTGTCCAGTTTGAGTAAAAGGAGGTGGTAAACTTAAGGCTGCTGTAGTGTGCGAGGCAATGGACAGAGGCGCCAGCGGTGTGATTGGTCAGGTTTTAAAGGCATAAATTATAAACCTACCTTCTATAAATATGTTTTTAGGAATAAATCTGCTCCGCCAGTGAAATGCTCAGAGCAACAGACACGCTTGCAATCCGGCTTAAAAAAAAAACAAAAAATTTTTTTTATTATTATTTTCATAAGAGCATAAACAAGAAAGGCCTAGCCTGACGGTGGCGCTAATAAAGCATGGTGGGCTGCCAGGTATAAAATTCACGGGGGGAAACCCTGTACAGGAAACTCAAGTTTGAATTCAGTTCCTCAGTCAAAACTGAGTAGAACTGCCTGCATTTACAGTAGCAGATCGGCTGGCGTACGCCTATCAGCTTTGTACCTGTTCAGCATCAACAGTCTCCGCTCATTTCCTTTCCAATTATGCCTGTCGCGATAAACGATAAATCAATTAATCGCACGATAAATTAAACCCATCAACCTCATTTTAATTATCGGCTTTATCGTCTCCTCCTGCCTTTTTTCTTTCTGTTGATGAATGAAAAAAGGTTGGGAGCTCTGGTGCTCTCCGCTAACCCTCCCTTCCTCATTTGCTCGGTGTAATGTCCAGCTCACACTACACGAGTTGTCGGCCGACTGTCGGCCCATTTTCAAAGCCTGAGAGACACATGAGCCAACAGAAATCCTAGGTATAATGGTTTAAATCGGGTTCGATTGTGCCGTGTGGTGTCCAGCCACATGGGCACAAAATAATGGCTACAAGTCCAGTTAACCAATTTTAAAATCAGACATTAATCAATGCTTTACTAGAACCTACCAGTGATGCATGTGGATAGAGTCAGCGTAAAGTTCTGACAGAATGAAAATTGAAAATCATTATAACCTATTTAAGTCACGTTAACGAAGAACAGCTGAAAAGTTAACAGGTTTATCAACTGCAGTAGCAATTTGGCTCCAACTCCTCTCCTTGTCATTTCTATATTCTTTGCACGAAATGTTGAATAAATATTAATGTTGTCTGCACATATCTCCGGGTTGCTGTGCCAGTTGTTTGGGATTCCCCTCCGTAATTTCCCCTCAGAAAGCACGGAGGAGAATCTGCGCTTTCTGATTGGCTACCTGTCACATTCAACAGGCTGCGTTAAGCTCCCAGTTGGGGAAAACCCCTGATTTAGATCGGAGCGGCCACGACAATCTACCGTAACACACCACACACTGCAAGATGATCTGTTACGAAATCACTAGCGAGAATCTTAGATCGGTCAACAATCTAAGATTGTCATAGGAGTAAAAAATAGTGTAGTATGAACTACTGCATTAGGTAGTCGGATGTGCCCATCTTGTCCATTTAAATCTAGTGATTACTGAAGGGGAATATAGTATACAGACTTCATAATCTGCACTCTTTTGGTTGAATGCAATATTTATTTCCACTTTGGCTTTATGTTACTTAGTTTTTATTCAAGTACGTTTTTTGTTAATGGAGACTGAGAATCCATTTTATTTTTGTTTTTGGTTGTTTCGTTTATTTAGTTCATCAGTTCCAGTGTCATGTGTTCTTTTGAAAATAAAGTGTATCTATCTATGGCAGGAAATCGCATGCATTATTAGTCATTTCCATTAAATCAGTGTCAAAAGGTCTTGAAACAATATTATCGTTTTTCACAATAATTCTTTAGACAATTAATCGTCTAGCAAAAATTGTTATCGTGACAGGCTTATTTCCAATTCTTTCTTTAGAGATTTATGTCTGGACATTGACTGGGCCATTCTTTGATGTTCCCAGTAAGCTGCATTAAAGCCAAGTGGCTCTATAGACTCCTCCAGTCAGGCCGTACTCACTTTGCTGCTCGCGGCCCGTGCCTTTATCCTTGGCTGACACGTGGACGATGCCATTGGCGTCGATGTCGAAGGTAACTTCGATCTGAGGGACTCCGCGGGGGGCTGGAGGGATCCCCACCAAGGTGAACTGACCCAGCACCTTGTTGTCTGCTGCCATCTCTCTCTCCCCCTGACACACTTTGATTTCTACCTGAGTCTGGCCATCAGCTGCTGTGGAGAACACCTTCAGAGGACGCAGACAAGACAGGGATACTGCAGTGGGTTCTGTGGTGAACCGGACCGGGCCAGTGGTGCTGCTCCACCTACCTGGCTCTTCTTGGTGGGGATGGTGGTGTTCCTGTTGATGAGCTTGGTGAAGACGCCTCCCAGGGTCTCGATGCCCAGTGACAACGGAGTTACGTCCAGGAGGAGCACATCAGTGACATCACCGGCTAGAACTCCACCCTGAATGGCTGCTCCTATGGCGACGGCCTCGTCAGGGTTGACCGACTTGCTCGGGGCTCGGCCAAATAGATCCTGAACGGTCTGCTGGACCTGCACACAGAGAGCCACAGGGTTACTGACAGCTTTACTGTGTTACATTTCTGATGCATCCCACTGTGCAACACCCCTCCTGGCCAGCAGGTGTTACAATTCTATCAATCTATTGTGCTCCCTTGAACAGGTTAAGCTAGGTAAAAAAACAAGTTTTATATTTTTGGCACAGAATAATTCTTAGATAATGAGATTTTAGTCTGCTCAGTATTCTTTTCAGAATAAGCTCTGTCACTTTAAAACCAAATAAGCTGCCGCTGGCCACGCTCCCAACTCAATGTTTACACTTGCACGTGAAAACAGCTGCAAACAGATGCACAAGTATACAATTATAAATATTTGAATAGCATTAGTAGAGCCTCCTGCACAACAAACAACACTACAGCAAGAGGTTTCTGGATGGTATGTCAACAACAAAACACTTGTCTTTTCCAACAGCCATTGTACAGTGCATACAGCGGTAAAACCTGCTGACCAAACCTCCTGGAGCTCCACTTGGGTTGATGGGTAACAGCACAGTGTGACTCAATAATCGGGAGGGGTTTTTGAAATGGCTCGTTTTTCCCAGACAACAAAAAATGACCTTATTTGAGTGTTTTTTTTAAGCAGCTGGGATGTTTTTATAAGCAGTAGAAATCCAAATGGAAGTACAAATGCATAGTAGGTCTCCTTTAATGTGCTGCTCAGTTCTCCCAGCAACACTAGTTTCTCGGATAAATCTCAACCAGTCCTGAACAGGCTCTGCTGAATGATCACAGGTATCCTGTTAATACCTTGGGCATGCGGGTCATGCCTCCCACCAGCAGCACCTCTCCGATGTCTCCCTTGGACACTTCGGCGTCCTGCATGGCCTTCTGGCAGGGGGCCATGGTGCGGCGGATCAAGTCGGCCACGATGCCCTCAAACTGAGAGCGGGTCAGCTTCATGTTCAGGTGTTTGGGTCCAGAGGCGTCCATGGTCAGGTAGGGGAGGTTGATGTCCGTCTGGGGAGCAGAGGAACATGTCAGTGGACGGTGTGTGTGTGTGTAGGGATGGTCTGCAGGAGCTACTGACATTAAAACACACTTCCTACCTGCAGAGAAGAGGACAGCTCACACTTTGCCTTCTCTGCAGCCTCTCTGACCCGCTGCAGCGCCATGTTGTCCTTCATCAGGTCCACACCAGACTGGAGAAACAGAGTCAATAAAAGCCACCAGAAGGAAGAAAGCAGTGTGTCACAATGCTCAACTACGGCCCTGTGATTTTTACGATGCGGAAAACAAGGATGGAATCATGGAATTTAATAAACAAAATGGAACCAACCAAATGGGTAATTTAATTTAATTAGTGGATTTCCGCACGGCCAACAAAAAGGATCTACCAGTAGTTCCTGTGGCGTTATGGAGGCGAGTACAAGTTTTTACTTTTTATAGTTTTCTTTTGTGACAAATATTTTGGTGTTGAGTTTAACTCTAATGCATTTTCAAAAGGGAGACTTTTTGTTAAAAACAAGATTCTTAGTTTTGGAGACTTTTTGTTAAAAACAAGATTCTTAGTTTTGAACATAATGTTTGAGTTCTAAAAAAAGAGTGGGAAACTAACACCTTTTAAAGTTAATGTTCTGTGAATCACAGCACTTTGTGTCATTTGTGAAACAGAAAAACAGAAACAACCTCAAGTTATCGATCTGTTAATTTTTTTAATTCAGAGCATGATTACATTCTGGGGTAACAAATATGGCTAAAATGAAAAACATGTCTTTTGAATAATTAAAACGGAATACGTGGAATTTGGGGAAATAATCAGACATAGAACCTAACTCACCTCTCTCTTGAACTCCTTCACGATGTGTTTGAGGAGGTGCTGGTCAAAGTCTTCTCCTCCCAGGAAAGTGTCTCCATTGGTGGATTTCACCTCAAAAACTCCCTTCTGGATCTCCAGGACTGAAATGTCAAAGGTTCCACCACCCAGATCATACACAGCGATGCTGGAAGAGCAGCAGACGTGTCATTTAACCTCAGGTCAGCAGCATCAAACATCAACATTACTCTGATTGTTACTCACATCTTGTCCTGGGTTTTGTCTAATCCGTAGGCCAGAGCAGCAGCGGTCGGCTCGTTGATCACACGCAGGACGTTAAGGCCGGCGATCTGACCGGCGTCTTTGGTGGCCTGAGGACAGACAAGTGAAGCTCAGTTCATCCTGACAGCAGCCAGAGGAGGCCTGGTCTGAGTCATCTAAAACCAGAAGAAACTCTGGTCAATTCAAACCTGATAGAACTCATGTGTTTATTTCATTTCCGGTAGCTGTACAGACAACTCATTGTCCGGGGTCTGTTGATGGAATAAACACTGAGCAGACACATTTGTACCATTTATCCCATCTGTTACATGAGTTGGGATTAGGGCTGTATAAATAAATCGATTTGGCGATATATATCAATATTTTTCGCCTTCGGAAAGTATCGATTTTTTATCTGCTAGTATTGATCCGTTAAACCATATAACCATAGAGCCTTATAGCTCTTTTTAACATCTAATTTGTTACGGTGTAGCAGCAAGACTCCGCCTCCCTCAGTCTCACTTTCAACTTGAGCTTAAAGTGCACATTATAAACTACACACCAGTTTTTAAATTGTGTTAATAGGTCAAGAATAACCGGAATTATGCTAAAAATAGTAAATCATATTTTCCCGAATATCAGAGAAATGTCAAAAGCGCCGCCATTCCCCGGCTTTTCCGATTATGTGAGAGGGAATGAGCTTCCAAACGTACAAAACATTAGATTCCTGTGTCTTTGGAAATGTAAAATCTTAAATAAATAATGATGGGCTGTATTGTGTTGCTGAGAAACGAAGTAAAGTTGCGCAAGTAACCGTGAAAGAGAAGCGGAACGGAGAAGCGGCGCGAACGGAGCAGCTGCAAAAACAGTAAGATCGCAAAATTAATGCAAATTTCGACTGGTAGCATTCACTTCGTAATTAGTTTTTATCTTGGCGGTTTCTGTTCTGTATATAAAGGATTACCCGAAGAATGAACATGGGTTGATAACATCCGCAGCGGGCGCGCAGCGGCGCTGTGTTTTGAGCAGAAAGATGAAGAGGAAAAACCCGCAGCCGGAATCCGCGGCGCAGTGAGGATTTCCATAACAATGGCTGATCGATCATTCTTATTAGCAACAGACAAAGAGTATCAGAGACTGAGAGAACGATGAGATCCTGGCAGTCTGAGAGGCAGCTACTCAGAGATCCAAGCAGGGGAATAGCAGCGCTGCGTAGCTGCAGGGAGTTGATCACTAGGTGAGGCGGAGCCACTACTTTAGCAGTTAGTAGGAAACAGCTTACAGTCACGGCTAACTCCGGGAGCCAAGGTAGAAAAGCCTTTTCCCCCCATAGTCCAAAAGACTGCATTTGTGGCTGCATTTTTACTCCAAAATGCAGCCACAGTGTCCAAAAGAAAAAACATAAGTGCAATCATTTGCATATTGAGAGTCTACAGAGGCTGATAATCTCCCCACTCTCCAGGATTACAGTTTAAACTTTTGAGTTTTATGTCAAATCCACATGAATTAAATGACAGAAACTAATCATCTCACTGCATCTTTGATTCATTTTGTCCAGCTGCAGACTGTTAGACTGTCCAATCAGAGCCAGGTATTGTGTAGTTGATGCTTTTAATCAGTTTTCAGTTAACTAAATGCAAGTCTATGGAACACAAAATGTCACTAAAATCACTCTGTCCTAAAATCTTTCAGAAAATGCAGTGAATCGTAGCGGATTGTATCTCTCAACAAATATCGTGATACATATCATATTGTGACCAGAATATCGTGTATCGTATCGTGAAATTATTGCATCACTACACCCCTAGTTGGGATTGTTCTATATTTCAATTTTTCCTCCAACAACTGGGAGCAGCTGATTGGCATCACCAAAATTCAAAGGATAAATGAACTATGACCCCCAGAAAGAGCTGAAAAGAGCAGTATGGGGAGAAGGAAGTTCAAATCCCAGACTGCACTGGGATTTGCTCCTCTGTACTTTAAAGAGGAGCAGCAAAAACAAATGAAGAAAATTAACAGAGCAGCTAGCAACTGATGTCATCCAAGGAATATTATGCTGCCAGCAAAACTGACATGCTAACATGTCCATTTTGTTGACATGTGAGCAAAACTGACTTCTTCATATTTGTTGCAAGCAGGGGCAGATCTAGAAAAAATATCTATGCGGTGGCAAGAGGGAGGCAGAGATTTTTTCAGGGGTGGCAGCATATGCCAGTGTGTGTGTGTCTATATATTTATACATATATATATTCATTCATTCTCACATTTAGCTTACACAGATCTAACACATTGGACTGAATTTACTCGTTGCAAAATATTGTTTTTAACTTGCATTGTTTCAAAATGAGGTTCATGTAGCACCGAGGCCTAAATATAATTTAATATAGTACAGCTAATTATTTACGTCTTTCATACTCCTGCTAATTGATATGTACGACTGGATTGGACAGTGCCCATTAGTCGCTATGTGATTCATTGAGCTATGTCCAGAAAACCATTTTATCCCAATGCAGGACGAGCAGAAATCACAAAAATATTAGTAGTGCCATCATTTCTTATCAGATATATCTATTAAATATGACTAAAAATAAAGATGAAAAAACTGATGTTTGATACATATATTCTCCGTGATACGAATCTATAAACAATTTGATTCAGATAGTTCTGTCAAGATGCAAGAAGGGGTGAATTTCTCTTGATATTGGTCAATCGTTATATTTTAAAATGCTGTAGGAGCCGTAGTTTGATGACTGCTATAAATATCGCCACATTTCACAAACAGAGGGAATTAGTTGAGTTTTTGTCACTTGTTTAACTTTTAGGAATTGCAGCGGCTGCAGACACTGCGCCACATTAAAGGTAGAATAGAGGTGATATACAGGTGGAGAACCAAACTAGACAAAACAACTCCTATTCTGCCTTTTCTCGCTCTGTGTATCGGCATTACATGGGACCCGTTACCATGGCAACGGACAGACAACAGCTCAACGAGCAGATAGATCAGAGATTACCAATCAGGGGAATCAACACCAAAAGACAAACATTTCCCACACACAAAGTACCCAAAAACACTAAAACGGAACATAAAGTGTTACATTATGCTGTCAGGCTTGATGTCTATATTGTGATTATTAATATATTTTCACCTGACACACCTGCTCTAGTTGTCTTAGCTTAGCTAACAGAACCAAAACACACCAAACTGCACAGCACATGTTAAAGTTATCAAAGTCAATAGCGGACCAGCAACAGTTAGGCTAGTATAACTGACTCACTGCTCACTTGTTCAATGTTTTCTTTAAATTAAAACCATTTCCTCACCTGTTAAATCTGAAGTCCTTGTTATCTATGGCTGTCATAGGGTTGAATTAACCACTAAATATTGCGTCCTTTTTTCAGATTCTTTGCGCGATTGTGGTATTTTCCTGACCACTGATATATTCCTGATTCAATGGACAGCAATGGCGTGTGTGTGGCACACAACAAGTCACGTAATGTCCAGTCCTGTTATCAGAGCCTTGCGCTCTGTCTCTGCACTTCCCGCTACTTATCAGTAGGTGTCAGGTTACATTGTGTTGCATTCAAAGTTGTCGGAAAAAAGAGCTTCATGTGCTTAATGTCCGATTTGCCATAACTATTGAATTCAGTCGCCAGCCTTGAAACCCCTGGCAACAGGGGTTTCAAGGCTCTCATTTGGGGTGGCAACTGACACCCTATGCCACCCCAGTAGATCCGCCCCTGGTTGCAAGCCTGACCTGCTACTGGAGATCTTTCAGTATCACCATCCACAACAATTCTCTGAAGATACTTGGATGGTATGAGTTATACAATTTAATTTCCCTTTGGGATAAATACAGTCTTGTTTTCAGTCCTGAGCAGCCTTTCGCTTTTCTGAATACGGTGACCCAGTTCGCTCATGTTTAGAAGCAATATGTTCAGTAGGCAAAGCCAGAAGCTGAGGAGCCTATTGGAAACTAAGCATCATCAAACTGAAGCCCAAACAGCCCAACAGGGGATTAATAAAAGAGCAGTGTGTGTGTGTGTGTGTGTGTGTGTGTGGTACCTGTCTCTGAGAGTCATTGAAGTAAGCTGGAACAGTGATGACGGCGTTCTTCACGTTGCTGCCCAGGTAGTTCTCTGCAACACAATCAGAATCAGAGCACCATCTTCTGCTCCCTCACAGAACCGCTTAGCTGGCGTTCCCCTGCAACATACCTGCCGTTTCCTTCATCTTCATCAGGACAAAGGCTCCCACCTGGCTGGGGGAGTACATTTTCCCATGAGCCTCCACCCAAGCATCGCCATTAGAGGCCCGGACAATCTTGAAGGGGACATTTTTTCTGAGGGAGGAGAGAAGCAGAATATTAACATCATGTGTGTTCAGGGATCGACCTGCACTCCTCTGGAGAGTCACTCACATATCCTTCTGGACCTCAGCGTCGTCAAAGCGCCGGCCAATCAGCCGCTTGGTGGCATACAGCGTGTTCTTAGGGTTTGTGACAGCCTGGCGTTTAGCAGGCATGCCCACCAGTCGCTCCCCCTCCGCCGTGAAGGCCACAACTGACGGGGTGGTCCTCGCTCCCTCTGCGTTCTCCAACACCTGCAGGAGGAGGAGGTACTCTTCAGGGTGGGTTTGGCTTTTTTCCAAAAACAGTTAATACGCTACAGGGGAGGTGTAAACATGATTTCCAAATAGTTACATAGATACATCAAATCTCTCCCACCCAACTGTTGGATATGTGCCTTATCAGAGGCACAAAGCTAAAAAAAATTTAACTGCAAAGTTCCAGTTCAGAGGAGAAAACTCTCCATTTTTCTGAGATGTGGTCCATGCTAGTTTGAAACCTCTACTTCCTGTTTAATACAGACAGTAACATCAGCATTTGATGAAATTACGCCTTACGTAGCCTGGTTGATTCGCTCCAAGCCAGTAGATGAAAACATGCCTACTTTGCAACATTTTAGGAGTTTGCTCAAAATTTGAATTATAATTGGATGTAAACAAAACTACTGAACACCAGTTTTCTGCTCTTTCTACAAATAAAAATATTTCAAAAAACATATGCTCAATAGGAACCAAAACGACCTATGAGGACAAAAATAAATAATAGAGGTGTGCCGATCAATCGGTCACCGATCATAATCGGCCGATTTTCGTGAAAAAGTGCATGATCGGTGATCATTGGTTCTTGTTGCCTATACCGATCACCTGCATCTCATTTCGCAGCCTGCCTGTGCAGCTGGTCTCCTCTTTCCTTCACACTGCGCAAATGCGCAGCAACAAATCCTTATCGATGTGGAACTATAACGCACTGAGTGAATTGGGTAGTTTGCGTGTTGCGGCGGAAAATTGAAGCACGTCAAAATGCATCAACACAACGAGGCTAATACGACATAAAAACAATGCCATTCTTGACGGAGTTGGGCTGCAACCCCTGGCAAAAAGTATGGAATCACCAGTCATGGATGAGGACTCAGTCAGACATTTCATGCTGTAAAACAAACTCGGATCAAAAACATGATTCAATAATAAGGTCATTCCAAAGTGCAACTTGTTGGCTTTCAGGAACACTCAAAGAAATGAAGAGAAAACATTGTGGAAGTCAGTGAATGATACTTTTATTGACCAAGCACAGGAAAATAAATATGGAGTCACTCAATTCTGAGGAAAAAAGTGTGGAATCATGAAAAACACAAACAAAAGACCGTTTAAAATACATCACTAGTATTAAGTTGCACCACCTTTGGCTTTTATAATGGCTTTCAGTCTCTGAGGCATGGACTTGATGAGTGACAAACGGTATTCTGCATTAATTTGGTGCCAACTCTCTTTAATAGCAGTTGCCAGATCAGCTTTGCAGGTTGGAGCCTTCTTGTGGACCATTTTTTTCAATCTCCACCACATGTTTTCAATTGGGTTGAGATCTAGACTATTTGCAGGCCATGGCATCGACTGAATGCGTCTTTCTCCAAGGAATGCCTTCACTGTTTTTGCCCTATGGCACGATGCATTGCCATCTTGGAAAATTATTTAATCATTTCCAAACATCTGTTCAATTGAAGGGATGAGAAAACTGACCAAAATGCCAATGTAAACTTGTGCACGGACAGAAGAATTAACCACAGTCATCTCCCCAGTGCCTTTGCCTGACATGCAGCCCCATATCATCAAGGACTGTGGAAATTTGGTTTTCTTCAGGCAGGCCTCTTCATAAATCTCACTGGAACAGCACCAAACAAAAGTTCCAGCATCATCACCTTGTCCAATAGAGATTCTTGACTCATCACTGAAGATAACTTTCATCCAGTCTTGTTCTTTTATGTTTAGGTATCAATGCTGGTTTTTGTTTAGCTTTCCTGTATTGAAATTCTATATCCTGTAGGCAATTTCTTACGGTTCAGTCACACACATTGACTCCACCTTCCTCCCATTTATGCTTCATCTGTTTAGTTGTACTTTTTTGGTTTTCAAGACAAATGGCCTTAAGTCGTTTGTCTTGATGTTTTGATGTCTTTCTTGGTCTACCAGTACGCTTGGCTTCAACAGCCATTCTATGCCATTTGTATTTGGTCCATATCGTGGACCAAATACAAACGGGCTGACTGTGAACAGCCCACATCTTTAGCAACCATGCATGAAGGGTTACCTTCTTCAAGAAGTTTCACAACCCTCTCTTTTGTTTCAAGGGACATTTCTCTTGTTGGAGCCATGGTTCTTGCCACTCCACTTCGTCCAGCAGCCCTCCAAGGCGTCATGAATGCAGGTGTTTTTAACTGCAGACTAATGGGCACATCTCATCTAGGGCAGGTGTCCAGTTAGGGAAAGGAAAAAGACTGGGTGTGTCCTTATTTTCTACCTCCAAATTGAGTGATTCCACACTTGTTTCCTCAGAATTGAGTGACTCCATATTTATTTTCCTGTGCTTTGTCAATAAAAGTATCATTCACTGACTTCCACAATGTTTTCTCTTCATTTCTTTGAGTGTTCCTGAAAGCCAACAAGTTGCACTTTGGAATGACCTTATCATTGAATCGTGTTTTTGATCCGAGTTCGTTTTACAGCATGAAATGTCTGACTGAGTCCTCATCCATGACTGGTGATTCCATACTTTTTGCCAGGGTTGTACATCGAGGCTCACTGCAATAAAAAAGACATATGGAAGAACAGATAGCAGGTAAAGCAGCGCACAGCTACAAACACTCACCCGGATTATTAGCATGACGGTCAGAAAGCTAAACAAATAACCCGTAAAATTATTTAAGTCTTCGAGCTGCGATGTAAGACGCTGGTTCTGCTCTCGCTCTTGAACCGCTGCTACGCGCAACAGGTAGAATATTTCACAGACGGAGCACTGCTTCTGCTCCACCTGGTAGTGAACTCTCACACCAAACCTCTGTTTAAAGCTGCAGCATCTAACCTAAAAAAATACATTTTACATACACATTTAAAACTTTCGCTGTCCTAACATGAGACAGGTAATCTCTTAAAAAAAATAATCGATCTCCTCCCTGCTCTGCATAATTACTCCGCTCAGTCAGAAACAGCCACTCAGAACTAGCAGTAATCAGCTAGCCGCCATGCTGTCAGGAAGTTTTCATTCAGTAACTCTGGATTGTTTATTGTAATGGAATCTGTGTTTGCCTTCGAATGTTAAGTTTTATACTTGAATTTTTTTGGCAATGTTGAGAGGTTTTATTTTGGCTCTTTGCATTATTTAGCCTCTTCAGAGCCTTCATATGTTATCAGTCTGTTAAAGATAGTATTACCAATAGCAGTACAATTTGTCTAAATTAAGATGAATTCATGGTTCCTTTTTCCACATAATGTAACTGTTTATGATTTTTTAAAAAATTAAAAATTGTGTGATCGGTGATCGGCCCTCATGGGTGATCGGTATCGGCAGGAAAAAACCTGATCGGCACATCTCTAATAAATAAATAAAATCAATGCTTGACATAAATACCTCAGTATGAACATGACTTGACACTAACAAATGATGTTTAATCATTTACCTATTCCAATATGCAACAATAAGATCTAATCAATGAAAAGCCAAATAAAGTAGGTTTGCCGACTAACTTTGAGACAGCAGTTCTGTTTAAAGCAGTGTGTCCACATTACTGAGCTAATCCTCACCTTGGCCTGCTTCCCCTCCATGACAGCAACACAAGAGTTGGTGGTTCCCAGGTCAATGCCAATCACTGACCCCTTGATGGCTTCCGACCTGCAGCACATACACATTTCACACCAGGAAGTGATGAGTTTGTGTTTCACACTGTGTAGCTGGCTTTGAACATGGCTAAATTTCCCTCAGCAGTATGACAGCATTTCTACTCACGCATAGTCTCTTCTGGACAGAGCTCTGATTGCATCCGACTGGAACCCACTCCAACATGCCTTAGAACATAAAATTACAAAATGACTCAGAACCCACTGAAATTACAACGAGGACCGCTCTATATTAACATGTTAAACTAGATGAAGTCAGAAGATTCCCGGGCCCCTTTTTAGCGGTGTAACAGCATGAAGCGGGTGAGGAGACTCATGAAGGTCACAGAACCATTTACTAACCTCTTGGAAAAACCTTGTCAGAAAATTTGCATAGTTCGAAGACGAATGGACAGTTCTTAAACTGTTTTAAAACTAGCATAAATTTTAATTCTGCTTAATTTCTTCATGTAATAACTTCTTAGGTTGATGCGTGAACGTTTTGACGCATCCTGTCGTGATGAGTTTGGTAGTAAACTGAAGAGCACGAGCAGCTCACCATCACCCAGCAGATGTTCAATAACCCAGCAAAGAACTAAATGTCACGAACCACTTCGGTCAACCTCAAAAGCTTTTCACTAAACTGCGAGGTGGCCTCAATCTAGCACTGCTAGCATGCTGTGCTAAGCGGCTAGATGTCAGGGTGTCATGCCGGAATGAGCACTGAGCGTGTGTAGTAATAAAATGGTTGACCTCTTACCTTCTTCACCAAAGACGACACATTTCGAGAGCAGATTTTGGTTGGCAAAGACCTTGAAACGCTCCTTGCGACACCCAACATTTCGACAAGCCGTCTTGAGTTAACCAAAGCTGTTTCCAAACGAGCAAACAAAAAAGCAGCGCAGTAGGCTTAAAGCCCGAGAGCGACTTGAGAACAGCTTAACTGTGGAGATAAAGCTGCAGAAGTATCCTGTGTCAGTGTCCAAGCGGAAAGATGTTCCAGCTCAGGCCCGTTCTGACTACTTGTGTCTGGTCTGCAACAGCAAAGGAAGTGCGGAGACGCTTCTGGAATGATCTAACACGTGTTACACCAGTCACCATAGACATCAATACGTAGACCCCTCATAGAGCGCTGAGTCGTACGTAAAACCGTCCGCCATCTTCTATGTGGCAGCAGAGCGATCGTAGCTCCTTAAGTCCTGTGCTGTGTGGACTTGTTTCAACCGTTTTACGAAACAAACTGGATCCATTAGGATTACCTTCCCCAGGTAAGGATAAAATATAAGAATTACTTGACTTTGCAGCCAGAAATTCGCTTCTAAACAACCGGAAAATATTTTCTATGTAGCTAAATTGGCCCGAAATAACCGCTGATTGTTAGCATAGCAGCTAACGTTTTCATACTGTTTTCTAATGAGAAAGAGCTGATGAAAAACCGTTAGAGGAGAAATTAATTAAAGACTAGGGGATTTTGTGAGGAAAGATCAGTCAGGATCAGAGCTGGAGCTGCTGTTATTCAGTCTCTGTTTCACAGCTCATTCACCATGTCGATATTTAGCTATAAAGATGCTACGTGTCAGAGCCCAACATGCTGAAAATGTCTTTTTATGAATGTGAAGGAAACATGTATTTTCTATTTCACTTTTGGATAACTTCTCTTTTATTCTTGGCTTTAGCCTGTGAACCAGAACGTCTCAGAAGTTATTGGAGTTCTCCCAGTGTGACCAGCAGACTGAACACTGGTCACAGGCTATTTAATAAATAAATGTTTTATTCTTTCACTTTTTCTGTATTTTTAAATATTTCAATCTGAAGTATTAGTGTATTAATGTAGCTTATGTAATGAAATAAAAATAATTTACTCTGTTAGAATTATTTTCACTCTTTGCTGTCAATAGCAGAGTTGACATACTGTAATAAATATTTATTCTCTGGAAAAAAAGTAAGAAAAATATGTAGTTTAATGTTTGACAATGACTGATTTATAAATCAAAAGTAATTTCTCAATAACGTATAAAAATACAGGAAAATTATTTGTTTCTTGTCTTGAAATGTTAAATATACATTAAATTATGGAATTATGTAAATATATTCTTTAATAAAACACTGTAAAAATGTGTCTGTTTATCAATTTCAATATAAAAGTTATCAGAATCATTTCTTATCAAATAAAACATTGTGCTCTTTATTCAGAAATGCCCCAAAACAATTAATAATCACCTCAAAAGTTAGAAACGCTCTCTTTAGTGATTTCTTTGATTGCCAAATATATTGTGTGTGAGAAAATGTGTCAATGGCAGGTATTAACTTAAAATACTTTGTAGAACAGCACTTTATAAAGAAAGGTCCATTCACTTGTATTAGCTGACTGGTAGATATTCCACATTCAATATGGCGGACGCTGTTACGTATTGCAGCAACGGGCCGGCCAGCTCCATGAGGCGTCTACGTATTAATGTCTATTAAAGTCACCACCGAAGGACCCCGAATTAGGCTGTACAGCTACTGCCTGAAAAATTATATTGAATGGCAAAATATTCTACGGCCGCTCGTGAATACTATGCATATATATGCCAGACGGTATAAACTGAACAACAATTGTAAAAAATTATCGAGATTATACAGCTTGTTATTGTTGTCCTTTTCTGTTTTTTGTGAGTGTGGCCGGAATGGGACAGACACAGGTAGTGGGGCATGTGAAGGTCATGATGTAACAAAAGCGAAGGTTTCACGTGCGTTACATGAGTGATGCTGAATGAATGTATATGTTGTGTCATAACCCATCCATACTAGCGCCAATACACACTATTACGATTTTATGTGGCTGTTTTTTTATTGTTAGTCCTGTTAGGAAAATAAATTAAAAATATGCTAGCTTTAAAACTTAACCACATGTACAATATTATATAAAATTAACAGCGTTTTAAAATTAAAACATCTGGTTCTAAATTGCCTCCATGGTCCAGTGGGCATCTCATTTGTAGGATGTTTATATTAAATGTAACACAATAAGTTGAATTTAAAATAGTTTAGTTATTAGTTTTCTATCATTTAAAACAGTTCTTAACCTCCCTGTGGACTGAGCACACATTCACAGGAGGTCGTGGCTGTTTGTGTGAGTTTAACCTTTTGACCATTTTGACAAGATTTAAACAGCTGGTGTAAAACTGAATGCAACATAGAATATCTGTAAAACACAGTCTAATTTGTAATCTCTCGTAGTTGTTAACATGTCTTGACTGAAATAGCCTAATTATAGTTTTCAGATTAATAACTTATTATGCCCTATTGACCTTTATGTTACCTGTAGTTACAGCAGATTGCCTGCTAGATTTTCTGATCTGCCCTTAGTTTGAGCGGGAAACAATCAGGCGCAATTCTAGCTTTCACACTGATCTGTGAAAAGCCATAAAACTGCATGAGTTCAGGCCAGTGGAGGAGAAGGTCTGCTTCCACTTGTTTAGATAAAGGAGACAACTGGTGTTTGATCTTGAAAACAAATTGTAGGGAGTTTCTAACTTTTAAGAGGGTCCGAGACAGCTCCTTGTTGGATGAGCAAAGATATGCCTTATTTCAATAAATTAAAGAGAAGAATATGCCTTTACTATAAAAATTTGTGCACGTGAGGAACAAACCAGATTTGCTTTTGCAATTCTCCAAAGACGAGATCAAGAACGAGATCGCGGATACAAGTGGCCGAAATGGGTTTCCTCCGCAGGGTGGCTGGGCTCTCCCTTAGAGATAGGGTGAGAAGCTCGGTCATCCGGGAGGGACTCAGAGTAGAGCCGCTGCTCCTCCACGTCGAGAGGAGCCAGTTGAGGTGGCTCGGGCATCTGGTCAGGATGCCTCCTGGACGCCTCCCTGGTGAGGTGTTCTGGGCACGTCCCACTGGGAGGAGACCTCGGGGAAGACCCAGGACACGCTGGAGGGACTATGTCTTTCGGCTGGCCTGGGAACGCCTTGGGGTTTCCCCGGAGGAGCTGGAAGAATTGACAGGGGAGAGGGAAGTCAGGGCCTCCCTTCGGAAGCTGCTGCCCCCGCGACCCGACCCCAGATAAGCGGAAGAAAATGGATGGATGGAATTCTCCAAAGACGTTTTGCCCTTTCGTTCTTCTTCTTTTCCATTTGTCTCAGGTAAATAAATATCTATTTTAGTGTGTTTGAAGTGTCTGTGTTGTCAATGTGATTTTATACTTTTAAATGTTAGAATAAACTCTGAAAATGTATGACGTGGAGCGTTGACTGTCATCTCTATGTACCTTTTATTTCCACGCATGGCATCATTGAGTCTGGGAGGACAAGAGAATACGAGCCAGAAGTTAATGATTTTATTCTCTACATTCCCTTTAAGTTCCACATGCTGGAACACATAGGGGTGAGAAAGATGAAAAAATGAATTATACCTGAAACTAACAGTTTAAACAGTAAACAGAAATGCCAAGCTAAAAAATATTAAATGCACAAATAATAATAAACCAAGAGGTATACACACTGATCTAAGTAGACAAACAACAAAGAAATGATCAAAGCTTTGTATTCATTACCCTTGAAAGTTTTTTTTGTTTCTTTGTATTTTGTCCAAACCACAAACATAGATTTAAGCTTTGGAATTTTATGTGATACACAAATGCAAAACATGTCATTCTTAGCCCCAAAGCTTTTCAAAATGAGTCATTATGTTTTTTCAAAATGAAAAAATCTATTTGATTTGTGATATAAACAAATCAAATAGAAACAAACAAACAAAACAAAATGTGCGAAAAAAGAAAATAGTCCATTGCAGTCCATATGAGTAACAGAATGTGTTGATGTGGTAAAGGAGGAAATATAATAATAATAATAATAACAACAATAATAATAATAATAATAATAAAGCATTATATAACAACAAAGGAAAATAAAGCTCCGCGGAGCCTCAAGCGGCCCGAGCAGCCAAGCGCCGCTCCGGCCTATAGCCAGCGCGGGGGATCCAGCACCGCCGCCCGCCTGCCACCGCGTACCCTTTCGCACAGTTGAGGCACGCGTCCGCCAGGCAGTTCGCACCGTTAACTTCGGCATGGTTCCCTGGCGACACACCACAAATTTGGTGCAGATCGGTCGATGTAGAGAGGAGATATTGATGATGGGATAATCTAGGGGCGCTGTAGAGTAAAATCACAATTCAAACCTGTTGGGCTCTTTAGCATTGAGCACAGGTCAAACGTATCCAGTTTGGTGCCAATCGGAAGATGCGTGTTTGATTCAGAGACAATTTTATGCATATGGCGAAGGACAGCCAGTTAGCCACGCCCCCATGAGTCAGAGTTCATCATCACAGTTCCTCATCAGGTCATATAGTGTCAGGTGTTAGAAGATTAATTCCATATGTATTACTCAGTAAAAATAAGACTTACAGTAGAAAAAACAGGTGACTTCCTGTAAAAAGTGGGCGGAGCTAAGGTTACGTCATCATCTGACCATGAGAATGCAATGATGGTTGGTCAGTAGTGAGACATAGGAAGTCTGAAGCAGCTGTGACCTTCTATGTGGAAGTTATGTCACTTTGATGTTTTATGGCGAATAGTCAAAGTTTTGCACTTAGCCACGCCCACATGCTTTGACATACAAAAATTCCTGTGATAACTTTAGACCTTTCATGTCTCAACTCTCTGCTTACTGAGTTTGAAGTCTGTATCTGAAATGCTGTAGGAGGAGTTCGATCAAATATGACGTCTCTGAAAAACAGCAAATGGCGGATTTTATCCAAAATGGCCGACATCCTGTTGGGTTTGGACCATGGCTCCAAGAGACTTTTTTGTAGGTCTTTACAAGATACACAAGTGTACCAAGTTTCATAATTCTAGGTTAAAGAATGGCTTGGGGCTGATTATTTAAAATATTCAAGGGGGCGCTGTTGAGACATTAGGCCACGCCCACAAAAAATTACACTGGATTCCTGTCGAGGGGCCCACAAGGATCAAACCTAGTGAGTTTGGTGCAGCTGGGCTTTAAACTGTGGAATTCAAGGCCAAACGTAAGGAGACGGCGTTAAAGGTCACTTCGCCACGCCGCCACGCCCACCTGCTGCATCCAAACCAAACGGGGTTGGACACCCTGACACACCAACATGTCTTCTGTCTGTCGACAGTGTTTCATGTTGATTAGGTCAAAGGGGTCAGATAGTGAACGTTCGCAGTAAAACATGACACTTCCTGTTCTAAGGGGGCGTGGCTTAGGTAATCTCAAAATTTCACAACTGGGTGTCGTAGGTCATCCAAAGGTGATCACACACAGAAAGTTTGGTGGCTCTGTGAGTTTATTTGTAAGAGATATAACAGTTTATTACATTCTGGTGAGTCGGTGAACTTTGACCCCTGGTACGACCCCTTCAGCATGCTCGAAAACTCACGAATTTGATAACTTTGAATCGGCCATGCCTTATGAACAATCTGACCGAGTTTGAAGCCGATCGATTGAAATCCCTAGGAGGAGTTCGATCAAATGCGACGTCTGTAAACGGCCAAAATGGGGGCAAAATCGGAACTTCAATCCAAAATGGCCGACTTCCTGGGATACTTGCACTATGACATTAATTGTAAATTCTGAGGGTCTTGGGGAGCTCTACAACTGTACCGAATTTCAAGTCTCTACGATAAAGTAAGTGAATAGAAAAGGGTCTTTTGAAAGTTTCTAGGGGGCGCCCTTGAGCAGTTTCTTGTGCGATTTTTGCGGTGACTTTAAAATACGTAAATTTTCACCAGGCTCTATGAGCCCGCCAAGTTTGGTGAGTTTTTGAATATGATAAAGCCCCCAAAAAGCCAATTTACTTTACGGAAGAAGAATAATAATTTACAGCACGATTCCAATAGGCCTTCGCAGCGCTTAGCTGCTCGGGCCTAAAAATACACAAGTCCCTAATTACATTACTGATCATAATAAAAATGCTACTTAAAAACAGATAACAATATTAGCAATAATAAATTGACACTCTCTGCCCCTGAGCGAGCAACAAAAATGTGTCATTATGTTTAACTTAATTTTAAAAGTCAGACCAAGGACTATTTGAATAGTCCGAAGTTAAAAGGACAAGAAAATAAATGTTTGAAACACATTCAGAGCAGCCTTCACTGTTCAAACACTGACCCCGATAAGAAAACCTGTTAGCAGAAATGTTACTTGCCCCATAAAGATTGACCAACATAATTTTCCAGAATTGCTCAGCTCTGTAGTGAATCTGTTATCAAACAACACAGCAAACAATGTGCAGTGTGTGTGCTGCCTATAAATACCTATAAATGTCCAGCTGCTCCGGAGGAAAGCGTCGACTTGTTGCTGTCCACCATGACACCTTGTTTCCCTGCTGTTCTTCAGCACTGCAGCACCAGCAGAAGACGAATGAAGCCAGCTGACCCAAACTCTGACAGCTGAACAGATCAACCAGGTACAGATTAGAATCCACCAGACCTTTGTCTTCCTGCGCTGGCTGTAAAATAACAGAGCAGCTATAATGTGATTATTTGCTTTGAGCAGGTCCTGGGCAGTTGGATCTTCATTGAGGGTAAAAAATGACAGTTAAAATTTACTTCTTTGGCCCTGTGCTGGACCACATTGAAAGCATGCGGATGGTGTTGAACAGAACACCCGCAACCAGACCCTGAGGTTAGACCAGGCAAATCGCCTAGCAGCACAGCAGCAGCCTGTACCAATGCAAGGAAACATTGTTTTCCGTCACTGCTTGACGTTAAGCAGCAATTTAGACAGCTTGCTTCAGTCACATGCAGGGTCAACTGGAAGACGCCGAACTCGCCCTTATTGGTTCCTAAATAAGCCTGGATTACACAATCAATAGGCCTGTTTAGGAAGCAGCCTTTAACAGATTGGCATAACATCCAGTAATTCTTCTTGTGCTGTGAAAACGTTTAAGGGGCTTAGCTAAACGTCAACGAACTTTCTTTCTAATAGTTCAGAATGCGAAAATAGGAATTCTCAACATCGTTTACATAGCACAAAGCATAGAATTAGACTAAATATGTCATCGATACCCACTCCAGGAATTTTTGTCAATATTGAGACATGTACAGATTAATATGGGATCGGTGCATCTCCAGTAATGAGTTGCTCTTTTACACAAATTTTTGTTGTCTTAATGTGAAATATGGAAAAGTTCAAGGTGTAATAATTTTTGATGATACTGTAAGTGCAAATGTCACAAGACATTATTAAAGTAAAAACTGTGTAAAATATTAACATGTTCTCAATGTAGAGAAAGCTAACTGCAACTGTGTGTTTTTGCTGTGCAGTCCCGACTGCTGCATCCTACCACAGGTTCCTGCACACCTGCTCTGACTGCCTGCTCATGCACACCTACGACAACGAAAACCATTCCCAGATGTTCTACCTGTTTGGTATGCATGACCCACTGTGGACAGGGTGAACCCCTGCCGGAGGGGGGTGTCCAGTCACTGTGGTTATCTTGTTCATTATTATGTGGTTTTCTGCTGCTGACCTCTGCAGACAGGAAGACAACCGTGGCAGCCTCTGATTTGAACGTCTTCAGGAAACAAGCTGAATACCTCAAGTTTTCTCTGTCATCAAAGTTTCAGTACGACACCAGCAAAGGTGAGAGTCTGGCACATCAACCCGGGATATGAAATAACATGACACCATGAGGTTAAAAAGAACAAACAGCCACGTTTCTTTCTGCGTCTTTTTTTTTTGTCAGACGTAAATATCAGATTTACATTCACAGTCTCACTAGGTGTACTGGGAAAATTTGAGCACCTGCCCTTAGTGGTCTCTGCACGGAGAGCAAGGACCAAAAGGGGCAGGTGCTCAAGCACCCCTAGCCACAAAGTTTAATAAAGTAAAACTCACCTTCATGTCAGTGAATGTATAACGAGGCGTACATCTTACAACCTTTCTCCAGCTTACTTGTTGGGGCTTCGGATCGATATGCATACCTCGGCTAAGCCCTGCAAGCACCTAGTGTAAAATGCCATTTTCAATAGATCGGAAACAACTGATCCGCTTTTCCCCGAATGCAGAAGCTGACGTGCAAAGAACCCATTGTCTCAAGTGTTTTAGCTGGTATTTGTGAATGGTTAATTGATTAAAAAATCTACAATAGGTAGTGATCATTATCCAATAACAATAAGAGTAGGACTAAATTTAAATAATAAGAATATAAAGCTCAGTAAAAATTTTTATTTTAATAAGGCAGACTTGGATTAAATTTAGATACTTAAGTCAAATAAATTTAGGAAAAGTAGATATGAGAATGGATATAAATGATGCAAATGTAAAAATTTAAGATAATAATGTAAGCAGCAGATAATTCTATAAAGAAATCAGGGTGTAAAAATGATAAGAAAATGGTGCCATGGTGGACAAATGAATGTAAAGAAGCAATAAAGTTAAGAAATAATGCATTTAAGGCACTGTTTCTCAACCTTTTTTGGCCCAGCAACCCCCTAGCCTTTATCCAGGTCCCTCACCGCCCCCCACCAAAGAATTTGTAGGCTACTTTACACTGACTATTATTTTATTATTAATAGTACTATCACTATTGTAGAAGTTTTGATTTTTATGCTTGTTTCTGTATTTATCATCAAAAATAATTTCCCAGAGAACAAAAAAGCCATGGGAATAGAAATTATTTTCACAGGTGTCTGCCAAAAATGCAATGAATGACATTCAACTTAAAATTGGCAGCCAATCAGAGTGGAAAAAAATATTCTTATTCTTTGCCATTTTCTAGTTGTTAAATATTCCACAAAATGACCAGATAAAAGATGTACAACAATGCCAGTTTAAACTTTGAACTATTTGCAAAACGACTGAACTCATTACATTAAAACATGGATAGAACTGTAACTTCATTAATCATAACTCTTCTTCTCTTCAGTGTTTCTGTGAGTTTCTGGTGGTGCCTTCAGGAGAATGGGACATCAGAGTATCATCCATAAAATTTCACCCACATGGCATTTATTGTGCAAACCAGAGCTTTCAGTGGAAACACTAAAGTTCCAAGTCCGTTTAATGCCATACAAATATGAGACAGAAACATGGATTATATCTTATTGATTTACCTGTCTATTGATTTATAGATTAATAGTTTAATTGGACAGAAATTACAAAGAACAAATCTGGTTCTTAATCAAATCCTAATGAGTCAAATTGAAAGTGTCATGGAGTCATCAGCCTCATGACATTAAAACTGACATGAAAAATAATATTGAAGAAATAAATATATCAAATCTAATTAAAAACATAAATAAGTGATAAGTTATTTACTGTTATGGTATGTAAGATATATTTATTCTCAGTATTAGATGTGGTCTCAACAAACCCATGGCACTTCAACAATATTATTTTACCTTTTATCTGGAAATAGTGTCTGTTTATTATTGCTCTACATTCCTCCTTTGTATTAAATATTGCTCGAAAGGTCTTGCCATACCAGTTTATTCCTCTGCATTTACTTTAGTTTCTTAGTTTATTCTTGCAGTTTGTTCTTCATTCATTTCCATTTAGTTTCCTTTGATTAGTATTATCGTCTCTCGGTTTATTGCTATGTCCACTTTAGTTTCTTTCCTGTGTTAGATTTATTTTATAATTTTTTGACACTCACCACCAGTAATCTTCACTCATCACCTGCTGCGCCTCCTAATCGTCATGTATTTCACATCATGTGTTGATTTTTCACTGTTCAGCGTCGGATTTTCTGTTTTTATGCCATAATTCACATCTAGTTCGTCACTCCGTTTTATGTCCTGCTTCTCCTGTTTCAGAGTTTTGGGCAATGTGCGCATCGTTTTTTTAGTGTGTTTTTTTTTAATCCCCTATGGTATGGGAAGCGTATCGATGGGGAAAAGGCAGACTGACATAAACCTTGTAAAGCAATGGAAACCATTTCGGTATTCTGATTATTGAAATTTAAAAGTGCTGTGGTACCGTTGTTCCATCACACCTGTTTCACACCAAACCACTTACAGCTCCGGTGTTAACGCTATAAAATGAACGCTCTATATCTTTGTATCACCCATGGAGGAATTTCTTTATTTAAATGGGTTCATTTTTCAGAGGGATACAAAGTTAGGGTATCGTGATTTTAGTAATTACATGTTTATAAGAGCGATTTTCTGTTGTCCTTCCATGGAACCGGGCAGCGTTCAAATGGAAATAAAACTCTTTTTAATATAAGTTGCTGCTTTGACATGATCACAGAACTGCCCAAACATATGTACAAAAATACCAGACAAAGTGAATCACAGCAACGTCATCAGCCGGTGTAAAGCTGAACTGATGTGGGGAAGCTACCACTAGAGGGAGAATGGAGAAGGAGCTACAAACACTGAATAGAAGAGCTGCCATAGATACAGTTGCAGCCAAGCATGATTTAATGTTACACAATACAGTTTTACCAAGTTGCTCAAACTGTCTAAATTGGTATTGTTGTGAATTTAAGGTGTAAAGCTTACCTTCGACCAAACGCCCCCCAGTGGAATCTCAGCGCCCCCCTTTTGTAAAAGGCCACCAGGCCTTGAGATGAGACCAGCTGCTGCAGAGCATGTTGTGTTGTGACTTTTTTACACTTTTTTACACCTCCTTGTTCCTGATATTACTGAGAAATAAAACATTATTAAATTAGGAAAATGGCTTTCAATTTTTACTCCTTTCAACCCTTTAGTTTTCCTTAAAAATATTCTAAAAGACTCTGCAGGGTATCTAGGTTGTTTACTGCTACTTTGAGATACAGAGACTTCGCTGATATCTGTCCGACAGCTCTTTTGTCTCTGCAGCCAGCTTGCTGGCCTGTTTACTGACTTGCAGAGCAGCCACCACATTCCTCCTTTTGCTTCACCTCTTTAACGGGACTGAAGCCTCCAGTTCCATCGCCTCCTCTACTTCCACCCGCTTCGGATGTTATCATCCCATAGAATGGCGATTATCAGCTGTTATCAGCCCCATTGAATGGCCTCAGTTGGTCCCTGTTCTGCCTGCTAGCAGGTTTTAATCAACCATTCTATCGGTGATAACAGCAACTCTTCACCGATAGAACCTTTTTTTTTTTTTTTTAGCTTTTTTAAAAACTTTTATTTACAATTTATGTGCTAGTTTGAACAGGATATTAAGAATATTTACTGCAAATACATGGTCATAAGACTTTAATTTGATGTTTAAAAATAACTCAGTAAAATATAAAACCGGAGGGTTTTTGTTGTGATTATTAGCTTGATTTAAAAGCGTTTTTTTTGTTGTTTTAATTTAGCAACTATTTTTGAGTATGATATCAATGATTTACTCCAAAAAAATGTAAGAAAAATTAAATTGTATTTTCTTTCGTGATTGCATGACAAACTGTTCTGTAAACGTTTTAATATCTTTGATTGAAATAATAAAAATAAGGACGGATCCCACAAAAACCCAAGAAGAAGAAGCTGACTTCATCATATGCGACACTTACACTCCGGGGAGTAGAAACCTGCATCTGTCAAAATGTATTTGTACTCTAAAACCAAAAATAACTCCAAAGTGTTACGTTATAAACTTACTGATGGTAGTTTTAGGACGTAATGGCAGTAGGACTATGATGCGAATGGTTGAAGACACGTTTGTATAATTTTTTTGCCGGAAAATATACGGTGGAAGCTAGCTAAATTAGCCTCTTGGAGGCTAATTGTACCTGTACATTGTACCTGTGCTTAATACGTTTAATTAGCCATGATAGAGTCACATAATAATGTTTATGGTCATGCTTGTTGTGGCCACTTTGTAAAATTGGAGGGTTCCTAAAGACATCAGTGCCCCTAGGCTGTGATGATCTTTAAAGTTTTGTTTATGAATCCTGTCTGATACACTGATTGCAGCTAGGTCATTTACTTGAATTAAAAATGAACTTGCATCAGTACAGGCAAATTTCCTTCCTCCTGTCTATGTTATTTATTGCTGTTGCAAGCCAGATGAAGAGAAGTAAAGAGCCGAGAACCTGACCTTTGAACAGACAGAGACCATCGGTCAGGAGCAGCCTGGGATGATACCAGAGAACCAGGAAGATACTGTGATAGTGCTGCTTGATCTGGTTTCTGTTTCTCCTCCTGTTGTCCTATCCTCTCAGTCTTTTCAGAAGAAGAAAAGACCCAGAAGCACCTCTCCAGCTGCCTCTCCTCCCACTCGTCATCCCTCCATAGATCAGCCACATCTGCATTCATGTCACCTGCTGACCATCCCGTCTATCCCGTCAGGATGGCGTAAGTTTTGTTTTCTTTACATTCATCCATTTTCTTATACCCGTGTGTCCCTAGTGTGGTTGCTTGGGAGGGTTGCTGGGGTACACCCAGGACAGATCACCAGTCTGTTGCAGGGCAACACAGAAACAGACAGAATACACAACCATGCACACACACACACACACACACACACACACACACACACACACACACACACACACACACACACACACACACACACACACACACACACACACACACACACACACACATACACACACACACACACACACTCACTCACGCCTAGGGAGAATTTAAAGAAACCAATTAACCTGACAGTCATATTTCTGGACTGTGGGAGGAAGCCGGAGAACCCGGAAAGAACCCACCATGCAGAGGGAGAACATGCAAACTCCATGCAGAAAGACCTCGGGCCGGGAATCAAACCCAGAAGAAAACTGAACTCGCAACTTATGGAGTCCAGCTCTAAAATGTCAAAATTCTCACAGAAACAGAAAACCTATATAGACCGTTTATAACAATTTGTTTTGGACTTAGTTTCCTTTTCTGTGGCCATTGTAAAGTGTTTAAAATTAATGTTAAACTAATTTGAGAAAATGTTTAAATCCATGTAAAGAAGAGTAAAGTTTAGAAGGATTATAAAATATGACAGTCACCACACTAGTTTTCAGTTTTCAAGTGTACACGCTTTGACTTCATTTCTTATTTTGTTTTTAAAATTGTTTTTTTTTTCCTTTTCTTGTTATTTAGGTTGGTGGAAATGTAGTACACAAAATCAATCCCTGGGCGTAGAACTAATGCGGTAAGTCTAAAAGTTGAACTAATCCACCCTGTGACAGTATATCCTCACTCCAGTCAAACATGCCAAGATACACTGAGAGACATTACCATGTGTGGAGATGAGTAGATGGGGGGAGGAGTGATAAGGGAGGCAGGGGTCTGCAAAAAATAAGCACAGTTGTTTACTTACAAACTTTGTGGCTTTAATTACTGACCTACCAGACTCCTTTCTTTATATTTGTCTTTATTTTTTATGAGGACAAAAACTGGCATTACAACATGAATTAGTAATACTTGTACCACATAAGTCACAACATCTTTGGGTGAAACAAATTCACACAAAAATGTCAACATGTGCACAGAAACATAGAAATATAGAGATAGAACTCCAAATATTGTAATTAGGCCGTTTATCAGCAAAGGAATGCTGATTTTGATATTTGGACTTTTTAAAAGGTGATTCAGCACTTATTATTTGTGCCTTTTATAATTCACATAAGCTGGAAATTAAATCTGAAACTCACTTTTTTCTGTTTTGATTTTTAGACTTTTCTAAGAAACTGAAGCACTACGAGAGATTTTCATTGTTTGTGTAGTGGTAAAAATGACTGCAGTCAGTTTATCATTTAACACAAGATAATATTGTATCTTTGGGACAAAACAAGATGTAAGTACTAGCTGGCATTTGGGTGGATGTAGGCAGAGAAAATACTTTGGCTACATTACCTCTTTTTAAAGTCAAGTATACATCCTAGAAAGAGAGATTTGTGAACCTTACAGCACAAAAAGTCCACATCCTGATTTTATTGTTGTTCTTTTCTAGCGAAAAATCTGGGATGATACCTGGGAACCTGCAAGTAAATCCTCTTATGTTGCTGTCCCCCTAGTGCCACTTCCTTCAGACAGCGAACAAGTCCTTCCATTATGTTACTTTTTCTTTTTTGTATTACAAAGTATTAATTTCTTTTTTTTACTGCAGTTTGACCATTTTACGAATTTTTCTGTCTTCACTGAAATTAATGTTATGGTTGTAATATAGTAGTTATGTAAGCTTAAGTTGGGATGTTTACTGACACATCTTTGTGTCAGTAAACATCTTCTGAAACATTTTCTGAAATGGAACGCAGCCATCCTACGGCAGACTGATTAAGAGAAGAAAGGAACACTTGTAGGCTGGTCAAGTTTGCCCTGTGTGTTGTCTTTAAGGCATGACGCAAGGTTAAACTGTGTTAACAGATTCGTTTCCTACACACTTGTAGAAGTGTGTGAAGCTATTTGTTATGTGTTTTAACAGTGTGATCAGTATTTACACATAAAAAAAAGTTTTATGGAGAAGTATTTTGCATAGCATGTTTACCTGTCTAAGGTTAATTATTTAAGTTAAATTTGCAGCTTATTTTGTGTATGAAAGGAAACCCAGAATGAAATCCTTCAACATTACAGTTTAGTAAATTAATATTGAATCATTTTGAGTCTACTGTAATTTAAACTACATTAGTAATCTAAATTATGTTTGATTGACATAGTGATTTTCTCCTAGAGAAACACTATGTTAAACTGTATAAAAAACAATCTAGGGTTAGATTGGGGTTAGGGTTAACCCTAACTCCATCACTAATCTCAAATTGAGTGGTAGAGATGGCTTAATCTTCAAATGCTTTATGAAAGTACTGGTTAAAAGATGCATTTTTATCTAGCATTGAGCTCTGTACCCCAACTCTAAATCTGCTCTGCTGGGAAAAGAATGATCTGCCTGATGGTGTCTCAGGCCTCTGTGGTTTATTTCATAAGCCTGCAGAGAAAATGCCTAAAGAGAATTTAAGTTAAAATTGTGTCCATCTAATTATTGTAGGTGAAATAGAGGTCTACACCTTTTGGTTTGTAAATGCATCCAAATACCAAGTTAATGTAGGTTTCATTAAGATTATTTCACTAAGTTGGAACCCTCTGTTTTAAAAAAGAAGTTATGTCCAAATCTGAAGTATTTAAACTAAATGACACTGACAGCAAGTTTTTCTACCAAACCTTAGTTGGCTTCCTTTTTCACCTGTCAACTGTTGAACATAGACATGGTTAAATAACGCCAGGTCTATGTAGGCAATTATAACTAATTTTCATAAGTCCTTAAAGAGTATCAAAAAGCTG
This sequence comes from Poecilia reticulata, assembly GCF_904066995.2. Lineage (NCBI taxonomy): Eukaryota > Metazoa > Chordata > Actinopteri > Cyprinodontiformes > Poeciliidae > Poecilia > Poecilia reticulata. Next base: position 4,485,671 of record NC_088839.1, read on the forward strand.
AACAACTTATTTCTCCTGACAATTTCTTGAAACCACTTCTTGTTCGTCCAACATTTTAATATGCTTCATTACTGACTTGTCATCAGCTGATGGATACTGAACATGTCCTGAAGAATCCACTAAAATTAGATGCCGTTTTGTTTATAAAATCATGCCTTTATGATTTTTGCATAAATGCATGTCATTAAACAAAATCAACCAGCAACCCTCCCGACCCCACTGAGGGACAAGGGTGAAAGAAAATGGATGGATGGATAAACAAAATCATAGCATTAAAAGATCACTTTGACAAGTACTGAAATTTTATTTAACTTATTTCTTTTTAATAAAGACATTGGCAGACAAACTGAACCACATTCAATTGACCAAGGATACAAAATTGTTCCACCAGTACACACTTTGTGCATTCTTTGGATTAAGAAATAAGTCAGAGCTGCACATATTAATAAAAAATGAAAAGTAGAAGATCCAAAAAGATGTCTTGGTTATGTTAGTTACTACAGAATCACTGAGACTGCTTAGTACTGTAGCCATTTAACTGCTTAACATAAGCACAAGTGTTATTATTCCACTTGAAGTAAAAATAGTAACAAACTATTAAATTAACTACAATTTATCTTATTATTACCTTGAAAATACACTAGATGTGCAGAAACATAAGTGAAAAAGAAACGCACTCAATGACATTCATGAGGAAGTAATTACAGCTCTACTAAGCCCTTTCAGAAAGTACAAAGGCACAAACAAATTAACCATTTAGAAAAAGAAACATTGCCTATTTGGAAACATAAAAGCACAAGAACAAATTGTAAGGTGTCTCTTTGTGACTTATGAGCAAACTATATATATATATATGACTTATCAGTCACTACTGAAGTTGTCGTCAAAGGTAACGCTCTCTTCTCCTGACAAAAGTCTGTAGATCAGGGTGTCCAAAGTTGGCCCTAGTGGCCCAGCATGTTTTATTCTCTCACTGCTGGAAGTAACAACCTTATCAGCTTGTCAATGTTCTTAGCCCTTCTAACGAGCCATCATTTGATGCAGGTGTGTTAAACAAGGGAGAGAACTTAAATATCCAGGATGCCGGGCCTCCAGGACCCACTTTGGGCTCCCCTGCTGTAGATAATACTCTGTTGACTGCAGCTTCATCTGTTGGTGCTGCAGCTCTCTGAGGATGATGCTCTGGATACTTCTTGGACCTTCGTCAGTTAGGGCACAGGACAAACCTTTAAAGTTGAACATAATTAAAAATAAAAATACAAAATTTGGATGCTTTAACTTTTGGTATGTTTATGCATTACTTAAAAACATACTTTTAAATGTACCTACCGATAATAGGCGGGAAACTCCTTTAGAGTGTCTTCATAGGATGACAGATTTCCAATGATGGTCCATCAACAAGGATCCTCTTTTCCTCTTCCAGTCTCTTAACTATCATGATGTCATCGATTGCCAGTCTTCACACAAAAACAAGGGCAGAGTCTGAAATGCATTTATGAAAAGGACAAATCAACTCAGTAAAAGTTTAAATTAGTAAGTTTAGGTCAACACCTGGAGTATTTAGTCACATTATCTGTCAGGTATGATGACAGTATAAAACACATTAGTGTATGTTTACTTACCACTGTGTGATTGCTGCCATGGCAATGTTGTGTCACCGGACAGGATCTCTTCCAAAGACAGAACTTCTGTGTCTGTATCAGTCTTCAAGCGACCAACATCTTCTAAAGCCAATGCTAAGATGTTTTCTCCTTTCTGATCTTGCAATGAGCCTTGGCACAAGCTTTGTCCATCTGTATCTGCACAAACATGCACAAACAACATCAACTGTGTCAAAGATGTTTATGGAGTTGTGTTCCAGAAAGGTTATTCAATGCCTGGTCAGTGTTACTTACCTTACATTCATGGGCTTTGCCATGGAAAATTGAGAGAAATGGGGACAGATTACGAGTGGGAGAAGAGGCAGCTGGAGAGGTGCTTCTGGGTATTTTCTTCTTCTGAAAAGACTGAGAGGATAGGACAACAGGAGGAGAAATAGGAATCAGATCAAGAAGCACTATCACAGTATCTTCCTGGTTCTCTGGTATCATCCCAGGCTGCTCCTGACCGATGGTCTCTGTCTGTTCAAAGGTCAGGTTCTCGGCTCTTTACTTCTCTTCATCTGGCTTGCAACAGCAATAAATAACATAGACAGGAGGAAAGAAATTTGCCTGTACTGATGCAAGTTCGTTTTTAATTCAAGTAAATGACCTAGCTGCAATCAGTGTATCAGACAGGGTTCATAAACAAAACTTTAAAGATCATCACAGCCTAGGGGCACTGATGTCTTTAGGAACCCTCCAATTTTACAAAGTGGCCACAACAAGCATGACCATAAACATTATTATGTGACTCTATCATGGCTAATTAAACGTATTAAGCACAGGTACAATGTACAGGTACAATTAGCCTCGAAGAGGCTAATTTAGCTAGCTTCCACCGTATATTTTCCGGCAAAAAATAATACAAACGTGTTTTCAACCATTCGCATCACAGTCCTACTGCCATTACGTCCTAAAACTACCATCAGTAAGTTTATAACATAACACTTTGGAGTTATTTTTGGTTTTAGAGTACAAATACATTTTGACAGATGCAGGTTTCTACTCACCGGAGTGTAAGTGTCGCATATGATGACGTTAGCTTCTTCTTCTTGGGTTTTTGTGGGATCCGTCCTCATTTTTATTATTTCAATCAAAGATATTAAAACGTTTACAGAACAGTTTATCATGCAATCACGAAAGAAAATACATTTTAATTTTTCTTAATTTTTTTAGAGTAAATCATTGGTATCATACTCAAAAATAGTTGCTAAATTAAAACAAAAAAACTAACAAAAAACATCGCTTTTAAATCAAGTTAATAATCACAACAAAAACCCTCCGGTTTTATATTTTACTGAGTTATTTTTAAACATCGAATTAAAGTCTTATGACCATGTATTTGTAGTAAATATTCTTAATATCCTGTTCAAACTAGCACATAAATTGTAAATAAAGGTTTTTTTAAAAAGCTAAAAAAAAAAAGGTTATATCGGCGAAGAGTTGCTGTTATCACCGATAGAATGGTTGATTAAAACCTGCTAGCAGGCAGAGCAGGGACCAACTGAGGCCATTCAATGGGGCTGATAACCACTGATAATCGCCATTCTATGGGATGATAACATCCGAAGCGGGTGCTACTTCACCTGTCTCTCCTGCCACTTCAGCTCCAAAAATCAACTCCGCACTGTTCTGTCCCTCCACTGTGTCGGTACACCTCAACAGTACCTTCCGCCTGCTCCTCTGCAGCGGGCTCCTCCGCCGCCACTGTGGGTTCCTCCGCCGCAGCCGCCGCGGGATCCTCCGCTCACTAGGTGGGTCCTCCACCTGCTCAGTAGCAGCGGGTTGCTGCTTTGCCGAGTGCAAAGCAGGTCCTGGGCTTTGCTCTTATTAAGATGTGTGCCCTGTTGGGACACATCTTAATAATGTGCCCCTCCTGACCGCAAACAAAACACTTCATGTTAGAGGACGTAGCAAACAAGATGTAATCAAAATCATTTACTCTAACACAGGGCCGTGGAGAGGCCACTAAAGGGGCAGGTGCTCAGCAACAAAAAAAGGGCACATCTAACCACATTCTAGGACAGAATATCAACAAAGCCACTCAGCTTTCAGAGTTTAATAAACAATGACAAATTACAAAAATGTGACATATACAATCAAAGCTAACGAACATCTCCATATAGAGCATAACAATAGAGCATAACACTATGCCTATGTAAGATATTTTATTAGTAATTTCTTTCTGCAGGTCTATTTTGTTATAGGAAAGTATTGCACATGACGTCTTGAGCAGGGCCTAAAATCACAACAAAAGATTTCTGATGTGTGCAAATAAATGTTTGTTTGGTAAAAATGAGTTAATTAAAAAAAAGTATTTTAAACAAAACTTTTTCTTTTTAAAGGAATCATTACAATTCCAAAAGTTTTGATTACAATTTTATTTTACTTAACTGAGGTTCTTTTTTTTCCCTATTGAATAATTGGGAAACAAATTTAACTTCATACTCTGCGAACCAGACTCTAAACTTAAAGTCACTTTGGGGCAAAGAGCACAAAGGGCAGGTGCTCAAGCACCCCCAGCTCCCCCCTCTGCAAGTCCCGACTCTAACATGAAATCGAAGGTTGAGTTCCTCATCCCTCCGTTTCAAAATCATAAACAGGTGTCTCCTATGGGAGACATGTTTCGACAACGGTGATTTGCACCCAGAAAGTATTTTTTTCACCGATGACACCACCTTCCCGTGGCGAGACAGATCTTTCATCAAAAACTCGTCACTTATAAAAGGAGGCACGTTTGATAAAGTGACCTTAGTTGAAGGTAAAGTGAGCGGCGATACTTGTAAAAACAAACCGTTGACAGAGACGCCTACCTCCACCAGCTTTTGAGCCTGCTTCTCTGTCTCCACAAACAAGACGACAGCTCCACTCATGCGAGCTGCCGACTTGATAGAACCATGTCCGATCACCTCTCCCACCGCCAGACAAACTTCCTCCACGCTGCACGGAGAACCAGCGCCCACCTTGACGCCGTTCTTCCGGGTCAGCGTGGAGAAAGCCCCACCACCAGACACCATGGCGTCGTTAGACGCCGGCCAGCCAGGCACGCCTGACGGCCGCACCCGAACCCAAACAAAAACCCCTTAAAACGTGACAAAACTAACACAAAATCACAACTAAACAATTAACATAAACACCCAGTGAAAAAACAGTAAGAAAAACAACAAAGATAGAAGATACACAACCACTCGCTCTTTCACTCTTCTTCCGCTCTCCACTCACCCTCCTCTCACATGAAGATTTTTTGATTTTAACAAAAACATTTATTTACAATGATTTAACAAACTGTTACATAATCAAGTCATTGAAAAACTAAATAAAAACAATAAATATTTACATTAGTAGCTTGTTAAAATGTAGTTCTCCCTGATTAGAAATGGTGCACAATACATCGTTAAAACCCCACAATTGTACAAAACTATTAAAATTCCCGGTGGCTCTGAGGAAACAAAACTCCAGGCTTTGATGTTACACTTCCACATTGCCACAGCATCGAGTTGAGGTCCAGCCTGCATTTTGTCACGACGAGTTAAATAAATTGCCATTTTGGCCTCTGCAATTAAATAATTTAAGATCCGGGATTTAAAACTAGTGGCTCGACTAAAATGCACACCTTAGATAAAAACAGAATTGGTAAAAACCACGCCAAAAAAGCTAAAAATTCTCATTAAAAAAACAAAAAAAAACTTGTCAACTGTACACAATCCATAAAAACATGAAAAACACTCTCAGACAAACTGCAAAAAGGACACTCATTTAAAAGCCCAGGACTGATGACCGATAAACGAGTTCGTAGCTATGGCGCCATGAAGTATCCTCCACTGAAGGTCACCAGTCCTTTTTTTTGATTAGAGGCTTGTACAAAGTCCTCCACTGAGGCTTCTGTCCTCTGAATTTGTTGCTCCACACACTGATGGGTCTTTTGCAGAGAGCTCTCTTGTTCAGGATCTTTGTACAAAATTTATACAGTATTTTTGGACCAGTTTTACAACTGGAGTTAGGGCTAAATCCAAATCCGTACAGTTCATCAGGGGACCACTGTCGTCCTCGAAATTAGGATCCAGGACCACATCTGGAAACGGGTCATTCTGGTCAGGCAGGCACTCTTTTGTTGCATGTAGCTGCAGGAGCCGCCTCTCCTCAACTGACAGCCGCTCCTTCACACGCTCCAGGAAGCGCCGTACTAGTCTGCCGCACCGGACCCTAAGCAGCGAGACAACTCCTGGACGTCAGAGAAGTCTGGTCCCGCCACCTGCACCCGACGCCAGAGGGTCACCTTCCCGGACCTGGACAGTGCCTCAGGCAGTCCCGGCACGCTGCTGTCGTGGACGTGCAGTCTCGCTCCACATACCAACGGTTCTTCTAAAAGCCAATGCAGAGAATTACGTGTTTTTGCTCTTTGCAATTTAAAAAGAGCACAGGATTTAAAAACACACTGATAAAACTGAGGCAACCCTTTTAACTTTAAAAGACTAAAACCAGTTAAAAACAGAGCAGCATCCAGCCACAGACAATTAACACGTCTGAGGATACAGCTGGCCACGTCCTTCCTCACAGGAGATCCTGTCAGGTATTTCAGTAGAAACTGTAAACGAAAAGTTGCTGTTCTGCTGGACAGGTGGACAAGGCCCTGGCCCCCCTCCTCTCTTAATAAAAACAACACAGACTGTGGCACCCAGTGTAGACTGTTCCAGAAAAAATTTACCATCTCTGATTGTAATTTTACAAGTAAGCCAGATGGTGGGTCTATAACATTGAGTTTGTGTCACAGCTGCGATGCCATCGAGGTTGTTTAAAACCAGCACTCTGCCCCTGTAGGACATCTGGGAGTGGAGCCACTTCCATTTTGACAATTTGTTTTTGATTTTCTGCTTGACGTTTTCCCAGTTTTTATTTACAATAACCTTGCTGCCAAAAAACACACCATACTGTTAGGGTTAAATCTCATGTTTAAAGACAGCAGCAGGCAAGAAGCCAAAAACGCTTTATCTCAGCGAAAGGAATGAAAAATGGACTATCAGTGAATTCGCAGCTCTACATTCTATTTACAGCCTTATTAGATGTTGGACAGGTCCGAAATGCTAAGAAGAAATAGATCTGGCTGTTTCAAATTGAAGTTAGGGCTAAATCTCATGTTTAAAGACAGCAGCAGGCAAGAAGCCAAAAATGCTTTATATCAGCGAAAGGAGTGAAAAATGGACTATCAGTGAATTCGCAGTTCTACATTCAATTTTCAGCCTTATTAGATGTTGGACAGCTCCGAAATGCTGAGAAGCAATAGATCTGGCTGTTTCAAATTGGAGTTAGGGCTAAATCTCATGTTTCAAGACAACAGCAGATAAGAAGCCAAAACAGCTTTATCTCAGCGAAAGGAGTGAAAAATGGACTATCAGTGAATTCGCAATTCTACATTCAATTTTCAGCCTTATTAGATGTTGGACAGCTCCGAAATGCTGAGAAGCAGTAAATCGGGCTGTTTCAAACTGGAAACAAGCCTAAATCTGATGTTTGAAGAGAAAAGATGCCAAGAAGCCAAAAACGCTTTATCTCAGCGAAAGAAGTGAAAAAGGGACTACTTGGGTTTACGAAGCTCCACAGTTAATTTGCTGAGAAGCATTAGATCTGGCTGTTTCAAATTGGAGTTAGGGCTAAAATCTCATGCTTCAAGACCACAGCTTTATCTCAGCGAAAGGAGTGAAAAATGGACTATTAGTGAATTCGCAGCTCTACATTCAATTTTCAGCCTTATTAGATGTTGGACAGGTCCGAAATGCTGAGAAGCAGTTGATCGGGCTATTTCAAACTGGAATCAGGTCTATTTCTTATGTTTCAATAGAGTTGAAGCCAAAATCGCTTTATTTCAGCGAAAGAAATAAAAAAACGGACTTCTTGTGTTTATGAAGACCCAAAGATTATTTTCAGTTTAATAAGATGTTGGACAGCTCCGAAATGCTGAGAAGTAGTAAATCTGGCTGTTTTAAACTGGAATCAGGTCTAATTCTTTTGTTTCAATAGAGTTGAAGCCAAAATCGCTTTATCTCAGCAAAAGAAGTCAAAAAAGGACTTCAATCTGGAGAGACTCAGACGGACAAAGGGAAACTATTAAAAGATTTAATGACAGGAATGAATAACAGTTCTTTGGCGCTCAGACCCCAGCAGCTAATTTGAGCTGAGATTTGATGTGAATTCGATGAACATCCTGATAACTGATTAGGGATGCTCTCCCCCGGGGCCCGACACTGGTGGTGGTGGTCGGGAAAGGGTGCCATCCTAGAGCCGAAGGATGTGGGAGGAGAAGGCGAGGTGGTGGGTTGAACGCAGCTGGGAAGCAGCTGACGGCTTGGGTGTGGATCCTTTTATGCAGAGCCTGATTGCTAATTGAACGCGCCGGTGAGGTCCAGCGCTGAGGTCGGAGATGAGCATGACTTCGATGGGCAAACAAAGGGGGTGGAGTCTTCCAGCCTGAACTTCCGCTAAAGCTCCATTTCAATCTGGAGAGACTCAGACGGACAAAGGGAAACAATTAGAATATTTAATGACAGGAATGAATAACAGTTCTTTGGGGCTCGGACCCCGGCAGCTAATTTGAGCTGAGGTTTGATGCGAACTCGATGAACATCCCGATAACTGATTATCTCTCCCTCCCCAAAAAAGGGCTGAGGCCGGGGCCGAGGCCAGAGGAAAGGTGAGACCTAAAACTCGTATGCCGACTTGAGGATGCGTGGAGAAAAGAAAAGTACGGGTGGTAGGCCGAAGGAGTGAAGAAAACTAGAAGGTGAGAAGCTGATAGGAGGAATCAATTTTGATTGATAGAGGGGTTTTCATGATACGATGCTCATCCGGAGAATGAAGGCCTGCTAAGGAAAGAGCCGAAATAATACCGGGAAAGAGAGTGAAGGATAGTTGAAGGCGCGGAGCCAGGCAGGAGTTGGGGAGCTAGGGGATACTAATATATCTGGAGAAAGGCTGTAGGATAGGTGCCCACGGTAAGGGAGCCACACTTAAAAGTATGAGGGAAAGGAAAACCACTGAGACATGGACCAACAAAGAGAGAAAGGCTAGGACACGGGCTGGCTGGAGGGGCAGGCAACGCTAGTACATGGGTGAGATGTAGGGGCAGGCAACGCTGGGACATGGGCCAGCTGCGGGGCTGAGCGACGCTGGGACATGGGCCAGCTGCGGGGCTGAGCGACGCTGGGACATGGGCCAGCTGCCGTGGCTGAACAACGCTGGGACATGGGCCAGCTGCAGGGGCTGAACGACGCTGGGACGTGGGCCAGTTGCAGGGGCTGAACGACGCTGGGATGTGGGCCAGTTGCAGGGGCTGAATGATGCTGGGACGAGGGACAGCTGCAGGGGCTCGAGTGACGCTGGGACGTGGGACAGCTGCAGGGGCAGAGACATGCAGGATTACTGGGATGGCATGGAGTCAGACTGCTAAAGCTGATGGGTTACTGAGATAGTTTCAGGGAAACCAAAAGGATGGCAATAGAGCTGATTGGTTGAGGGACAAAGAAGCTAGAAGTAGACTTGCGGGTTCAATCTTTGGAGGATGCGAGTGAGTAATAACACAGGAACGAACCTGTAAGTAGCAGCATGGGAGGACACAGACAATCACATGATAAGTTTACACTTTGGACAAGGTAAACCAACCACCACCAGCGAAATGCGGAGTGCTCGACTGGCACAGAGTGAGCTATGGACACAGGGAAGAGATGCATAATCATATGAAGAGAACACTGAAAGAGACGAGTTGCTGAGATAATGTCGAGGGAGTGCTTGGAGACTGGTTGAACATAATCTAAAGCTATGGATGAGTATAAAGAAAAACTAAGATTCCAAATGAGGATAAAAGAAACGGAACATATAGAAAATAAAATTACAGAGCAAGATCTGAGATTAAACATGAAATGAGCGATTCCATCCAATAGCTGAACTGAACTGAGCAGAGGTGGAGCCAAAATCGATTTATCTCAGCGAAAGAAGTAATAAATGGACTCCTTGGGTTTACGAAGCTCCACAGTTAATTTTAAGTTTAATTAGATGTTGGACAGCCCCGAAATGCTGAGAAGCAGTATATCTGGCTGTTTTAAACTGGAATCAGGTCTAATTCTTATGTTTCAATAGAGTTGAAGCCAAAATCGCTTTATCTCTGCGAAATAAGTAATAAATGGAATCCTTGGGTATACGAAGCTCCACAGTTAATTTGCTGAGAAGCAATAAATATGGCTGTTTCAAAATAGAGTTATAGCTAAATCTCATGTTTCAAGACCACAGCAGATAAGAAGCCAAAAATGCTTTATGTCAGCGAAAGGAGTGAAAAATGGACTACCATTGAATTTGCACCTCTACATTCTATTTTGAGCCTTATTAGATGTTGGACAGGTCCGAAATTCTGAGAAGCAGTTGATCAGGCTGTTTCAAACTGGAATCAGGTCTATTTCTTGTGTTTCAATAGAGTTAAAGCCAAAATCGCTTTATCTCCGTGAAAGAAGTAATAAATGGTCTTCCTGTGTTTACTATGCTCCACAGTTAATTTTCAGTTTAGTTAGATGTTGGACAGCTCTGAAATGCTAAGCAGTATTTCTGGCTGTTTTAAACTGGAATCAGGTCATATTCTTATGTTTCAATAGAGTTGAAGCCAAAATCGCTTTATCTCAGCGAAAGAAGTCAAAAGAGGGCTTCTTGGGTTTACGAAGCTCCACAGTTTATTATCAATTTAATTAGATGTTGGAAATGCCGAGAAAGCCTCGAAATGCCGAGAAAAAGTATATCTGGCTGTTTGAAACTGGAATCAGGCCAAGTTCTTATGTTTTAATAGAGTTGAAGCCAAAATCGCTTTATCTCAGCGAAAGAAGTAATAAATTGACTTCTTGCGTTTCTAAGCTCCACAGTTAATTTTAAGTTTAGTTAGATGGTGGAAAGCTTGGAAATGCTTAGAAGCAGTATATGTGGCTGTTTTAAAAGGGAATAAGGTCTAATTCATATGTTTCAATAGAGTTGAAGCCAAAATCGCTTTATCTCAGCGAAAGAAGTCAAAAAAGGACTTCTTGGGTTCATGAAGCTCCAAAGTTTATTTTCAGTTTAATTAGATGTTGGACACCTTCGAAATGCTGAGAAGCAGTATGTCTGGCTGTTTTAAATTGGAATCAGGTCTAATTCTTATGTTTCAATAGAGTTGAAGCCAAAATCGCTTTATCTCAGGGAAAGAAGTAATAAATTGACTTCTTGTGTTTCTAAGCTCCACAGTTCATTTTAAGTTTAGTTAGATGTTGGAAAGCTTGGAAATGCTGAGAAGCAGTATTTCTGGCTGTTTTAAACTGGAATCTAATTCTTATGTTTCAATAGAGTTGAAGCCAAAATCGCTTTATCTCAGGGAAAGAAGTAATAAATTGACTTCTTGTGTTTCTAAGCTCCACAGTTCATTTTAAGTTTAGTTAGATGTTGAACAGCTTTGAAATGCTGAGAAGCAGTATATCTGGCTGTTTTAAACTGGAATCAGGTCTAATTCTTATGTTTCAATAGAATTGAAGCCAAAATCGCTTTATGTCAGGGAAAGAAGTAATATATGGACTTCTTGGGTTTACTATGCTCCACAGTAAATTTTCAGTTTAGTTAGATTCTGGAAAGTTTCCAAATGCTGAAAATCAGTTTATCTGACTGTTTTAAACTGGAATCAGGTCTAATTCTTATGTTTTAATAGAGTTGAAGCCAAAATCGCTTTATCTCAGGGAAAGACGTAATAAATGCATTTCTTGGGTTTCAATACTCCACAGTTAATTTTAAGTTTAGTTTGATGTTGGAAAGCTTGGAAATGCTGAGAAGCAGTATATCCTGATATTTCAAACTGGAATCATGTCTAATTCTTATGTTTTAATAGAGTTGAAGCCAATATCGCATTATCTCATCGAAAGACGTCAAAAATGGACTTCCTGTGTTTACTACGCGGAACAGTTAGTTTTCAGTTTAGCTAGATGTTGAACAGCTTTGAAATGCTGAGAAGCAGTATATCTGGCTGTTTTAAACTGGAATCAGGTCTAATTCTTATGTTTCAATAGAGTTGAAGCCAAAATTGTTTTATCTCATCGAAAGACGTAAAAAATGGACTTCTTGGGTTTACGATGTTTCACTGTTAAATTTCGATTTAGTTAGATGTTGGACAGCTCTGAAATGCTAAGAAGCAGTATATCTGTCTGTTTTAATCTGGAATCATGTCTAATTCTTATGTTTGAATAGAGTTGAAGCCAAAATCACTTTATCTCAGCGAAAGAAGAAATAAATTGACTTCTTGTGTTTACTAAGCTCCACAGTTAATTTTAAGTTTAGTTAGATTCTGGAAATCTTCAAAATGCTGATAATCAGTATATCTGACTGTTTTAAACTGGAATCAGGTCTAATTCATATGTTTTAATAGAGTTGAAGCAAAAATCGCTTTATGTCAGTGAAAGAAGTAATAAATGGACTTCTTGGTTTACTATGCTCCACAGTAATTTCAGTGTTAGAGATTTTTGTATTTCATTTTGTTGTTACTTTAGTTCATATTCGTCTATGTTAGAGATTAAATGTTCTTTTTTGTGTGTATTAACTGACCTGGGGTCACAGTCTGTTTCTTCAGTGAAACAGTTTGACAAGATTTGAACCGGCTCAGGCCGTAAATCAATATCGCATCTGGAACTGTGCTAGTTGTTTAGGTAAATTGTTTTACACCTTGCTGTGTTTAGTAAATGTTTACGACCTTTGCTGTTTTTCTCTGCTGTCTATCTTGCTATCTCCTCTTGAAGTTTGAAATAAGACAAGCTTTACCAAGATTTCAGACGCTCTATGAACAGTCGGAGGAGCATGATAGAGTTGTTCTCCTTTGCAAGTTTGTCATAAATTCATATACGTTGTCTGTGGTTCTTTTATGTAGGTTCTAGAAATACCTTCATTCAGTTTAGTTAGATGTGGGACAGCTCCGAAAACCCGAGAAGCAGTATTTCTGACTGTTTTAAACTGGAATCAGGTCTAATTCTTATGATTCAATAGAGTTGAAGCCAAAATCGCTTTATCTCAGCGAAAGAAGTGAAAAATGGACTTCTTGTGTTTACTACGCTCCACAGTTAATTTTCAGTTTAGTTGGATGTTGGACAGCTCCGAAATGCTGAGAAGCAGTATACCTGGCTTTTTAAAAATTTAATCAGGAGTAATTCTTATGTTTTAATAGAGTTGAAGCCAAAATCGCTTAATCTCAGCGAAAGAAGTCAAAAATGGACTTCTTGTGTTTACTAGCTTGTCGTGAAATCTGGTATGAGTATGTGAGATCTGTCCAGGTGCACGCAGAAAAACGGAATAAAGGCCTGAGGAATAACAGTATACCCTGTATAATGATTAAATGATGATTATAAGTGATAAGTGATTATAAGGTGATAATACACATGCCAATGAAGAAATGTCTGTAATGTATGATCAAAACATATATTCTGTACTTTTAATCAGAGAATGTTATAAGGTATGCTCTGTACTTTTAATCAGTTGAAGGTAATAATGCTTTATGGAAATTGAGGTTTAAACAACTTGATTGTTGTATAATACTCATTGATTATTAAGGAATAAAGATAATGAGTGAGGAAGGAACATACTGAGGTAAAATGATGACAAAGTAAAGCATTGAACATGTTTGAACATGTTTTTTCAGCATTGAACATGTCTGAACATGTTTGCATAGAACATGTCTGAACATGTTTGGACTGAGCGAGAAGCAAGGGTGGGGCAGAATTAGAAACAGATGGTCAACGGAAAAAAGGGAAATGCCCCGATGAAGCGAGGAGGCAGGAATGAGTCATTAGAAGCTTCAGTAAGAACCCGGTGCTTTCCGCAGGCAGCCCTGCCTTGCATGACATCAGGTAATGACATAATGCGATGGGCGGGTTCCATGAAAACACGGCATAAATACTGATGTACGAGGGAAAAAGAGTGTTCTTCGTCCCCGGCGCAGAAGAGGAGTCAACAAGGGAAGCAGGCAAAAGACCAGCGGAGGACTACACCCGGGACCGAGGGAACTTACTCCACGACTTCACGCCGCCTAAAAGGGACGAGATCCACCCGCCAACACCCCTGGTTCCAGATTCGACCAACTCCTCTGCATCTACCCAACGCTCTCCAAATCACCGCAGCCGACTTGGAAAAGGGACGGAGGTCTTTTAAAGATAACGTTCAAAGGAAAGCGTGAGTCTTCTCTTCTCCGCTTCTCTTCAGTAAAGAGGACTTTGCTCCGGCTGGACAAAGACTCTGACCAAGGACATCTAAAGATTATAGCTGCCGAGACCAAGAACCATCGGGTATTAGTTGACCAGCTTCCCCCTAAGCCTCGCTCATTGAATTTAGTGAAACAGGTTAGGAATGAGAACAAGGAAAGGAGGTGATTAATCCTAGTTGATTTCATTACATTTTTGCTTCTTTTATAACTCTTGGGAATATAATCTGTTGTCATATGCCCCTGCTAAAGCTTGCTTAATAAAATTGTATTCTAAAATTCTAACGAGAATTGTGAACAGTGAGTTTAATTGTGTCAGTGTTAATTATTGTTGGTTCTCCTAAATATAGTAAAGTTAACACATGATTCTAGAGACAGGGTGGCTTTGTGTTTTCCTCTGGTGAGTGTTGAAATAATGACCCTGGGACTTGAATCTAAGTCACTAAACTTAATCTAGCCGTTAACAAGTGCCGTTATTTTAGGAGAGGAGCTACCGTTAACAGGAGTGGTTGTAGGGGTTATGCCGCTGTGAGGGCTACTCAGCGGATTGCTCTTCAACTGTAAAGGGTCATAACTTCTGGATCGAAGGTAGTCAGAGCTAGACGAGTCCTTTCCGACCCCAGTTTAAACAGATAATTCTCCCCAAACTATCTCTAGGGTAAGACTCGAGTTTCTGGGGGTTTTCCGGACCTGTTAGACAGAGAACTGGGCAGTAGTGAGTCCAAAGAAGTTGTGAGGAGTGGGCGGGACTTGCTATTGGGGAGTAACAGACATGGCGTCCCTGGGTGGGCCCCACCCTAATGAGTAGGAGGGCCCTACTTTGACCAAGTCAGTAAAAACAGACGAGAGGGTCTGAATAGCTCACTTGGGAGACCAACTCTTAGGAAATAGGGTTGGGAGCGACTGATGAGGCTTATCAGTCGCAACCCTTGCAGTAACTGTACAGCGTGCAGGCGAGGGAGAAGCTTCCACTGAGGATGAATAGCTATATCCAGAAGGGAAGCCAGTAGCCAACCTAGCCTAGACCCATCCCTGCTCTAAGGTACCCTGAGAGGCTTTGGGGGATAGGCGACTCGGAGACAAAGACAATCATGGATGACGCGAACGAAGCATCAGGGCTCCAACCAACGTCCGACATGGAGCTGGAGACCAGCGCCGCAAGGACCCAGAGGGAAGAACAGCTTCGCCTCACCCAAACAATGCTACGGCAACTTCCAGTAATGCTGATACCGTTGGGCGACGGGTTCAACTCCTGGACGATACCAACCAGCGGATGCTCTACCAGGCCCATCATACTGGAGACCCAAAGGGGTCGCGGATCCTGATGGAAACAGCATTGGAGCATTGACAGACCTACTCCTGCCCCCAGCTCAAGGACAATCACCGGCTGGTGATCGCCCAGTGCCCGGCGAAGGTCGTCAAAAGGACAGAAGTTAAAGAATGGCTGGAGTGGTTCGCCGACCTCCTGGAAGAGTGGCCTGACGGCCAAATACGGCTAATGTACAGTCCGTCAGAGAGATACGACGGCATAGTGAAGATGGCGACGCTAGCTGCCGGCATAGACGGGATCCTGGTGGAACCTTCAACCCGAAAAATGGCCCAAAACGCCGAGTATGATGAAGTCCTGCAGAAAATTGGATTATACAAGAAAAAAGAGAAGAGTACCAAGCACGGGGCCCGACAGACTCGGAGGTGGCGGAAGCCCCATCCCAACAGACCAGCCAAGGCCCGTCACCCCAGCTGGAACCGCCCCTGGTAGATTTGACGGAGGATGATGACGGGAAAACCCAGGACAAGCTCCCTGGGCCGTCAGACCAGGGAGCCCCTAGCGGAACACCGGTCTGGACTCTTAAAGAGGGGGAGTGGGATAAGGTGAGAAAGGAATGGGCCTCCTGGGGTGACCCGAGAAACAGGCACCTGCCGCGGGCTCACAGGACGGAGAAGAAGGCACCAGCTCCCACGCAGCCGCCATCGGGAGACAGCTCGGACGACGAGGAGAGCGACAAGGACAAAAGAGGGACTTATAGCCCCAAGAAAAAGACTCAGAAATCGAACACCCGGAGAAGGCCCCGAGAACTGCCCCCACTGCCAACTGGAGCTATCAACATCAGACTACAGACTGGGCTCAAGGTGTATCAACTCATCGGAGAACCTTGGGAGATCGAAGGCGATGGGCTGATCGTATTCACGGATAAGAAATACAAAGTCCACAACCGAAAGTTCAGGTCAGAACTTAAACTCCAGGCTGGGGACGAATACCAGAAAGAACTACACCTACTGAAAGCCACGGGCAGTAAGTTGACTGAGAGGGAGGTAGTCACAGTGAATGGCTACAACCTGACCTATGGGGAGATTATCCTAGTCCCGATTGACGCTTACAAGAAAGGAGATAACCTCGAAGATTACCGGAGGAAGATGTGGCACGGCCTGGAGCGGGGACTGGTAACCGCCCACAACCGACACATGAGAAGGGTTGTGGTGAGCGTGCAAGGGCTGAGGTCACCGGATCTGCGGGGAGACACCGCTCAGTCGGTCGCGGAGAGAGGGGTGGTGTCCATAGCCAAAACTAATGACCACCTCTTCACTTTCCGTGAGGTGGTCTTGGTAGTTGACCCCCACCTACACCAACTCCAGACCGAGCGAGGTGTGCGGAAAGCGGCGGAGACGGAGAGACAGTACCGCGCCGAACGCCAACCTCCAGAGACCAATGACCACCCCCGGGGATCAAGGGAAATGACCTTCCAGATGATGCTCCGGTTGGACCAGTCAAGGTCATTAAGTCGGCAAAAGTAAGATTGAGAACGTATCCAGTCGAACCGGCAAACAGGGCAGCAGAATACATCCGGAAGCTCTCGATTGAACCGGAAGACGAAGGACAACAAAACCATGATGTGGACCGGCCAAAGAAGGAACCGCAGGTGGACGTTGAAGACGGACTTACGAGACCAGCCAAAAATCAGCCGTTGAATGCCCCTTGGAGTGCACCCCTTCGACAGCCGCAGTACAGCGACGTCAGCGACTCAGGAGAAGAGCAAGAACGACAGGGGGACGAAGACCGTGCGGAGGAGGGGGAAGAAAGCGATCATGAGAGCGCCTTCTCCGACCCAAGACTCCCCCTGGCTAACTACAAAACACTCCGGACGGGCCAACACCGGGGAAAGAAAAAGGAAGTGGAGGTGTATGACATCGAAAGAACCTCCGAAAGACTGGCGAGAGACATAACCTGGGGCCCAGTTCGAGCCAAAGATGGGAGACAGGCGTATGTACCGGAGGTTGGCCAAACCAACTATCAGGTACCACCGGAATGGTCCAGCCGCCTGGATGACCGAGTCACACTCGGGGTCGAGGCGACCGTGGGTGAATGGGCCAATATTCTGATGGCACCCTCCCGTTCCACGCTGGCAGCGTATCATTCCCTGACTTCCAACTTCAGGATGAACTATATTGGAATCATGCACGACGTAATGCGGAGGCGTCTAAAGAAGGCCGCCTTCAAGCATTCCCGAGAAACTCAGCAAAGGCTGGATGAGGTGTCCGCCGACGAGGAAGAGCCACCAGATGCTTCAGCGGGACCATCACAATGGAACCCTGTGGCTCCTGGGAGGGAGCCGGCTCCACCGATTGTTCCTGGTGCCGGCCAGGACGCTTATGCTGAGCTCAAGAACCTCAGACTGGTGATCAGAAGAAAGAACGGGGACGAAAGCAACGAGGAATATTTGAAGGACGTCTGGCCAACAGTATTGTCCACCACCACCCATGAGGGAGCTAAGAAGCTGTGGCTGACTAGTGTGACTGCGGATCCGATGGTTGGATCAGAATCCGCCCAGAGTAACTACGAGCGGTTGGTGCTGGAGGACGCGGATGACGAAGAGTCTCAAGTGAGAAGAGCCAAGGGGCGGCTCGACAAAGGGAGTCGGTTGGAGCCCCTCTGGCACACACTCAAGCACACCATCCCTCCGGCAAGGTATGTGAAAGTACTGCGTGAAGTGACGAAAGGACGAAGGGGAGAAATAGCGTTTGTGAAAATGCCAGTTAAGGGCACCACAACCGCCCAGATGGATGTGGCCGTGAAAGGATTCGACCTGGAGCAGCAGTACTACGAGGAGAGGCGGAAAAAGGAGTCGAGTCAGCCAGTGAAACCGACTAACAAAGCCAATGTGAAGCCACCATCTAACTTCCAGGGCAGACCGCCATCCAACTTCCAGGGAAGACCATCACCCAACTTCCAAGGAGGACCGTCACCCAGTTACCAGGGCAGGCCACCGCCCAACTTCCAGAACAGGACGTTTCAGCCAAGACCACAAGGACCGCAGGGGAGGCCAAGCAGCCAGCCAGCACCCCCGCGCCAGCCGAGAGGAGGCCCCTACCTCTCGGATGAGGAATACAGAAAGTTAAGCCCTGAGCAGAAAACGGCTCTCCGAGTCTCCCGTGAGAACGGGACCGGGGGGCCGCCACAGTAATGGGGTCCAGGTCGCGGGTCACGCTAGAGAATGCCTACTGGGAGGGAGACGAGATCTACGCGAAGGTGGAAGGAGTACCCTACCTAGTAGACACCGGAGCAGAGGTGTCGATGACCCGCAAAGACCTAAAAACAACAGGACACCTGAAAGTTCAATTTGCCAACGGAAAAATAGAGAAAATGCCATATGGGACCTGGAAAGGAGTGGTATGGATCAAAGGTCCATACAACCTCCTCACCGTCAGAGACTTGGAAGAAATAAGTAAGAAAAAGTGCAATTATCGTGCTCTCGAACGACGGTTGACAAGTCTAAAAGCCAGGTTGGTGAAGGTCGGCCCGACACAGACGGGACCAGAAACGCAAGGCTGGTACAAACCAGTGGATATACCGGCAGTGACAGAGCAGAAAATCGAAGAGAGTGACTTCTCCCCGGCTGGGAGAGAGGAGTTGCTTAAGATCATCGCCTCGGCGGAGGTGGCCAGATTCAAGAACGATTGCGGAGATTTGGGCCAAAGGTTTGTGCACCAGATTGAAGGTGGGGTGCACCCTCCTGTTCGACAATACCCCTTGAATCCGGGAGCAGTTGAAGAAATGGACAAAATAGTGAAGGAGCTGAGTTCCCTGGGGATCATCAGAGAGGAACTCAACCCAATCACAAACAACCCCATTCAAGCGGTAAAGAACCCGAATCGGCAGTAGGGGGTTGGAGGCCAGTAATCAACTTTAAGGCTCTGAATCGGAGAACGGTGGCGAATAGAGCCAGCCTGATCAACCCACAAGGCACCCTGAAGACACTGCGGGTTAAGAAATTCAAGTCCTGCATCGACCTGGCTAATGGATTTTTCTCTCTCCGCCTCGCGAGGCAGTCCCAGGGTAAGACAGCATTTACCCACAAAGGCAAGAGCTATGTTTGGCAGAGATTACCCCAAGGCTATAAAAATTCACCGAACGTTTTTCAGTCAGCCGTGATGGAAGTACTGTGAGACGTGGGGGCAACTGTGTACATAGATGATGTGTTTATTGCCGATGACACCGAAGAGGAACACCTGGTGAGGTTACGGACAGTGATCGAGAACCTCACCAAGGCAGGCCTAAAACTGAATCTCAAGAAGTGCCAGTTCGGACAATTCCAAGTGAATTACCTGGGGTTCCAAGTCACGTCAGACTTGGGACTCTCGGACGGGTACAGGGACAAATTGATGGACATTCAGCCCCCTCAGTCAGAGAATGATCTGCAGAAGATATTGGGACTATGTAACTATGTCAGGGACCACGTACCCAACTACCAGAAGTATGCCAGACCATTGTATAACTGCCTGAGGAAAAAGATGGAGGACGAGGATGCAGGGCAGAAACAATGGGTTTGGACAGCGGCCAACCAACAAGATCTGGAGGAACTAAGAAAAGCAATCCAAGCCGCCGTAAGACTTGAACCAAGGAGTTTGTCGGAACGAATGGTGGCGGAAATCAGCTGTGAAAATGACGATGCTATGGTCAAAGTCAGCAACGAGAACGGAGGCCTGGTTACTCTGTGGAGTTATACCCTGACTTCTGTTGAGAAAAAGTACCCACAGGAAGAGAAAGAACTAGCGGTACTGGCTCGATACTGGAGTGTGCTAAAAGATCTGGCACAAGGGCAACCGATCAAAGTCATCACACAGAGCCAAGTCCACAAGTACCTACGCAAAGGCACCGTCGAAAGTACTAAAGCAACAAACACACGATGGGGGAGATGGGAAGGCATCTTGCTGGACCCAGAGCTTGAAATCGGGCCAGCACAGCCCCCGAACAAAAGACTACTGCAAGAGGTGTCTGAGACATCGGGGCAGCCAGAGTGGACACTCTACACCGATGGATCAAAGAAAGGGTCGGACCACGTGGCCTACTGGGGGTTCATCCTGAAACAAGACGGTACAGAGAGGTACAGACAGAAAGGGAAGGCCCCCGGCAGCGCCCAAGTCGGAGAAGTCACCGCAGTGTTGGAAGGATTACTGGAGTTGACCAAAAGGAAAATTAAGAGCGCCAGGTTAGTGACGGACAGTTACTACTGTGCTCAGGCCCTGAGAGAGGACCTAGCCATTTGGGAAGAAAATGGTTTTGAAACAGCTAAGGGCAAGCCGGTGGCCCATAGAGACTTATGGAAGAAGATTGCTGAACTAAAGATGCAACTGGAGCTCCAAGTGGAGCACCAACGAGCCCACACGCATGAGGGAGCTCATTGGCGTGGAAATGATGAAGTGGACTGTTATGTCCAACAGAGAAAAATTGTCTTTGTCGGAGCCGAGAAGTGGGACAATACTCCCAGAGGACGGGAGGTCCCAGAAGAGTACGTGGATGAGGTCGTGCGGAGCGTGCATGAAGCCCTTGGACATGCAGGCGTACGGCCTACCCGTAAGGAGCTGGATGAGCATGAGCTTTGGATCCCAGTGAAACAAGTCCAACGCGTGCTACGGGGCTGTGAGGTATGTGGACAATACAACGCAGGCCGCCGAGGGCAGCGGTTGGAAGGATTGACCATCAAAAGCACGATCCCCTGGGGCTCAGTCTGCATGGATGTAGCAGGCCCCCTAGGGATAACAGGAAGAAAAGGCGAGAAGTACCTTTTAGTGCTGGTGGACTCAATGTCGGGATTTGTAACTGTAAAAGCAGCCAGGAAGGCTAATGGCAACAGTGTTGTCGGCATGCTGGAACAAGTGTGCAGCGTCCTGGGAATCCCAAAGGAGCTACGTACGGACAATGGGACTCATTTCCGTAATGCGCAGGTTGACCAATGGTGCCAGAAGTATGGCGTGATAAGGGTTTATTCACCCCCTTACACCCCTCAAGCCAACGGGGTGGTGGAGCGGACCATTGGATTAGTCAAAGGCTGGATAGCTAAAAATGCTAACGACAGCAGCTGGAGCACCGTGGCGCTGGAAATAGGACGGGCCCTGAACGACAGGAGCAGAGTCGACAGGCCCGCCCCATCCATGGAGCTCAACCAACGACCGTTCACCACGAAGGAAACGGGGCGGGGCTCCAGCGATAAAAAGGAGAAGCTGACGCCCAAAGTGCCATTCAGAGTGGGACAGCGGGTGTGGATCAAAGCAAGAGAACAGCCTGTGAACGCAGCAGTGAAACCTAAGTTTGAAACAACAGACACCGTCAAGCAAGTACTGGACAGGAATACAGTATTGCTGGAGAAACGGGGGATCCAAGGAGTTGAGCAGCTCAAGCCAGTTCCTGACTAGAGAGAAATAGAAGCCGGTGAAATGGCCAGTGGATCATGTATCGTTCCACCCTATCTCGGACTGGCCACCATAAGAGGGGTGGTTGTAATTAGGAGAACAACTTCAGGGATCTGGGCAGGACGAGCCCTGAAGAAATTGGATTGGGCCAAAAATGGAATCCTGTCAGACGAACCTGAAATGCTGAAGTGGAGTAGCACCAAAGACCGTTGCCCAGTATGCCTAACAGTCCTCCAGCTCCCCCTCACCTGGGAAGGACCAGGCCGCGACAAACCCTGGCGGCAGGAGTCGACGGCAGACGGGCTGCGAAGCCTCCCCGTCTCCCCGGTTTCGGTTATAAGCATTACGTTCTGTGGAAATTGCCGAATAGGATACCTGCCACGGACCCTGTTGATAAACCAATGGGGATGGCGAGAGGAAGAACCAAAAAGGTGCCACTGCCAGTGGGACGGAGAAAAACTGATCTACTGTACGACCTGTGAGGAACAAATCCGCAGAGACGAGGTGACAGCAGCGGGACAGGCTGGCAGGTGAGAAGATACTACAGCTCCCTAAGATTCTTCCAACCTAGCGTAGGGGCCCAACCTACTTATGGGAGCCCCATACCCTCAGTATATTGGTCCCCGGGACCTTCGGCTCCCCCTAACACCCCAGAGGGACCCTCGGTCAGAGAAGACTGGATCTGGAGAAAGGCAGAAGGGCCGCATGACTTTCTTTGGGAGTCTGTCCACGCCGCATGGCCCTATGATCCTGCGCGAGCAGGCCTGTCCTTCCCCCCAGTGAATACCTCGTATTCCCCAGTCATTTTCCGAGTGCTGCGGCCTCAGACAGGCCCCAATCCTGTAGAGGAATTAAGTTGGCTCCCGGACGACACCATAGCACAAGCTGTAAACGGAGGCTGGACGGGCCCCTGGGAGCTGACTACCTGGGCGCATCTGATTTTGGAAACCATCAATGACTGCACCATCCCGATAGTGGATTTGCCGGATGTACCAAGAGAGGGTGAGATACGAACGTCAGATCTGTACTATTGCACCACTGAGCTGGATGGGTGGGGCAGCAACGCAGCAAGACCCAAGGAGAAGTCGGCCCTGTTCCGTGTAACAGCAGAATACAACTTCCGTGACGGGATCCTGCAGGTCCCAGGAGGCGTGGCCCATAGAGTGAGGACGCCCTCTGATCCTGACACTACCCGTATAAAGGAGTCTATTCGGTAGGAGCAACAATCACCGTGGTCTCGGACGACCAAGTCTACCCCACTGTGTCCTATACAGAACCGGAGAAGCCAAAAAGGAGACTCGGAAGCGGCGCTTGGCGGTCGCTCTCCTCCACTTTTGCACGAAGGAAGAAAAATTAAAACTAATGGATACACCGGCAGGAGGGGGTCAGGTCGTCAAGTCTACAAATCAGCGAAAAGATAAATATCAAAATGGGAAGAAATATTTTATAAGCAAATTATTTAAAGTGGGAACAGAAGTCTGGTCCGGACTCTCGGACAAAGGACCCTTTTTGAAGCTCCCGAATGGTTCCATCTTGTTGGACACCCCTCGTGAGGACTTCACCATGTCCTACCCGCTCTCGGAGGCCTATTTCCTTAACCACCTGATCTATCTTCGACCAACTGACTGGCAGGAGGCTAAGGAAGTAAAGAGAAGCGAGGAGGCAACGCCACGGCCGTGGCACGATTCGTTTTACTTTTTCCCCGTGGAATACCCGATTTGGAAAGGGAAGATGTCGTTCGATGCAATCAGTCATGCGGGGGGCACGCCGACCTGCCCACAACGGCTCCCTTGGATTTTTAATGCAGTATACCTGACCCTAGGAGGGAAAGAGATACGGATTCGCTGGGGGCCCCATTATCTGGAGCCCCTACAGGGCCAGTACTGTGAGATATCGATAAGTGACGTGGTCATCTGGACTACATCATCAGGTATGGCCAGAACAGTGGTGAAAATGGAGAGAGACCCCGAGGACTACGTTTTCAATAACACCAGGCTCCCACTAAAGTTGGAATTGGACCGAGTCTATCCCAATCCACCCCACCAGAGGATCTCCGTTCCACCGCCCTGGGGGTATCGCACACGGCTGACACTACATGGACAGTCGTTGTGTACGTACCTTTCAGTACCAGCACCTATAGGCTACTCGAGTGAAGCCTGGCAAGATCAAGTGCTCAAGCAAGGTTCGGCTCAAGGCCCCCTTCCCCGACCAGACTACTGGAGAGTATTCCTATGGAAATGGGTGTGGAGGGGGTTGGAACCTAAGTTGCCCTACCCTTCTCCAGTATATAGTTCGCTACTACAAGGACGAGCCATCAGACGAGCTGCTACAACCACTGTCTCTCGGCGACGCCCTAAGGCCTTAGCAAAGATCAGCGCCAGACCAGATGCGGCAGATCCCAGAATACCATTGACCCACACTTTGAAGAACCCAAAATGGACGAAACCCGCTTAAGGCGGGTGAAGACAAGAGCCAGTTCGCTGGGTGACCTTACAGATTCGGATAACACCACAGACGACGAACCAGACACTCCTGAACGACCCTTGCTACGGAAAACGACTACGAGAAAGAACATACCGCTTTGCCTAAAAGCTTTGCTTACGCTTCTTGCGCTACTAGTTACTGCTACTATCCTCATCACCATCCTATACTTCATAGGAGTCGGGCCATGGCACCTTACGCATACAAAAGTTACCTATGGCCGCTCCAAGTACTTTACCTTCAATTGTTGGAATACCACTACCACCTCTATATTCGTGCCATGGAACAACGAGTCTTCTGTTCAGAACCAGAGTCGATTATTCAAGAAGGAAAATGGAAAGAAATATGTGGAAAGCAGAGCTTACAATTTGAATGATTCCCTGATCGACGACCTCCTGAACCGCACCTGGGAGGTCTACAGCTACAGCCTCCTCAAAGATGGAGTAATTTGCTGGGTAAGGATCATGCATCAGAAAGAGCGACAGACGGCCCGATGCAACTGGATCCATCCAGACCACGGCATGCCAGAATGGCATTGCAACAGAGCCTGCCGACCCCTAGCGCTGGCACCGTCCCAAGGATACTGGGACACCGAGGTGATTTATTCGGCCCCACATAGGTCCTCAGGCTGCAGGACTTGGCTCCCACGAAGGGAGTTCTGGGGAGATTATCACCTGAATTGTGAAGAAGACGAAATTGACACTACGACCTTGTATAGGAACCAAACTGCTGATAACGACACTCGGTTACAACCGACAGAGCGGCCCGGACAACCCATCTGGCAAAATATTACAGCCTTGTTAATTCAACAGGGAGCTAGAAAATTCATGTATCAGAACGACCAGCAAGAATGTTATAGGACTCAGTTTACTATCCTAAATGCATGCCTGTGGAACAAATATGTTAGTTGCACTGGACAAAATCACATAGTTTTGGCTCTGAAGGAAGATTGGTCATTCTCGTGGACCCGAGCCAGAACCGTGCAAACAGAAATAGAACCTTGGTTGAATGACTCATTTCCCTGGACTGGCATAGCAAAAGATCAAGTATTCTTCATAGGAGATTTCCCGGAGGGGGCAGTTCGCTCTCCTGCTGGGTTGAAAGGACCGCACTTTGCTGACATGCGCACACAACCGCTTCCGACTCCAGATGACCTCCTAAATGCCCCAAAAGACCAGTTTGCAAAGATTGATGAGTGTGTAGCCCGACGCATTTTTGATAGCCTTAATGATACCGAATGGGTAAAGACGATGTCCTCCCCACGATGTGACCTTTGGCAAACCAGTAACACCTTCCACGCTGCATGGAAATATCACTGCCCCAGTCCTGACACCTTCAAGACAGCGAAACTCGTCCTCCGTGCCTGGTACGAGGACTACCATCGTGCCTGGGATTGGGAGTGGTGGGGGCTCCAACAGGACGAACTGCAAGCTTGGGTTCTGCCTTGCCTCAATGTGTCCCATAATTATTGGATTAAATACCAGTACATCGCCACTGTCTACTCCAAAGATCGGATGATTTGGCCAGGTATTTTTTGGAGACCTGACAACTACGTCCTCCCAAGGCCCTGGCGCATGAATTGCAATAAGAACAAGACCCAATGTACCATTGGGCTAGCCAGGAAACCATGTCAGACAATCCCAGGTTGGGAAGATTACTGCACGGAACATTATGCGGATGAGTATGACACCCATGCATCTGATGTAGTTTGGCGAAAGATTGCAGGAAAATGGCGAAGAGCAATTGTGAAGGCCAAAACCTGCACTGACGCAATTTTGGGATACCAGCTCCAACAGCGCAAAAAGATTGTAGACCACCCTGTTCCTGCCATCCCCGACACTCTCATAGCCATCGCAGAAGGCCATGCATTCCGGAAAAGTCTATGCGACGGAGAAGTGGACCCTGGTTTTGACTGGGTAGGCCCTAACCTTCTCTATTCTAACCTCACCTGCAACAGTTCCAAGGAAGTGTGGCAGAAATGTGGAACGGGTGAGCAACAGCATGCCTGCTACTGGTACGAAACTTTGGGCTCTACCCTGACTACTACCGTTATGGATGTAGTTGAGGAGGTTGGAAATGTGGTTGGTGGAGGCCTCAGTATTATCGAACATTGGTTGCTAAATGCTCTGAGCATGCTATGGCCATATTTGCTGGGCTTCCTGGGCGGAGCCATTGCCCTAATCCTGGGAGTGGTTGTCGTGAAGGAGTGGCTAAAAATGCTTTGCAATTGCGAGAGGAAGGACTACCGGCCCCTCCCCCCGGAGGAGGAGCCTGTTTCAGCATAAAAGCAGGCTGCCGGGAGCCAGCGAGCCATTCGCCGATCTTCACCACTGCAATCAAGACTGGACCTAAACCAAGGGACAAGAAAGGACGACATGGAATCGAATTCTTCAACCAACTTCTCTCTTCCCTCTACACTTTTCGCACCCATCCAAGTGAGTACCACTGAGCAGCTCGGATTTATCCTGGCCTGGGTTGTCTACTGCCATACCGGGTCCTGGTCCACCGGGCAGCTCCTGCGGGTGCTTGTCTCGGTTCAAGGGCTCATAAAGATCATCCTACGCCCCATCTTTTTGAAGCGATGGGATCTCGCCCCTTCCCTCTTCGCCTGCTACCTCATGGGTAGGACCCGCATCAACTGGCGACGAGGCGTGGTGGCATGCCTTTGGCTTTCCATTGACACCGCGGCCTTCCTGATGGAATTGATCCTCGGGGGAATTCATGCTACCCGAGCAGCACCACTCAAGATCCTGGCCGCTATCGTCGAGGGCGTTCTGGTCGTGTCCATCCCCATTTTCCTGGCCTACCAAGCTCTATCCATTAAAGGCAAGGGTAGGCGCCGCTGGCTTCGTAAGTGGGCCGCCCTAGCCCTTTGGGCTGCAGGATGGGGAATCTTTGTGATTTTGTATTGGTTAGGGAAGTCGTCCCCGCTGCCCATTGCCGTATGGCTCATGACCCACGGGGCGATATTTCACGATCCAACCCCGATGTCAACTCCCGGGTCCCCGGAATATGAAGATCCTCCTCCTATCATTAATTCCCCTTGGCTCGCAGCTCAATCAGGCACGTCAGCATAAGACCAACCTCGATCCCTGCTCCTGCTTATGCGCATTTAGCTTCCTTTTATCCGATTATGAATGTTGATTAATCGATACCTGCTAATCATGTAAGTTACCTGGGTTGCTGTTTCTCCTAGGCTCCGAATTGCTGTGTGGGATGCGGAGCGTCCGTAGAATCCTTGGGATTCATGTGGGTAGCATCGTCTACCCGTTGGTGTAACGCTTGCGTGCACCTTGATAACGTTACGGCGATCCTCTGCCTCAATGAGCAACGGGACCTGCCGTACGTCTCGGCTTCTGCATCTCGATCCCTGGAACGAGTACATAAAGTCGTGTGGACCTCTGCATTGGGTGAAGGCGACGACACTCTGCGAACGTCGTACTGGGGGAACGACCGGATAATACCCATAGTCCAGAAGCTGTGGGAGAATCAGATCACTCGGCAATGCCTACCCACCCTGCACCTTTTGGACGGAAGAGTGGTGGCGGTGGGTGACCCCCGTCCACCTGTTTGTCCGGCGTCTCCTGATACGTACATTGACGTCGGGTGCCAGACCAGCATTGCAACTCACGTACAGAGTACTCAAACTGAGCCCCTCAGTTCATCTCAGCAAGCATGCCAGACCGACGACATACCCGTCCCATCACCCCAAGACCAAAGTAGCATCGCCAGCTCCTCTGTCGCCTGCATCTGCCAGGCGCAGTCTCCTTCGTTTGCTATGGACTTCGAGAACCTGCTGAAGGAGCTCGAGGAAAGTTGCAGCTTTCCAGCGGCCCCGCCGCAGGATTTGGCGGCCGAAGTGCTTTCTCCGACCTCACCACCTCAGTTGGAGCGTCACGACCCCTTTGGGCCGTCTGGGTCTACTGTGGACGTGGGGCTAGACACCGACATCTGGTCTTCTCCACCTTCCCACCTAACGGAATACGAGATTGTGGACACTTGGACGCCTTCATCTTCTCCTGTGACCTGCTACGAAAGAGACATTTTAACTCTCCATGGTGGTGATGAATTGGACTTTTGGTAGTCGGAATTTAGGTTTTTCTGCGAAGCCCCGTCCGATCTCACGGAGGGGGTGTCGTGAAATCTGGTATGAGTATGTGAGATCTGTCCAGGTGCACGCAGAAAAACGGAATAAAGGCCTGAGGAATAACAGTATACCCTGTATAATGATTAAATGATGATTATAAGTGATAAGTGATTATAAGGTGATAATACACATGCCAATGAAGAAATGTCTGTAATGTATGATCAAAACATATATTCTGTACTTTTAATCAGAGAATGTTATAATGTATGCTCTGTACTTTTAATCAGTTGAAGGTAATAATGCTTTATGGAAATTGAGGTTTAAACAACTTGATTGTTGTATAATACTCATTGATTATTAAGGAATAATGATAATGAGTGAGGAAGGAACATACTGAGGTAAAATGATGACAAAGTAAAGCATTGAACATGTTTGAACATGTTTCTTCAGCATTGAACATGTCTGAACATGTTTGCATTGAACATGTCTGAACATGTTTGGACTGAGCGAGAAGCAAGGGTGGGGCAGAATTAGAAACAGATGGTCAACGGAAAAAAGGGAAATGCCCCGATGAAGCGAGGAGGCAGGAATGAGTCATTAGAAGCTTCAGTAAGAACCCGGTGCTTTCCGCAGGCAGCCCTGCCTTGCATGACATCAGGTAATGACATAATGCGATGGGCGGGTTCCATGAAAACACAGTGCATAAATACTGATGTACGAGGGAAAAAGAGTGTTCTTCGTCCCCGGCGCAGAAGAGGAGTCAACAAGGGAAGCAGGCAAAAGACCAGCGGAGGACTACACCCGGGACCGAGGGAACTTACTCCACGACTTCACGCCGCCTAAAAGGGACGAGATCCACCCGCCAACACCCCTGGTTCCAGATTCGACCAACTCCTCTGCATCTACCCAACGCTCTCCAAATCACCGCAGCCGACTTGGAAAAGGGACGGAGGTCTTTTAAAGATAACGTTCAAAGGAAAGCGTGAGTCTTCTCTCCGCTTCTCTTCAGTAAAGAGGACTTTGCTCCGGCTGGACAAAGACTCTGACCAAGGACATCTAAAGATTATAGCTGCCGAGACCAAGAACCATCGGGTATTAGTTGACCAGCTTCCCCCTAAGCCTCGCTCATTGAATTTAGTGAAACAGGTTAGGAATGAGAACAAGGAAAGGAGGTGATTAATCCTAGTTGATTTCATTACATTTTTGCTTCTTTTATAACTCTTGGGAATATAATCTGTTGTCATATGCCCCTGCTAAAGCTTGCTTAATAAAATTGTATTCTAAAATTCTAACGAGAATTGTGAACAGTGAGTTTAATTGTGTCAGTGTTAATTATTGTTGGTTCTCCTAAATATAGTAAAGTTAACACATGATTCTAGAGACAGGGTGGCTTTGTGTTTTCCTCTGGTGAGTGTTGAAATAATGACCCTGGGACTTGAATCTAAGTCACTAAACTTAATCTAGCCGTTAACAAGTGCCGTTATTTTAGGAGAGGAGCTACCGTTAACAGGAGTGGTTGTAGGGGTTATGCCGCTGTGAGGGCTACTCAGCGGATTGCTCTTCAACTATAAAGGGTCATAACTTCTGGATCGAAGGTAGTCAGAGCTAGACGAGTCCTTTCCGACCCCAGTTTAAACAGATAATTCTCCCCAAACTATCTCTAGGGTAAGACTCGAGTTTCTGGGGGTTTTCCGGACCTGTTAGACAGAGAACTGGGCAGTAGTGAGTCCAAAGAAGTTGTGAGGAGTGGGCGGGACTTGCTATTGGGGAGTAACAGACACGCTCCACAGTTAATTTTCAGCTTAGTTAGATGTTGGACAGCTCCGAAATGCTGAGAAGCAGTATATCTGGCTGATTTAAACTGGAATCAGGATTAATTATTTTGTTTCAATAGAGTTGAAACCAAAATCGCTTTATCTCAGCGAAATAAGTTAAAAATGGACTTTTTGTATTTACGAAGTTCCACAGTTAATTTTCGGTTTAGTTAGATGTTGGACAGCTCCAAAATGCTGAGAAGCAGTATATCTGACTGTTTTAAACTGGAATCAGGTCTAATTCTTATGTTTCAATAGAGTTGAAGCCAAAATTGCTTTATCTGATCAAAAGACGTCAAAAATGGACTTCTTGGGTTTACGAAGTTCCACTGTTAATTTTTCATTTAGTTAGGTGTTGGACAGCTCTGAAATGCTGAGAAGCAGTATTTCTGTCTGTTTTAATCTGGAATCAGGTCTAATTCTTTTGTTTCAATAGAGTTTAAGCCAAAATCGCTTCATCCCAGGGAAAGAAGAAAAATATGGACTTCTTGTGTTTACTAAACTCCACAGTTTTTTTAAGTTCAGTTAGATTCTGGAAAGCTTCAAAATGCTGATAATCAGTATATCTGGTTGTTTTAAACTGGAATCAGGTCTAATTCTTATGTTTTGATAGAGTTGAAGCCAAAATCGCTTTATGTCAGTGAAAGAACTAATAAATGGACTTCTTGGGTTTACTATGCTCCACAGTTAATTTTCAGTTTAGTTAGATGTGGAACAGCTCCGAAAAGCCGAGAAGCAGTATATCTGACTGTTTTAAACTGGAATCAGGTCTAATTCTTATGTTTCAAAAGAGTTGAAGGCAAAATCGCTTTTTCTCAGTGAAAGATGTAATAAATGGACTGCTTGGGTTTACTATGCTCCACAGTTAATCTTCAGTTTAGTTAGATGTTGGACAACTCTGAAACGTCGAGAAGCAGTATATCTGACTGTTTTAAACTGGAATGAGGTCTAATTCTTATGTTTAAAAAGAGATGATGGCAAAATCGCTTTATCTCAGCGAAAGAAGTCAAAAATGGACTTCTTGAGTTTACTAAACTCCACAGTTAATTTTCAGTTTAGTTGGATGTTGGACAGCTCCGAAATGCTGAGAAGTAGTATATCTGACTGTTTTAAACTGGAATCAGGTCTAATTCTGATGATTCAATAGAGTTGAAACCAAAATCGCTTTATCTCAGCGAAATAAGTTAAAAATGGACGTTTTGTATTTACGAAGGTCAACAGTTAATTTTCGGTTTAGTTAGATGTTGGACAGCTCCAAAATGCTGAGAAGCAGTATATCTGACTGTTTTAAACTGGAATCAGGTCTAATTCTTATGATTCAATAGAGTTGAAGCCAAAATCGCTTTATCTCAGCGAAAGAAGTCAAAAATAGACTTCTTGTGTTTACTACGCTCCACAGTTAATTTTCAGTTTAGTTAGATGTTGGACAGCTTCGAAATGCTGAGAAGCAGTATATATGGTTGATTTAAACTGGAATCAGGACTAATTCTTTTGTTTCAATTGAGTTGAAGTCAAAATCGCTTTATCTCAGCGAGAGAATTAATAAATTGACTTCTCAGGTTTACTAAACTCCACAATTAATTTTCAGTTTAGTTAGATGTTGGAAAGCTTCGAAATGCTGATAAGCCGTATATCTGGCTGTTTAAAACTGGAATTAGGTCTGATTCTTTTGTTTCAATAGATTTAAAGCCAAAATCGCTTAATCTCAGCGAAAGAAGTCAAAAATTGACTTTTTGTATTTACGAAGTTCCACTGTTACTCTTCGATTTAGTTAGATGTTGGACAGCTCCAAAATTCTGAGAAGCAGTATATCTGACTGTTTTAAACTGGAATCAGGTCTAATTCTTATGATTCAATAGAGTTGAAGCCAAAATCGCTTTATCCCAGCGAAAGAATTCAAAAATGGACTTCTTGTGTTTACTACGCTCCACAGTTAATTTTCAGTTTAGTTAGATGTTGGACAGCTCCGAAAAGCCGAGAAGCAGTATATCTGACTGTTTTAACCCTCATGTCGTCCTCATTTTCTGTATACACCTTGTGTCCTCCGGGTCAAAATGACCCGTCTTCACTAAACCCCCAATATAAGCAGCTTAATTGAATTTTAAACACCAAATTTCATCTTGTATATTGTCATTCACCACAAAATGTGTGAATACTTGAGTTTTCCCTCTCCACTTGAATTTCTATAGCTTAAGAAAATAAAACAATGTGCAAAAAGGAGTTTTGAATGCATTTTTATTCATCTCAGTGACTCATTTTCTTTTACTTTTCTCCAGTGAACAATTTAAGAGAATGTACAATACAAAAATATGAAAAATAACATAACCCATTCAATTAATTAGCACATGTAGGGCAGTATGCAAGTGCACAGCCTTTGCAGATATATTTCTTACACCTGCAGCACACAGTATGTGTTTTACAGTCCTTCTTTTGAGGGCAGAACTGACATCTCTTCCTCTTACTTGGCTTAGCTGGGGAAGTGGCTGTGGTAGATGGATCCTCAGGTTGATCAGGAGCTGCTGCACTCTGAATAGCTTTCACAACTGCTGCTGAGGCTTCTGTGCGGGGGACATGCTTCCTTCTTTCAATGAGTGGAGTTACAAGTGCCTTTCCTAGCTGCTCCAGGAACACCCTCCTCTTCCAGGAGAGTGTTCCAGGTTGGGTTGATGTCTCTCCAAATCACAAAGGCATTGTAGGAGGACACATCAATGATGTTGTGGAAGATGACCAGGGGCCAGCGGGCGGTCATTCTTCTGCAGCTATATGTTCCAATCACCTTGTCTAGGTTGTCCACACATCCTTTGTTGCGGTTGTATTCCAGGATGATGATTGGCTTCCTGTCCTCACGATCACTAATGTCGTCGTCTTTGTGCAGTGTGCTCAGAAGAACTACATTCTTGTTTTTCTTTGGGAGGTAGGAAACTAGAGTGGTGGTGGGCGTGAAGGCAAACTTTGAGGAGAAGACCTCTCTCTCCTTTGACGCAAGCAGTGCAGGTGGGAGCTCAGGCTTGTAGTTTCAAACTGTACCAACCATGGTGATCTTCCTCTTCAGGAGCTGCTGTCCGAGTTCATAAGAGGTGAAGAAATTGTCACATGTCACATTGTGACCCCTCAGTCCCTCTGTCACATCAAGCACAACTCGCATCCCCTGGTTCTTCTCTGGGCATCCACTGGTTGACTTCCCAGTATAGACTTGCATTTTCCAAGCATAGCTTGATTTGGCATCACAACCCACCCATGACTTGATCCCATATTTTGCTGGCTTGCTGGGCAGATACTGCCGGAAAGGACAATGACCTTTGGACAAAAGACATTAGCATCAGTGATTAGTATCAGTGTCACAGAAAACAGTCAAAGAAATCAATAGTGAAAATCGCTTTTATTACAAATATGAAAACAGATTACCTCTAAATGGAACCAGTTGCTCATCCACTGTTACATCAGGCCCTGGATTGTAGAGGTAGGGCAACCGCTCCACCCACTTGTCCCATACCTCTCTTATGGCTGCAAGTTTGTCTGTCACACGTCTTGCTGGTCTTGATTCACGGTCATCAAATCGTATCAGTCTTGAGTAGGTGTGAAAGAGTTTGAGTGGCATTGTGGCTCGGAAAATTGGCCTTCCACTCTCTGCATCCCATAGACTAGCTGCAGCCTCACCTCGGGACCTGTATACACCTTTATAACCTCTTGAAATAACAGGTGTTCTTCTGAAGTCTGCGAGAACACCACCTGATTTGCCTTGTTTACTTCTGCTACTGATTGATCTGAGACACAACTAAAACTTTGTTACATTTTGTGGTTTGTAAATAACTCTGTGACCTTGATTTCAACTCTATTTGCCTCACGGGTCATTTTGACCCGAAGACCATCTTTGAACCTTTTTTTGTACAGCTTACATGGAAATGTGAATAAAAACAACATTTAACTTTTTTTATTGTATGGGCCAATCTAGGAAAAGTCTTAAAATCTCAAGTTAAAAAAATAACATTTAGGGGATTTTGTTAACACAGTGGCGGGTCATTTTGACCCGAAGACAACAGGAGGGTTAAATTTTCAACCATATTAGATGATGGACAGCTCCAAAATGCTAAGAAGCAATAGATCAGGAGGTTTCAAACTGGAAACAAGTTTAAATCTCATGTTTTAAGATATAAGAAGCCTAGAAGCCAAAAAAGCTTTATCTCAGCGAAAGAAGTGAAAAATGGACTATCTCTGATTTCGTAGCTCTACATTAAATTTTCAGGCATATTAGATGATGGACAGCTCCAAAATGCTAAGAAGCAATAGATCAGGAGGTTTCAAACTGGAAACAGGTCTAAATATCATGTTTTAAGATATAAGAAGCCTAGAAGCCAAAAAAGCTTTATCTCAGCGAAAGAAGTGAAAAATGGACTATCTCTGATTTCGTAGCTCTACATTAAATTTTCAACCATATTAGATGATGGACAGCTCCAAAATGCTAAGAAGCAATAGATCAGGAGGTTTCAAACTGGAAACAGGTCTAAATCTCATTGTTGAAGATATAAGAAGGCAAGAAGCCAAAAAAGCTTTATCTCAGCGAAAGAAGTGAAAAATGGACTATCTCTGATTTCGTAGCTCTACATTAAATTTTCAGGCATATTAGATGATGGACAGCTCCAAAATGCTAAGAAGCAATAGACAAGGAGGTTTCAAACTGGAAACAGGTCTAAATATCATTGTTGAAGATATAAGAAGGCAAGAAGCCAAAAAAGCTTTATCTCAGCGAAAGAAGTGAAAAATGGACTATCTCTGATTTCGTAGCTCTACATTAAATTTTCAGGCATATTAGATGATGGACAGCTCCAAAATGCTAAGAAGCAATAGATCAGGAGGTTTCAAACTGGAAACAGGTCTAAATATCATGTTTTAAGATATAAGAAGCCTAGAAGCCAAAAAAGCTTTATCTCAGCGAAAGAAGTGAAAAATGGACTATCTCTGATTTCGTAGCTCTACATTAAATTTTCAACCATATTAGATGATGGACAGCTCCAAAATGCTAAGAAGCAATAGATCAGGAGGTTTCAAACTGGAAACAGGTCTAAATCTCATTGTTGAAGATATAAGAAGGCAAGAAGCCAAAAAAGCTTTATCTCAGCGAAAGAAGTGAAAAATGGACTATCTCTGATTTCGTAGCTCTAATTTAAATTTTCAGGCATATTAGATGATGGACAGCTCCAAAATGCTAAGAAGCAATAGACAAGGAGGTTTCAAACTGGAAACAGGTCTAAATATCATTGTTGAAGATATAAGAAGGCAAGAAGCCAAAAAAGCTTTATCTCAGCGAAAGAAGTGAAAAATGGACTATCTCTGATTTCGTAGCTCTACATTAAATTTTCAGGCATATTAGATGATGGACAGCTCCAAAATGCTAAGAAGCAATAGATCAGGAGGTTTCAAAATGAAAACAGGTCTAAATATCATGTTTTAGGATATAAGAAGGCAAGAAGCCAAAAAAGCTTTATCTCAGCGAAAGAAGTGAAAAATGGACTATCTCTGATTTCGTAGCTCTACATTAAATTTTCAGGCATATTAGATGATGGACAGCTCCAAAATGCTAAGAAGCAATAGATCAGGAGGTTTCAAACTGGAAACAGGTCTAAATATCATGTTTTAAGATATAAGAAGCCTAGAAGCCAAAAAAGCTTTATCTCAGCGAAAGAAGTGAAAAATGGACTATCTCTGATTTCGTAGCTCTACATTTAAATTTTCAGGCATATTAGATGATGGACAGCTCCAAAATGCTAAGAAGCAATAGATCAGGAGGTTTCAAACTGGAAACAGGTCTAAATATCATGTTTTAAGATATAAGAAGCCTAGAAGCCAAAAAAGCTTTATCTCAGCGAAAGAAGTGAAAAATGGACTATCTCTGATTTCGTAGCTCTACATTAAATTTTCACCATATTAGATGATGGACAGCTCCAAAATGCTAAGAAGCAATAGATCAGGAGGTTTCAAACTGGAAACAGGTCTAAATCTCATTGTTGAAGATATAAGAAGGCAAGAAGCCAAAAAAGCTTTATCTCAGCGAAAGAAGTGAAAAATGGACTATCTCTGATTTCGTAGCTCTACATTAAATTTTCAGGCATATTAGATGATGGACAGCTCCAAAATGCTAAGAAGCAATAGATCAGGAGGTTTCAAACTGGAAACAGGTCTAAATATCATGTTTTAAGATATAAGAAGCCTAGAAGCCAAAAAAGCTTTATCTCAGCGAAAGAAGTGAAAAATGGACTATCTCTGATTTCGTAGCTCTACATTAAATTTTCAACCATATTAGATGATGGACAGCTCCAAAATGCTAAGAAGCAATAGATCAGGAGGTTTCAAACTGGAAACAGGTCTAAATATCATGTTTTAAGATATAAGAAGCCTAGAAGCCAAAAAAGCTTTATCTCAGCGAAAGAAGTGAAAAATGGACTATCTCTGATTTCGTAGCTCTACATTAAATTTTCAGGCATATTAGATGATGGACAGCTCCAAAATGCTAAGAAGCAATAGATCAGGAGGTTTCAAATGAAAAGGTCTAAATATCATGTTTAGGATATAAGAAGGCAAGAAGCCAAAAAAGCTTTATCTCAGCGAAAGAAGTGAAAAATGGACTATCTCTGATTTCGTGGCTCTACATTAAATTTTCAACCATATTAGATGATGGACAGCTCCAAAATGCTAAGAAGCAAAAGATCTGGCAGTTTCAAACTGGAAACAAGTCTAAATATCATGTTTTAAGATATAAGAAGCCTAGAAGCCAAAAAAGCTTTATCTCAGCGAAAGAAGTGAAAAATGGACTATCTCTGATTTCGTAGCTCTAATTTAAATTTTCAGGCATATTAGATGATGGACAGCTCCAAAATGCTAAGAAGCAATAGATCAGGAGGTTTCAAACTGGAAACAGGTCTAAATATCATGTTTTAAGATATAAGAAGCCTTAGAAGCCAAAAAAGCTTTATCTCAGCGAAAGAAGTGAAAAATGGACTATCTCTGATTTCGTAGCTCTAATTTAAATTTTCAGGCATATTAGATGATGGACAGCTCCAAAATGCTAAGAAGCAAAAGATCTGGCAGTTTCAAACTGGAAACAAGTCTAAATATCATGTTTTAAGATATAAGAAGCCTAGAAGCCAAAAAAGCTTTATCTCAGCGAAAGAAGTGAAAAATGGACTATCTCTGATTTCGTAGCTCTACATTAAATTTTCAGGCATATTAGATGATGGACAGCTCCAAAATGCTAAGAAGCAATAGATCAGGAGGTTTCAAACTGGAAAAAGGTCTAAATATCATGTTTAAGATATAAGAAGCCTAGAAGCCAAAAAAGCTTTATCTCAGCGAAAGAAGTGAAAAATGGACTATCTCTGATTTCGTAGCTCTAATTTAAATTTTCAGGCATATTAGATGATGGACAGCTCCAAAATGCTAAGAAGCAAAAGATCTGGCAGTTTCAAACTGGAAACAAGTCTAAATATCATTTTTTAAGATATAAGAAGCCTAGAAGCCAAAAAAGCTTTATCTCAGCGAAAGAAGTGAAAAATGGACTATCTCTGATTTCGTAGCTCTACATTAAATTTTCAGGCATATTAGATGATGGACAGCTCCAAAATGCTAAGAAGCAATAGATCAGGAGGTTTCAAACTGGAAACAGTCTAAATATCATGTTTTAAGATATAAGAAGCCTAGAAGCCAAAAAAGCTTTATCTCAGCGAAAGAAGTGAAAAATGGACTATCTCTGATTTCGTAGCTCTACATTAAATTTTCAGGCATATTAGATGATGGACAGCTCCAAAATGCTAAGAAGCAATAGATCTGGCAGTTTCAAAATGGAAACAAGTTTAAATCTCATGTTGAAGATATAAGAAGCCGAGAAGCCAAAAAAGCTTTATCTCAGCGAAAGAAGTGAAAAATGGACTATCTCTGATTTCGTAGCTCTACATTAAATTTTCAGGCATATTAGATGATGGACAGCTCCAAAATGCTAAGAAGCAATAGATCAGGAGGT
This sequence comes from Poecilia reticulata, assembly GCF_904066995.2. Lineage (NCBI taxonomy): Eukaryota > Metazoa > Chordata > Actinopteri > Cyprinodontiformes > Poeciliidae > Poecilia > Poecilia reticulata. Next base: position 4,523,622 of record NC_088839.1, read on the forward strand.
TTCAAACTGGAAAAGTCTAAATATCATGTTTTAAGATATAAGAAGCCTAGAAGCCAAAAAAGCTTTATCTCAGCGAAAGAAGTGAAAAATGGACTATCTCTGATTTCGTAGCTCTACATTAAATTTTCAACCATATTAGATGATGGACAGCTCCAAAATGCTAAGAAGCAAAAGATCTGGCAGTTTCAAACTGGAAACAGTCTAAATATCATGTTTTAAGATATAAGAAGCCTAGAAGCCAAAAAAGCTTTATCTCAGCGAAAGAAGTGAAAAATGGACTATCTCTGATTTCGTAGCTCTACATTAAATTTTCAGGCATATTAGATGATGGACAGCTCCAAAATGCTAAGAAGCAATAGATCAGGAGGTTTCAAACTGGAAACAGGTCTAAATATCATGTTTTAAGATATAAGAAGCCTAGAAGCCAAAAAAGCTTTATCTCAGCGAAAGAAGTGAAAAATGGACTATCTCTGATTTCGTAGCTCTACATTAAATTTTCAGGCATATTAGATGATGGACAGCTCCAAAATGCTAAGAAGCAATAGATCAGGAGGTTTCAAACTGGAAACAGGTCTAAATATCATGTTTAAGATATAAGAAGCTAGAAGCCAAAAAAGCTTTATCTCAGCGAAAGAAGTGAAAAACTGACTATCTCTGATTTCGTAGCTCTACATTAAATTTTCAGGCATATTAGATGATGGACAGCTCCAAAATGCTAAGAAGCAATAGATCAGGAGGTTTCAAACTGGAAACAGGTCTAAATATCATGTTTTAAGATATAAGAAGCCTAGAAGCCAAAAAAGCTTTATCTCAGCGAAAGAAGTGAAAAATGGACTATCTCTGATTTCGTAGCTCTACATTAAATTTTCAGGCATATTAGATGATGGACAGCTCCAAAATGCTAAGAAGCAATAGATCAGGAGGTTTCAAACTGGAAACAGTTCTAAATATCATGTTTTAAGATATAAGAAGCCTAGAAGCCAAAAAAGCTTTATCTCAGCGAAAGAAGTGAAAAATGGACTATCTCTGATTTCGTAGCTCTACATTAAATTTCAGCCATATTAGATGATGGACAGCTCCAAAATGCTAAGAAGCAATAGATCAGGAGGTTTCAAACTGGAAACAGGTCTAAATCTCATGTTTAAGATATAAGAAGCCTAGAAGCCAAAAAAGCTTTATCTCAGCGAAAGAAGTGAAAAATGGACTATCTCTGATATCGTAGCTCTACATTAAATTTTCAGCATATTAGATGATGGACAGCTCCAAAATGCTAAGAAGCAATAGATCGGAGTTTCAAACTGGAAACAAGTTAAAATCTCATGTTTAAGATATAAGAAGCCTAGAAGCCAAAAAAGCTTTATCTCAGCGAAAGAAGTGAAAAATGGACTATCTCTGATTTCGTAGCTCTACATTAAATTTTCAGGCATATTAGATGATGGACAGCTCCAAAATGCTAAGAAGCAATAGATCAGGAGGTGTCAAACTGAAACAGGTCTAAATATCATGTTTTAAGATATTAGAAGCCTAGAAGCCAAAAAAGCTTTATCTCAGCGAAAGAAGTGAAAAATGGACTATCTCTGATTTCGTAGCTCTACATTATATTTTCAACCATATTAGATGATGGACAGCTCCAAAATGCTAAGAAGCAATAGATCTGGCAGTTTCAAACTGGAAACAGGTCTAAATATCATGTTTTAAGATATAAGAAGCCTAGAAGCCAAAAAAGCTTTATCTCAGCGAAAGAAGTGAAAAATGGACTATCTCTGATTTCGTAGCTCTACATTAAATTTTCAGGCATATTAGATGATGGACAGCTCCAAAATGCTAAGAAGCAATAGATCAGGAGGTTTCAAACTGGAAACAGGTCTAAATATCATGTTTTAAGATATAAGAAGCCTAGAAGCCAAAAAAGCTTTATCTCAGCGAAAGAAGTGAAAAATGGACTATCTCTGATTTCGTAGCTCTACATTAAATTTTCAGGCATATTAGATGATGGACAGCTCCAAAATGCTAAGAAGCAATAGATCAGGAGGTTTCAAACTGGAAACAGGTCTAAATATCATGTTTTAAGATATAAGAAGCCTAGAAGCCAAAAAAGCTTTATCTCAGCGAAAGAAGTGAAAAATGGACTATCTCTGATTTCGTAGCTCTACATTAAATTTTCAGGCATATTAGATGATGGACAGCTCCAAAATGCTAAGAAGCAATAGATCAGGAGGTTTCAAACTGGAAACAGGTCTAAATCTCATGTTTAAGATATAAGAAGCCGAGAAGCCAAAAAAGCTTTATCTCAGCGAAAGAAGTGAAAAATGGACTATCTCTGATTTCGTAGCTCTACATTAAATTTTCAGCCATATTAGATGATGGACAGCTCCAAAATGCTAAGAAGCAATAGATCAGGAGGTTTCAAACTGGAAACAGGTCTAAATATCATGTTTTAAGATATAAGAAGCCTAGAAGCCAAAAAAGCTTTATCTCAGCGAAAGAAGTGAAAAATGGACTATCTCTGATTTCGTAGCTCTACATTAAATTTTCAGCATATTAGATGATGGACAGCTCCAAAATGCTAAGAAGCAATAGATCAGGAGGTTTCAAACTGGAAACAGTCTAAATTCATGTTTAAGATATAAGAAGCCTAGAAGCCAAAAAAGCTTTATCTCAGCGAAAGAAG
>NC_088839.1:4526492-4650041 GCF_904066995.2 Poecilia reticulata
ATAATAATGGCAACGGGTACTTATTCTTGATGGTGATCTGGTTGAGTCCACGGTAGTCAATACAGGGCCGGAGAGAGCCATCCTTTTTCCCCACGAAGAAGAACCCTGCTCCGAGGGGAGAGGATGAGGTGCGGATAATCCCTGCAGCTAGAGACTTGTTTATGTACTCCTCCATGGTTTGCCTTTCTGCTCTAGAAATGTTATATAGCTTACTGTTGGGTAATGGGGCGCCAGGCAGTAGATCGATGGCACAGTCATACGGTCTGTGGGGTGGCAGAGACAGGGCTTTGTCCTTACTGAAAACAGGAGCTAGATCATGGTACTCACGGGGAATGGAGGAGACGTCAGATGGGTCGATCTCAGCTGGCTCTGTAGGCGTAGTGACGACTGGAAAGGCGGAATGAAGGCAGGTACTGTGACACTTTGTGGACCACGACTCAATCTTGGTCTCGGCCCAGTCTATGTGCGGGTTGTGCTTGTATAACCAGTCGAAACCAAGGATGATGGAGGCACTGGCGGCAGGAAACACGAGGAAAGTAATCTCTTCTGTGTGATTACCTGAAGTGAGTAGACGCACTGGCTTGGTTTGATGGGTGATCTGTGGCAGGTTCCCTCCGTCGAGGGCTGATACCCGGAGAGGAACTGGAAGCGGCTCGATTTCAATAGACAGTTGCTCGACGATGTCTGAATTAATGAGGTTCTGTTCACACCCTGAGTCAATGAGGGCTGATAAAGAATATGGTTCGTTAATGATTATGGAGACAGGGATGATTAAGCGAGATCTTACTGCTGTAGTCTCCGGCAGTCTCCCCGTCCTTACTGCCGGACCTGCGGGTTTAAACGTATTGGACAGTTAGCGATTACATGATTGGGTTCACCACAGTAAAGGCAAAGCCGGGAGCGCATCCTCCTCTGCCGCTCCTCTGGGGTTAGCTTAGCGTGTCCCAGTTGCATGGGTTCTGGTCCTGTAGATGAGGGAAAGGTGGGTGGAGGTTGGACAGTCGACTGGTTACTGACCTGTGCGGAGCGCGGAAGGGCGGTGCGGCGGGATCGCTCACTCATCCTTGACCGAATCCGGTTGTCTAATCTTATGGCCAAGTTAATAAATTCATCCAGAGACTCTGGTTCATCTAGAGTAGCCAGTTGGTCCTTTATCTGCTCATTTAACCCATGAAAGAATGCGCTTTTAAGCGCAGCAGGGTTCCAGCCTGAAGCAGCGGCCAAGATTCTAAAATCGATGGCAAAGTCTGACACAGTCTTCTGGCCTTGCTTCAATCCGTGTAGTTCACGGGAGGCTGAAGTCTTCTCAGCCTCTTGACAAAACACCTGCTGTAACTCCTTCAAAAACTCGGGGAAGGTACACCCATAGTTAGAGGCTGAAGAAAACCGGGCTTCGGCCCACTCTAGGGCTCGGCCCGTCAACAGGGATAACACGTAGGAAATCTTAGCACTGTCATGCAAAAAACTCTGCGGTGAATGATTAAAGATGATATTGCATTGGAGAATAAACCCCTTGACCTTCCGGACGTCACCTGAAAATTTCTCTGGCGCTGAGGGTCGGACGTCCGAAAACATGGAGCGGGCTGGTGGATCCGGAGCCACTGTCGGGGAAGGTTGAGAGCTGGGAGCCTGCTGAACTGAATTCCGTAGGAAAGTGGTTAATTCTGTTAGTTTATCGTTAGTCTCGGCTTGACGACTAGCTAACTCCCGTAATGCGGAGTCATGTGACTGGACTAGCGCGTGTTGTTCGGACAGCGCCCGTCTGATAGCGTCTGCTGAGGTTCCGAACTGGCCTGAGTGTTCTGTCATGTCGGTTTTAAGGTTGCGAACCCACATGCAAGAACACAGTCAGACAGAGCGAGTCAGAAACAATAATGTTTATTGAAGGATCAGGGAGCTGGTGGCGAAGCCGAATCGGCGGACCGGTTCTTCTATTGGCGTGGAGGTATTAGGGGCGAAGCGGAGCGCGAGCCGAGTGTCCGTTGACGAGCGATGCTTAGCTCTGATGTCGGGCACGGCCTGGAGCCTGATCCGTCCAGGCGGTCCTCCGGGAAGTTCGGGCGTGGGCCTCCTGGCCCGTAGCGTCCCGAAGGGGAAATCCCGGGGAGGGATCGACGAGGGGAGATCACGCACACACACACAGGGAGTGGCGTCTGACCGGGAACACCGGCAGCGTCGGGAAATCACACAGGAGGGAGGTGATCCACAGCGGGGAGACAGACTTACACGAATGCGGGGGCAGCTGGTTTCCGGGAAACAACTAGAAGACGGCGGGAGAATCTGGCGAGGGAGACAACAAGGGTTAGACGAGAGTAATCACAGAAGGCCTCTTTCTGGAACGCTGGTTACCGTGGTAGGCAAACACTCAGGCGGTGAGACGGAGTGTAGCTGCTGCTTATATCGCAGGTCCACGCCCTCTAAACCAGCTGCAGGTGTGTGTCCGGGTTGAACCAGGACACTTCTCAGGGGTGGAGCATGGGTGACATCTGCTGGATGTCTTGAGAAGTGGTGGTTCCAGGGACAGGTGGAAATAAAACTAAGGAAAACAAACTAAGAAACTAGGAAAAGGGGAGGACAAACAGACCCTGACAATAAATGCTCACATTTTCATGGGCATTTGGAAAAATATGTTCAAATACAGGTTTACTGTAGTAAGGGCCAGCCCAAATCTTTTTGAAAGGGGCACAGGGCCCCTTTTTGTTTGTAGGCTACACATTTAGGGTGTAGCCTAAATGTGCCTAAATGTCACACATTTAGGGTAGCCTGGGAATGATGAAGCATCTGGTGTCGACCTGTTGGTATCAAGGTCAGACCAACAGGTCCCTCAGACTAACAGGTCAACACCAGATGCTTCATCATTCCCAGGCTACCCTAAATGTGTGACACAGCCGTTATTAGCATCATTTTAATTAGCTTACATCCTACCGGTGTTAACATGGTTATTTTAATCTTACAGGAAAAGCAAACTAAAAGAGTTGATTTTGAAATGCAGAGCATGATATTTAAATGTGGCACGTAATTTTAACTATTTGGAAGTAACATCAGTAGACAAACACTGCATTTACAGCAGACAAATAAACAAGTTTAACATGTTATATTTCACTAACGGTACCAGCAGGAAGAGATTCACCTACATGTGTACCAACAATTGATTTGCTATGTGTAATAGAATTTAGTTTGTATTATTCAATGTAATTCTTCTTTTCTTTTTATCATGCTTGCTTTTGCTCTTAGGGCCCCCTGGTGGCTTGGTGGCCCTAAACTTAACTTGCATGTGCCTTGGGCCGGCTCTGACTGCAGTTAAAATTTGTTTCCTCACCTGACATGAGACTTTGGAATAATCTATATCATTTCCACTACCTTTATTTAGCTCTGAGTAACTTCTCATCAATTCCTATTTGATTCTTGGTAAAATAAAAAATAAAATAAAAATGCTGCCATCTACCATGTTTCACGTTGGGATTGGTGTATTCGGGGTGATGTGTGGCGTTTGTTTTACTGTGTGATGTGTAAAACTCAAAAAATATCTCTTTTCTTCCATTCTTCTTTTCTTTTTTTGATCCATTGGTAGCAAACTTAAAAAACTCAGTTTGAATAAAGGTAACTTGTCTGTGCTCAGCCCTGTTTCAGCTCAGGTTTGACCTGCTCTATGGAAGCTGGGGAAGACATAAGGGCCAACTGTAGTCATTTCCTTCTCAGTAGGTATTTTCTTCTCATTCTCATTGTTTTGCTTTGAACTTTCAAATGGGAACCAATTTTCATGAAAACTGATTCTTTGTGATTACTCCCAAATAAGACACAAAAACCATCATGTTTTTTTTCCTACTGCCATCACTTTGACATTGAAAATATCTTAATCTTTTGTGGCTCTAGTGGCCTTTATTTGACAGGAAAGTGGGCAATGAGAGAAGGGGGAAGAGACGCGGCAAAGGTCGCAAGACCGAGAATCGAACCCGTGACAGCCATGTCGAGGACCAGAGCCTCCATACATGAGCTGTGCTTGACCCCTGCGCCACCACAGAATTGTCAGTCATTGGATGAAAAAACAATGACATCATAATTCATTACTTACATGTGATTGGTTGGTAGATATCTCCCTATTAGACCTTTATAATTACAGGCCTGGTTAAGCCCCTCCCTAATAAATTATAAAAAAAATAACCCAGAAATAAAAATATACCAAGCATAAGTTTATATTTTTAATTTTTGTTGAAAAAGAAATATGTACATACATGCATATAACACACACCTACAAATAAAGAAACCACACATATATAAAATAAAACACATTTACAAGAAACCACATATATATTAAAAACAAATCTACAAATAAATAAACCACACATAAAATAACATCTATAAATAAATAAAAAACTTCAGCTTAAAAAAATAAAATAAAAAGATTACAGCACAAAATGCTTATTCGTCTACTTCTTGGCCGTGTGGTGGTGGCTTTCATGACTCAACATGCTGTATTTAGGGTTACGTCCGCGGTGTCATCTGTTGTTTTCCGCCGGATCATTGCTTAAAATCAAAACGATACTGAAAAGGTAACTCAGTGAAATAGGACTTTTTCCACCATTTCACACAACGCACGGGTATTTTCGTTCATGTTGGGTGTAGGCAGTCAGCACTCGTTACCACCAGTGCAAATCTTCCTCTGGAGTTTAATGGCGGCTGCTTGACCGACTATGAAAGTGCATTACTGCCACCAACTGGACTGGAGTATTAAATGAAAGTTGACTGAAAAAAATACATTCTAAAAGTTATTTTTTCAAAAGTTACGTGACAGTATATTTTATTTTTATTATAATTAATTGCTAAAATGTTTTTAGCAATTAATTATATGTTTATTTACTCAATTCTACTTTGAGCTGTCTCCTTTTTAGTTTATACAGAATATGATTCATAATCCGTGAGTTATATTTAATGCTCAACTAACAAAACTTTAAAAAAATAATACAAATGTTTATACTCTATCAGAAGGTATCACAAACTTTCAACCATTTTGTTCTTCAATTTAAACTTGAGAGTTAAGCAACTGAATACTGAAAAATCTGTAGTTTCTTAAGCTCTGTATTGTGATGAGGAATGACCACTACCACTCCACTATAGCATGACTCTGGGTCTTTAAAGCAATCAGTGAACATTAACATTAGTTTGAATATTATTCACAAAAATACTTTATGTACAATCTACCACTCTGGAACATGGTTTTTATTATTTTTGATTAAGTTGTGCAATTCCTCCCATCACAAGATACATCTTCAGATAGGAGGAATGTCAAAGTAAGATCACGTTTCGCAAAAGTCTATTGTATGTAATCATGCATATTCTTCTTTTATATCATCAATTCAACCAAAACTAAGTTTTTCAGTGCTCCTAACACACATGTAATATATATTTTAATGGATAAGATAGATTGTTTTCTCCAAACGTACTTCTTTATGGTGAACAGAAATTAAAAAGGATTAGCTACAAAATGAATAAGAGTCAAAAGGCCAGTGCTCAACAGTTGATTTGCATTTGCATGGTACTCATCAACTTCATTTAAATACAAAAACCTTTGCTAAGCACAAGGGGAGGGGGGTGATAGGGGAACACAGACATACAGCGTTTTTGACCATTTTTGGCAGTGTTTGACTCTGACTAAAACCTCTTGCCGAAAGCCCTCAATCTCCATGCGCACGGCAGAACAAGGTGTCAATAGCTGACGAAAATCTCATTTTTCGTCAGCTAAAATGACGAAAAATCATTCGTCATTTTATGTGATGAGAAGTCACGCCTGTGTTCAGAACATCACGTCACGCCTGTGACTTCTCATCACAGGCGTATTTGAAATTGACCTCTGTCCCTTTAAGAATCTTCTACTCTTTCCGACACGCCTCACTTCAGCACATGAATGCTTCTTCTGTGATCCATCCATCCATCCATCCATCCATCCATCCATCCATCCATCCATCCAGCCAGCCAGCCAGCCAGCCAATCAAATGTTTTTGTGTCTTTTGATTAAAGCCAGTGAATAATGGACCAAATTGTGATCTTTGTTTACAGTAGAACACCTTATTTAACTTAATTATGTTATGTTTACAAAATCCTGTCAGTCTCTTTTTAACAATGCGCTAAATTAGCTTTATTATCAGTCTAAATCAGTCAAGGAGTCATATTATTGCATACTTTGTAGAAAGATTTTTTTTGGAGAATCACAATATTGACTCTTCAGATGAAACTCAGCTATTGGATTGGAATTTTTAATTTAAGTTCAGAGTTAATATTTAGATGATTAAAAGTGTGCCTTGATCAAATTGCCTCCGTTTCTAAAAACTCAGAATGAGAGTTTGGAGAGGAAAAGAATGAGCAACAAAACTTTAGATTCTTCAGTTTAAATCCATAATCACTGCCACCATAAAACAAGACATGGGAGTTCCAACATTTGGATCAGACAGCTGGTTATTTTGAAACCAAGTTAAGTTTCTGCTTTAAGTACCTTAATAATATATTAACATGACAAACATGTTGATTGTCAGGGTATACTAGTTTTTTTCAAACCCTGGTTTAATAGCTGTTCGTGAATTAAAATCTTTAAAATAAAAAAAATATATATGTTTTTTTTAATGTTGATCAGTTTTATGACGAGATGAATGCATAAGAAGAGAACATACATATGAATGCAAAGTTAAATACAGCGTTCCACCCAGGCAAAATGGGTTACATTTAGAAATAATTTTATTAATTTCTGGTGAACAAAAAGATGGACCTAAATAAAAGACTGTTCACTCCCAGAAAGATTGACTCATAGAGCAGAGCGGCATACATTAGGTTCATACTCAGTCAGCCGAGAACAGAGGCCACAGGAATTCTGATTAATCTCCTTTGCTGAGGCTGGAGTTGTTGGACTCTCGCGTCGTCTTCAGAAGAATGAATCTTTAAGCCAGTCGGCCTTGTGTCAACAGAAAACTCTGCCTGCGATAACAGCCTGCGCTCAAAGTTTTCTAACACCAAACACTTGTGGTTGTAATCAGGGCCATGCAGAGACCACTAAAGGGGCAGGTGCTCAAAAAAAAAAAAAAGGGTACATCCAACCGTATTTTAGGACAGAATATTAACAAAGCCTCTCAGCTTTCAAAGTTTAATAAACAATGATACATTACAAAATTGTGAGATATACAATCAAAGCTAAGAAGAATCTCTACATAGAGCATAACACTATGCCTATGTAAGATATTGTATTAGTAATTTCTTTCTGCAGGTCTATTTTGTTATAGGAAAGTTTTGCAATATTCAAACCCGCAATTTAGCAAGATATGTAAATCAGAGCTAGACCACAGACATATTTTGTCTTTACATAATTACACTATTAAAAATATAAACAAGGGCACAATGCAACCTTTTAGTGACTGTAACCTATAAAAGAGCTGCCTGTTTGCTGCAGTGGAGATGAAGATGGTCCATTCAGGAAAGCAGAGCTGCATCAAACTTTAACATGGAACTGCAGAAAAAAAAACAAAAAAACAAAAGCAAATATTTAATTGTTAATGTATGTCACCATGAGAAAAGCCTACTGAGTTTTGCTTAAAAAACGTTTTTAAACATTTAAATCACACATTTGTCCCAGGAAGTGATTTTTTTTTGAAAAACAAACTTATTTGTGCATGTCAGAAATCTTTTCTTAATATTCTAAGTTGGTGTTTGTGATTCAAAGTTTTGCTTGTGATTCTCACGAGTCGTGGGCAGGGCCCAAAATCACAATAAAATATTTCTGATTTGTGCAAATAAAAGTTTATGTCTGGCAAATAACTTTTTATGTTCACAAGACAAAAATTAGTTATTTAATTAAAAAAAGTTTTTTAAACAAAATGATTTGTTTTTTAAAAAAGAAATCATTACAATTCCAAAAGTTTTGATTACAATTTTATTTTACTTAACTGAGGTTAGTTTTTCCCCCCCATTGAATAATTGGGGGAAAAAATGTAACTTCATACTCTGCGAACCAGACCCTAAACTTACTTAAAGTCTGGGTTGAGTTTTTTTCCCTTCATTAATGACACACTTTTATTACATTCATTATATCTATCATGGTAATTCAGGGTGAGTTATTTTTAATTCTAAATGAATATCCTTGTTGGACTATTATTTAAGTGTTATTTTCCTTCAAGAAACATTTACCTAACGCCAGAATAAATGAAATGTACGTTATGCAGCAAAGGAAATTAGAAGATCGGACATATATCCATTATGGAGATGATCGGTTTTGGACGGGCGGTGTGCCCTTATTGCATAATAAATACTAAAGAATGACCGCTATCAACTCCGAGCTGAAGCAGAAACGATACTTCAACGTTTTCCGTCATCGGACATGTAGCACGTCTACTCCACTTTATTCACCAAAAACATTTTTTTTTTTTTTTTTTTTTTTACCAAAAACTGTTCTGTAATCTGGAACGTTCGCTACGTTGAGCTCCAGTTAGCCGCCTTATCTCACTGCGCGAGAGGCAACTGCGTCATGCGTCACGGGCAAAAGGTCAAAGGTAACAAGGTGACCGGAGGGCTTATTATGTTGTACAAAAAAAAATTTTATTAAATAAATAAATAATAATTTTAGTACATGTTATGTGTCACAAGAGGGCTTAGAAAATAATAATACAAAAAAAAAAAACAATAAAAAATTAAAATTGACCAAAAGGGCAGGTGCTTAAGCCCCCCCTTGCACGTGCCTGGTTATAATACCAAAGCCGATTCAGGGGTTGATTCAGATCATCTCGATACCTGATAACTGACGATTAATCAGGTAGAAAATGTGGTGACCAAGTGATTCCATGAAAGAGACCAACTGTATGGACCTAAATAAAAGACTGTTCACTCCCAGAAAGATTGACTCATAGAGCAGAGCGTTTTTACCTTTGGAAGGTTTTTACCTTTGGAAGGTAAAAACTCTCAGCCTTCAGGAACTAGAATTGAGGGGTAAAAGGAATTCAGATCTCTTATTCCTATCTTTCAAATTAAGTTTGCTAACATACAAAAATAATTTCCATTATTGTTCATTTTTAGGTGAAGAAACGACATCGCTTGGTAATCCAGGAGAAAAAACATAATTGAACCCTCAACAATGAAAGATTTGTTTGGAAGTACACTGTTAGCACAGTAGCTGGAGATCATCACCAGTTTTTCCAAACATCTTAAAAACCTTTTTGGAGAAACTCGTTAAATCTTTGCAGGTTTCTGGGACACTCAAAACCTTTAGCTTCCTCACATGAATTTCTGTAAGTTTGAGTTTCGGGAAGTTGCTGGTTGCCTGCTGGTCTTTAATTGCCATTGCTTGATTATTTTGGTTATATACCTTTAGGAGATTGTGGTCCTGGAAAAACACTCCATTACCCATCTTCAGTTCTGGTAGACAGAGAAAGTTCTCAAGCTTTTGTGGTAAATAGGCCGGGCAATGAACACATGACGACTGTGTCATTAGCTGTAGAACAACCTCAGATCTTTAGGTTTCCAGCTGCGTTTTAATACGAAGTTGGTGTTCTTTTCATCATACACATCTCTTTTATTCCCTAAAACACAATTGGTCAAGCTGATTCCAGAGTTCCATTTTAATCTCAGTGTGTTGAAGAACAACACTTTCTCCCATGCCTCCTTGTAATCATTTACATGCTCTAGGCCAGAGGTCTTCAAGTCCAGGACTGCAGGGCTGGAGACCTGGAACTTTTAGATAAATCTCTGCATTAACACAACAGAGTCAAAGAACAAGGTCATTAGCAGGGCTATGGAGAACTTAGCTACCTTCTGAAGTCATTCAGTCATTTGACTGAGGTGCGTTGGAGCAGGAACACATCGTAAAGTTCCAGGACACTGACCCTTGAGAAATTTGAAGACTTCTGCTCTATGGCAAACTTATAACAAACCTTTACATGTACTGTCTATAGCTGGAAGGTTTCCATCTGTTACCAGTAGTGCAAGTCAGGGGACCTGTGTGTGTGGCCCCATGTGGATTTTGCAGTACAGCACATATCCGAAAAACTGTTTGGACACTTTGGATTGGTCTTAGCTGGATTTTAAAGGAGCGGTTACAAAATTGACTTTTTTTTTTTAGCTTTATATCATGTTATAATGTTATTCCTTCATCACAGCATCCTCTAAAAAAGGATGTTAAAGAAAACCTTTAATCTTCCATGACAGCCATTCGGTGGTGCCTTAACACCTGCTAATGCAATGCACCGCCTGCTCACCAGAAGCTCCGCCTTGGAGTTTCAGTCCACAGTTGAGTTTCAAACCTACACAGTAAATTAACATGGTACCATTTTTCAACCCATTTTCTACAAATTTGGACCCCATAAGAGAATTCTGTCTGGGTCAAGATGATTGTGGTCCTAGCTGCCTTTTAACCTAATAAGTTCCTCCTGAGTTCCTTTATTCTCCAATACTCAACAACCTCACTCTCTTTTAATTTTGCAAAAAGCTCCTGAATGATGGTGATCGGTAATTAAATGACATTCTCCAACAACTCTTCCCTTGCATTCTGCACAATCTTCCTGGTAATGACCATATGGCCCATGCCAACCTTGTGGAGAGCTAGTATCTTGTTCCTGACTTAATTTTGTATACTTTGGACTAGGCCGTTTGATCCTGTCCAGTGGTAGTTAATGGTTGTGGAGAGGTCCAAATTGATTCTGTTGATAGGTGAGCTTTATACGTGAATCAGGATTATGTTGAAAATATCTGCAATTGATTGATTGATCTCTGTGCTAAATGGATAGATAATCACTATAGTCCGACCCAACTCTCCAGTCGATTCAGTAGAATGTTATGGTCGACAGTGTCAAAAGCTGCACTGAGGTCCAACAGAACCAGCACTTTGGTTCTCCCACAGTCTGTATTTATGTGGATATCATTGAACACTTTGACTAGGCCAGTTTCTGTGCTGTGGTGAGCACAAAAACCAGACTGGAAGGAGTCAAAGTGGTTGGTTATTGTTAGGAAGTTATTTATGGTAATTGTTTAAACACAGCTTTTTCGATAACTTTGCTGATGAATGAGAGGTCAGAGCGACGTTGGCCTGTAATTCTGCAGTAGTGATTTGTCCAGATTGTTCTTTTTTATCAGTGGTTTGATAACTGTGTTTTCAAAGCCTGGGGAAAAACATCTGAAGAGAGCGATGAGTTACTATTTGGATCAGATCATTAGCAATGACAGGCAGGACTTTCTTAAAGAAATGTGTGGGCAGGACATCCAGACAGCAGGAACCAGAGCTTAATTGACATATAATTTCTTCTATGGTTTTATAATTAAGTATTTGAAACTGGGTAATTTTTCCTGTATTTATTTTGTGTGGGCACGGCATTGGTACAGGCTTTTGTGCAGATTAATCTTCTGATTTTTTTAATTTTCTCTGAAAAGAAGCTTTAAAACTTGTTGCGGGCTGTTCTGTCTCAATCGATTTAATGGAGGCCAAAACATTAAACATCCTACTCATAAGTTGTTATTAATGTAAAAATCCATCTTTGAATGGTTTGGCAAAAGCTGATATAAAGTTGCAGGCTGTTCTCTCACCTCATCGTCAGATGGACTGTTCAATTTTTGGAACAAAATTGCAACATTTGTTAAATTTTCAGCAAAAACAAACAGAGCAGTATCCAGTCCTCTTGAAGTGAACACCTGAGTTCACTTTAACCAAGCTGAGAGCTGGGTTTGTAGGCAGACCTGAGTTAACCACAAGTTAAACTACATAAGGTGAACAGAGATATAGTAGTTAATTATAGGTAGCTAGCAAGCTAGCAAAACTACATGAAGCTGAATAGCGTTATAGGAGGTAAATAGATTGAACCTACAAAGGGTTGAATAGAAATATCGAAGTTAGTTATATATTGCTAGAGCTAGAACTCTGAGGTGGACATATCTGCATGATGATGGATGGATGGATGGACAGATGGATAAATACATAGATACTTTTGTTGGGTTTACCTGTATTATAGTTAACGGTGCAGAGATGGAAGTACACTAGTTGCTTGCATGGGACTATCACTTACAGACATGAACTGTTACAGTGAAAAGAGATGGCTGCATTGATCATATTGAAACGAAAAGCCTCCAAAACTAGCGTGCTTGTCAGGAAACAGCTTTGTTTGTGGCTCTCTCTGAGGGGTCTGACAGAAAAGAGCTGGAGGAGCTTCTCTTCTCCCCTCAGGTTTCCTATGACAGGCCTTTCAGCTGCCTGCTGGGATTACACGGTGACAGAAGAGGAAGGCAGCCGCTCTCCAAGTGGTATCACAGATGCCCTATAGATGTATCTGTGTTCCGTCAATAATCGGTGTGCCTGCTCCGAGTGCTTTGTGCATTTCCAGCGGGGAACATTAAATTAAGAATAGTAGGATATAATTGTGCATCAGCTGACTTGTCGGAGTCTATACTCCAGTACACGCCCTCTCCTCTCCAACCTCCCCCCATGTAAACATGCACAGATACACTTCTGTCTCATCTAATTTGCAGGCAATGTGCGCAGCTTACAAACACAGCTCCTGACAAAGCGTGCTGTCTTCTTGTTTCCTTTGCTTCTGCTCTGTCACTTTCTTGTTTCCTCTATTCATTCCTCAGCTTTAATCTGCTTTGTTGCATTGAAGTCTTCAACTGTGCTGCATCATTTCTACTTTTTTTTTTTGTTGCTCTCACATTCTTGTTGCGCTTCTTAATTTCGCGCTTCTCTCCAAATATTATAGTGCCACCTTGTGGGGAAGTTTTAATATAAAGTCAAAGCTGCTGCTCTATTTATGGTGACGGCAGCTCTGAATGGCAGCTGTATGGGATTTAATTCATACTTTGCGTAAACACTGCAATGGACAGAGTGTCTCCTCAAACTTTTAAACCTCTGATGTTAAGTAAATTCCAGCAGCAAATAAAACAGCTTCATGCTGTAGTTTATTTAACTGTGAAGCAATGACAAATATTTTCCTTGCTCACCAGTTGGAGTCGGCAAGACAAAGCCGGGGATTTTCTCCTGAGACCAAGAGAGTGCAAGAGTTTTCTTCTGATTTAGCTTTTCTTTGTCACAAGACAGTGAGGACGGATTATCAAACACATTTTAATATCACAAATAATTTAACAAAGAATATCCGTTCGTAGATGAGGGTAGAAATGTAGATCTACTGGTATTTGAAGACCTTTGTGTTTTAGCTCTGCTCTCTCCTCACAATGACACACTGGTACAGCGCTCGCATCACTGCAGACGTCGCACCAATCCACCTATAAATCTCCTACTGTCTTTCTCCATCATTTGTGAACAGCACCTTCAGATACTTGAAGTCTTCCACTTAGGGAAAGACTTCATCCAGAAAAGGCACGCTACCCGTTTCCAGCTAAAGACGACGACATTCAAGTGTAACGTGATTGAATATAAAATGCATTTGAATCTTCATAATTACACCATAGAGAGCTGCACCAAGGTTCTGGGTTTGAATCCCTGTCTGAGATCTTTCTGGACTTTACATCTTCTCCCTATGCATGTGTTGTTCAACAGTCCCAAAGCATCACTGTTATGTTAAACTGTTACTCTAAATTAGTCCTTAGATGTGAGTGTACGTTTTGTTTGTCCTGTGCTGGAGATGGTCAGCAGCACTGCTGTATCAGTCACATCATCAAGATGTTTGTTTTTAAGTCAGCAGTGGTTTTGGACGACATCTTTGGCTGGTTGAGACATAAACACTAACCTTAACAGAGGGAAGTGAGACCTTTTAAACATCGCTTGAAATGTTGTTCTTTAAAAGGTCACAATCTGTCTTTACAGAAATGTGTTAATGATGGCTGCTACTGTGGTTAGCTGGAATCCCAAAGCCTCAAAAAAAGTTTGGCAACTGTCTCCAGTCTGATGGATGTTGAGACTTTGTTTCTGCTGAGGGATTTCTGTAGTTCTGGCCATGCTGTGACTGGTTTTTGAGCATTTTTAACCTACTTTATGTTTTACGGCAGGTTCTGTTTAATTCTAGTCATTTCAGATCATTAATACATCACCTTGTCACAACACGTCTCAATGAACTGTACAAATAGTAAATTCAATATTTCTCTTGTACTTTCAAGAGAAGCCACATACATTCTAATTAATCCTAGCTATCAGACATTTCATCAAGTTGAGTTTATTTTTCAAGTTGGTTAAATAAGTTTTCTATCTAAGGAAACCCAGGAGATTGCATTAAGTCATTGAGATCTCAGCCAACAACTAAATTAGAAGCACAAAATCACTGGTGAGTCTTTCTTTGATTAGTGATTCAAGTTGTTACTTGAATCCACCAAGTCTGAGTCAAACCGGACCTGGTGAGGCTTGTGAAAACTGAACCATGATGATGTGGTTAATCACATTTAATTCATGATTTAAGAAGGATTTGTGTAAATTTTTTTTTCAAAGGAGCAGATTGGTTTAGATTACTTATTTTTCCCTTAATAAAAGCAATGTTTGTGCTTGTTCAAGTTCTCTTTGTGTGATACAATTCCCTTGATTACATAAAACACTATGAAAATATTTTCACAATTTCTTACCACATTTGCCAGATTGTTTTTCATTCCATGTGTATATTTTGTCATACATTCTATCTTAACAGGTTAAAAAATAGATCTGGATGCTTCTTGCCTACTATTTATAGAGTTATCTTATTTTTAATGTTTTACTTTTTAGGACCTTAACATGTAAATCAAAGCTAAATAGATTTGTGATAGTAAAAATATTGACAAGAGAGAAAAATTAATCAGAATTCATCAGTTTATTGCATCACATAATCTGATGAAACACTTTGTAGCTCTCATCAGACAGGTTGCGGTGTCTTCCTGCCCCCCTGCTGAGGAAGCTGCACACAAACAGCACCTTTTTAACCTCATCTGGCTTCTACAAAGTGCTTTACAGCATGTTCCTCATTCACCCACACGTCTTTCTGTCACGTATTTATCCTGTGTACACACCGCTTTCTTCTACATTCTCACTCTTCCACCAATATAGGCAGTGAGGAGAAAAGTGTGTTATCTGAGAATACCTCAGCGTGCTGCAGGGACGTATCAGGGCTCTGTGATGTGATTTCAGAGAAAAAAAACAGCCGCTGTGTGTTTCATCTTTAAAATAAAAACAAGTATAGTAGAAAGTCTTAAAACACAATGGGAAGTAACAATGCAACATCACAAGCCTGCAGGAATGAATACACTATGTTTATAAAAGCTTCCAAGATAATTCAAAAATTAATATTACATAATTCAAGTAAATGACCTAGTTAAGACCTGGAATCAAGTAGAAATGCAGAACTGTTCACATCTGGAACTGAAACTAGTGTTTTGCGATCAAATCTCAGTATCTGCTTTGCATGCTAATAAGCATGTAGCCGCCTGGAATGTGTGTGGATAAATGAAGACAATGTAGATGGCTCTGCTGGTGTTAAATGTAGCATTACACTTCGGTTATGTTTGTCTGCAGACATCAATGCACTTAAGAATCATCCGAGTCTCGTCATTTCAGCTGAAACCCTTTAGAAGCTTAACTGCAGCTTCACAAAGACATTAGAAGAAGTAAAAGGGAAACAATAATTTAAGATGATCAACACAAACGCTAAAGACTTAACCCAACAAAAGATTGACAGCAGTAAAACATTAGTTGGCTTTCTTTTATTGGTATACACACATTGGGAAAAATAAATATACGCTTTATTTCGTACACAGGCTCTGCTGAAAAATGATTACTTCCTGGAGGTGTGGACTCTGTGGAAGTTTTGAATTTTACCCAATTGCTAACATTTGCCCCTGACATATGTAAAGTGCGAATTTGATGCTATGAAGCTTACCAAAATTGAATTTGCTGTAAACAACCATCCTCCACTGCAATGAATGAGGCGGGTTGTAGCATTGCACTAATCACATGATTCGATATGATTCAATACAATACACGACATTCTCCTCATGATACAGTATATATATCACGGTATTCAGCAAACAGTGACATTTAGTGACTGTTACATAGACTTGCATTAAATTAATTGAACTGATGATGTAATACTGGTGTAATAAATGTTGTTTTTGTTATAAATTTGTTATATATTTGCTTTGTTTAAATGCTAATTGTGTGGCTTTGTGTATTTGGTTATGCTGAAAAAAATCTTTTTTGTTTTATTCACTTATATAATGGAATTGATCTATTTCATTTCATTATTTAATTGTAACCAGTTGTTTCGTTACATGTCATTTTAATGTACATGTACAAGTTGGAACACAAGGGAGTTTAGTAGGAGTTAATGTATCAATACTTGCGGATAGAAAATTGATACTTTACGAGGACAAAAAAATCTACCGGAGAGAATTTAAGTCAAGGGAAGAAATCCCAGGCAGAGAACCGAGAGGAGATGAGAATATGGCAGAATTGCATAAGAAGGCAGCACCAATCTAGGTAATATTAGTTTAAATTATGATTTTCCTACAATTATGATGGTTTTTAACCATTTGAAATATTCCTGTCTGTATCCCACTTCCTGCACCTTAAAAAGAGTCATGGTGCCTCTGAGCAAAACACTTAATCTCCGACTAAGCCAAGTGGGGAACTCTGCAGGAGTCATGTAAGACAGACATGCCAATGTTCTGGGAGGGCAGCGGGAATACAATGAGCTGTAAAGAGTTCTCCAGCTACAGAAAATATCGACGTTTAAACAGAAAACCTTTTCCAACTCTGAAAGTCGAAGCAGTTATGAGTTGATTTTCTTACAGGAGCTGCGAATCACACTGCAAACCAATATGAAAAAAGTGACTGCGTTGAGATAAAAGTTTTCTTGTGGTGCTTTGAAGACGCATTTGATCTTGCTGAGTAGTACAGAGAACAACAAAATGCTGGACCCAAATGAACACAGATCCATTTGGAGCCGTAATCACATCTCACGCTGTCAAACACAAATGGACAATGAGGCCTTCTCTATTTTCACTTTGTTGTTGTCAGGTCTTTCTGAGTCATCAGTCTTTCACTGAAACCATTTCATGATTCTCACCGTAATCACTGTGCTGTAGTATTACATTTGGAACTTCTGGGAAGTCTTTCAGCAGCAAGTCTGAGACTTTTCTTGCTAAACTTTATGAACCCTTGTGGAGCAGTACTTTTTTTTTGTCCATATTTTTCTTTGCATATATTTATTTTCTTTTTCTTCAGTTTTTCAACAAAGTGGAACTTTGAACTTTTTTATAAAAATTGTGAAACCTGTTTAAATCTCTACACTTTTTACAACAACAATTCTTAAAACTTTAAAGACTTTAAATTTTTTCCATTAGAACTTTAGTCTTTTTTTGTCACAAGAACATTTGAGACAGTCAAACTACCTTCAGCTTCAAACATCAAGGTGTGAGACTGTTCCTTCTGGTCAGGAGTTCTGACCTTTGAACCCTGCTATATTTACCTGGCCTCTTTGTAGTTATTCAATTAGGCCTCGGCTGAGACAAGAGTAGTGTGCACACTTCTACTAATGGCAGAGCTAATTTTTCATTTAGCGCTTTAACATTTTTGCTAACATTGAAAAAGCTTAGCACATTCTGCGTCCCTGAAATACATTTTTCTGTACACAGTAAATTCCAAAGTGCTAACTTTCAATTGACCAAAGTTTGACATCTGGGTTGAAGTTTTGGTTCTCGACTGTTAACAATTCCTCAAGTAGTTTGATGTTTATTGTCTTGTTATGTTGAGTTACTCAAAAAGCTGTAAAAGATGTAATGAACTTTTGGTCTCCAATCAAAGCATCATCACCACTGTGACTGGTTGACCGCGGCTCAGAGGGTGGAGTAGCCATTTTGCATCCAAAAGTTGTGTCCAGTTCCAGGTTATTTCTGTCACATGTTGATGTGCCACTGGCCGAGGCAATCAATCCCACATTTGTAACTGTGTCGGTGTGTGAATATGTGTGAATGTGTGTGAATGTGCATCTTGTGTGGTCAATATAACTCCATGTCCAAAAAGAAATTCTGTTCACCATGTGTACAGTGGGGCATGGTAAAAGCCACCACCACCTCCATTCACTTCAGAATCCTGCATTACTTTGTGTTGATCAATCCTACAAACCATCCAGCTTCCTACATGTATCTGCCACTAACCATCCATTTGTTGTCGTGGTTACCTCATGTGTTGTTTTTGTCTTTTTGTCTCAGTGTCAGAAGCGCAAACCCATGACATTTGCCTGTTTGTTTACAGAGCATTGCAAGCTCTGTAAACAATTTGTGTTGTTTTTCAATGAGCAGAAGCTTCATCTGCAGGTGCAGCACATCCCTCATGTTTCCATCCAGCCACTTCTAGACCGGCCATTATGCCAATTATTCCTGCACTCTGAGCCACCATTACAGTCACTATAATTGTTAAATAGTGGGCAAGGATGAGTTTTTTTTATGAATAACTGCCTGTTACATTACCATTAGAGTGTCAAGGCTAATTTCTCCATCTAGCTTTTATGACTTCAATTCAAGTGTAATGAATACTCAAAAAAAAAGTTTCAGTCCACTAAATTATTTTCTGGTGAGAGTTGAGAATCAGTGGATAAAG
The DNA here is from genome assembly GCF_904066995.2 of Poecilia reticulata. NCBI lineage: Eukaryota > Metazoa > Chordata > Actinopteri > Cyprinodontiformes > Poeciliidae > Poecilia > Poecilia reticulata. The sequence goes on from NC_088839.1 coordinate 4,545,016, forward strand.
GTGTGGGCTTCACTGAAAGCTTTAGGCACCAGACGTTTTGCACCAAACTGCACCAAGTGTTAGCAGGAATCAGCTCTATGGATGGTGGCTGCACTGAGGTATTTTTGGTCTAGTTTCTAGAGCACTTGAAATGAGACAAAGTAGAAGTAAGTACACTTGAAATGAGACGAAATTAACTTATAGGTAACTTTTCACCAAGAAATAGGAGTTTGTTTTAAGTAAAAAATTCCTTAATAATTGTGAAAAAGTTCTAGTTCTACTGGCAGATTATTCCACAACATAGGAAAGATTTCTTGTTATAAGTGAAATAATCTGCCAATGGAACAAGTTTATCAATATTAAGGAATTGTTGACTTAAAACAAGCTCTTATATCTAACTGAAAAGTTACTTGTATGTTACTTAAGTCTCATGTAAAGTGTACTAATATTTGCACCAGAAGCTAAACCAAAACCACTTGGTTTGATTTTGTGTTTTTGCAGTGTTTGATTGTTCTCCTATTTGAAAACCAGCAGAGTCAATATTAGTATTTAAAATAAATGAAATTAAAATTTTACTGAACAACAGATGTTCCATAAGCTACTTTGCTACTTTACTGGTAAATCCCGCCCTCTACCCCCGGCTAAGCCTTTTTTATACACCAGTAACACCAATAACCAGTAAACTCACAGTAATATTAATCTAGGCATATAGTTGACGTATTGAACTGGGAGGTGCGCACCAATTGCATCATCCTAGTCCTCACACTATTATTTTGAAATTGGTGCACCTCCAAATGTTTGTAACTTTTAACATTTTTCTAAACAAAAACACAGCGCGCCACTTGTGGACTGCTCTAACGCCCCTACAGCCGGACTTTGCAGGTTTTCACTTGATAAAGTTTTATACAAGTACAGATCATTTCAGTAGGCATATAGGAGATTCTCTTCAAGCGTGAGGGAACTGCATAAGGGAAGGAATCCTGACCAAATAACTGAGCTGTTTCTCCTAAAACATCGTTAGAGTTTCGGCTGCACTCTACAGTTTGAAGATCTGATTTGCTGACGGCCATTTTCTTCACCTGTTTGAATATTATTAGAATGCATTTATGGTTTAGTAATTGGCATGAATGCAGTTATTTAGGCATTGAGTCTTAGGGCCCAAAGATTCAATGCACCCAAGATTTTCCGTTATTTAAAAATCATCCTCATAAAATAATGCTTGCACCTCAAAAAACACATCTTAGTCATTTGTAGTGAAGGTTGCCTAACTGTTCATCCGTTTCCTTCCACTTTTCCGTCCACCACCAAATTGTCCTTGAGCAAAAAAACTGCTGTAATCCTCACACATTAGCGCACTTCTCATGCAAAGCAAGTTCGACTAATTCCCTGTGTAAAGCGTTGAAGATAACGCGTGTGTCTGTAATTTATATTCCAAGCATGTGTGTGTGTGTGTGGGGGTGTGTGTGCGTGTGCGTGTGTCTGTGGGGGTGTGCGTGTGCGTGTGTGTGTGGGGGGGCGTGTGTGTGTGTGTGTGTGGATTATGAGTCATGCTACCATTTAAAATAGCTGAAGGGGCATCCGGATCTGCGCATCACTTGTCAGCCTCTGCACACCCTCACAGAGCAGATAACACGGTGTTAAACAAGTGTAGTAGTAGGGAGTGAGGCGTTCTTTAAGTCTCATTATTCCAGGAAAAGGCCTTGTCACATTAAATAGGAAGATAATGGGGGAACATGGGGAATGGGGAGTGGCAGGGGAAACAAGCAGGTGACTGAAATAAACTGCGGCGGGAGAAACGAGACGTGGGGTTGACATGTAGGGTTTGTTTTGGGAGTTGTGGGGAACGTAGAGGTGATGGGAGAAAGGCAGCGTCGAGATAAAGATCCGCTTCTGATTTATGGCAAAGAAAACAATACAGGTTTTCACAGTTAGACAAGAAACAGCAGTGTTAGCATATAAATCGGACACTACAGAGTGATGTATGAAGATTACATTGAAACCAATTTGAGAAAATCAAACACCCAACCACTTAACATTTACTGGGCTTTTATATGACCAGTGTCTAGTTCTATCAATTGAATACATCCACTGTGTTGTGATTGTCTAGGATCGCAGATCCATGGAGACCCTGACACGTCTCTCACCAGTTACATTCTCCAGTTCACTGTGGGGGATCCCAATGCATTCCCAGGCCAGAAAGGACATAAAGGCCTTCCTGGGTCTCTATCCAGAGGTACGTGCCTGGAAGTCTTGCCAGGATCCATCAGGACGATGATGATGATGCCTGGAAGCAGGTTCTTCATTGGACAACAACTCAAAAGTAGTTTTTGAGGGCAGAGTGCCGCCACTTTACCAAGTGAGATCCAGTCAAGTGTCCACCACAGATGAAAATAGGAACATATTTATATCCAGGTGTTAAGTCTTCTTATAACTCCATCCAGACCTCAACTTTGCTTGCCCAAAATTTTGGACGTCTTTACCCTGTAAAGGTGTGTGGCAGGGGTCTGCAACAGGGCCTGGTGTTCTGTAACTTTTACATGTGTCTCTGCTTTAACACACCAGAGTCAAATGATCAGGTCATTTCCAAGGCTTGACTACATTCCGAGGAGGTGGTTCAGGTGTGTTAGATCTGAATCAACCATACCATACCATACCATACCATACCATACCATACCATACCATACCATACCATACCATACCATACCATACCATACCAACTTTACTTATAAAGCACTTTAAAGCAACCACAGCTGATACAAAGTGCTGTACATTAAAACACAACATAACAATAAAACAAATAAAAAAATAAAAACTCTTACAGTTTAAAAACAAACAAACAATTTAAAACTAGATCCCGCTGGTGTTGAAAGCCAAGTAAAATACATGGGTTTTAAGACGAGCTTTAAAAGTGGACAGTGAAGGGGCCTCTCTGACCTGCAAAGACAAGTGGCTCCATAACTCAGGGCCCATGACAGAGAAAGCCCTGTCCCCTCTCAGCTTCCTCCTGGTTCTTGGTACCTCCAAGAGCAGCTGATCTGCTGACCTGAGTGACCGATAAGGTATGTAGGGGTGAAGAAGCTCAGAGAGGTAAGCCGAGGCAAGATTATGCAGTGATTTAAAAACAAACATAAGAATTTTAAAATGAATTCTAAAATATACAGGCAGCCAGTGAAGTGAGGCCAGGACAGGGGTCACATGCTCCCTCTTTCGAGTTCCTGTTAAAAGTCACGCAGCTGCATTCTGAACCAGCTGCAGACGTGAGAGCAGCGACTGACTGACTCCCACATAAAGTGCGTTACAGTAATCAAATCAAGTGGAAGTAAACGCGTGGATCACTGTTTCAAAAAGCTGCCTGGAAAGAAAAAATTTCATTGATGCCAATCGCCTTAAATGATAAACGCTGGACTTAACCACGGCTCTGATTGGGCTGTCCAATTTAAAATCACTGTCCACCTTAAAACCACAGATCTGTAATAACAGGTTTAAAATATACCTCCAAAGGTCCCAGGTCAACAGAGGAGGACTCACAGGAGCCACTGGGTCCAAACACCATCACCTCTGTTTTCTTTTCATTAAAATTTAAAAAGTTCAAGGCCAACCAAGATTTAATATCACCTAGACATGCCTGGAGATGTTTGATGGAATGGACATCCTTCTGCTTCAGGGGCAAATAAATCTGACAATCATCAGCATAGCAATGAAATGAGATCCCATGTTTTCTAAGGATAGAACCCAGAGGCAGTAAATACAGAGAGAAAAGCAGTGGGACCAGAATTGAGCCCTGTGGGACACCATATGGCATTGAAGCAGAAGATGATTCAGAGTCACTAATATTCACTGAAATATTTCTGTCCTCCAGGTAAGATCTATACCATTTAAGAACAGTGCCACCAATACCTACAATATGGTGTAATCACGATATTATAATGTCGTGGTCCACTGTATCAAAGGCAGCAGTTAGGTCAAGTAAAATCAGAACAACATTGTGACCAGAATCACATGCAAGAAGGATGTCATTAAAAACTCTTATTAAAGCAGATTCTGTGCTATGAAGAGTTTTAAAACCTGACTGGAAAACCTCCAGAATGCCATTGTCATCTAAAAACTGTGTCAGCTGGCAGTACACAATTTTTTCTAAAACCTTAGAAAGAAAAGGCAGCTTTGAAATAGGCCGATAATTAGCACACTGGGTCTTGCAGGCTGGAGTTTTGGGGTTGTTCTGCTAGCTTCCATATACATAATGTAAACACTGACAATTATTTATCTAGAATATCTGGCAAACATTTTATGTATGCAAATGCACAATAGGGCTGTTGTAAACAAATATCTTAGTAATCAAGTAATCTATCGATTATTCTTACGATTAATCGAGTAATTGGACAAAAAAATATTGGTAAATCTTCCATAACACCAGTGTTACTATCAGGTATCAATATCAGTCCCAATTTTTCATTTTTGAGCGTCCTTAACAGTTACTAATCTGTAACGATAATAGCTTATTTTCTAAGTTAACCTGAAGAAAAGTTATACAAAGATTTGAAATTCTATTCAATTTAATAATAAAGAGGCAGGCTCACAAATACTCTTATATAAAAAATGTCTATGATCCAGCTTTTAGTTTATGTATTCATCTTCAGTCAGTTTAATAGATGAACTCTCACCCTGCCCTATACCTGTCAAGCTTTGGGTTTGAGAATACGGGAAATGTTGCCTGGAGTTGGGGGCTTGAGGTGGTGGGGGGCAGGTGAGCGAACAAATGAACGTAAAATGGTGGTGGAGGGGAGGAAATACACCAAGGGATCAGACGAACATAAGTCTGGGGCGGAGAGACGATTGGGGTGGGGGGCAATACAGGATATTTATGGCACCTTCATTCGTAACATTCAGAAACTCATCTACCAGCTATCTATTGCCACTGGTTTGATTTGATTTGATATGATTTCCGCCACTGGTTTGTTGAGACCGGGTTGATATGACATTTATTGTGCGGTTCGCCGTAAAGCTACACTTACACTGTAACCATCAACTACTCTGCTGCCCGCCGTGTGTTCAGTCCATTCGCTCACCTGTATAAATACTCCTGCAGAGATCTTCTCGCCGTTCACTTTGAACCAGCAACTCCTTGATTAAAAATGCTGCCGTACTGCAGGCATCGCGCCATTCATTTTAAGGATGTTTATTGGTCCCCTAAAAACGATGAAAACCTGAGCATTATCATCAATCAATAAAATCCTCATGGGCCGATCTTGAAAATTGGACATTATGCTGCTAACACTTAGCTTTTGTCAACAATTCAGAGGCGGAAGTCAGAGCTCCTCGCAACGCAACAATGACCCGGCTGGAACTCGGTGCGCTAAATAATAAAACATAAATTAATGAAGCTTCGAGGCAGGTACATTTTCCTCCAGGAATTTTAATAATTGAGGTGCTAGAATCACTCGAGGAATCGTTTCAGCCCTAATGCATAAGTTACAAGTCATTTTATTGTTTTAATTTTTTAATGACTCTCCCCTTCAGCAGAGACCCAAGATGGCTGCCACAGAAAATGCATCCACAAGGTAAAAAACATTTAATCCGGATAGACACAAAACATTCATTTACACACTATAAAACTAAACAGGAGGTTAGAGAAAACCCTACTGCTTCTTAACAATAACCTTTAATCAGAAAGCCAAAGCAACAAACCTAAAACATGCCTTTATGTTCTGAATTGAGAAATTAAATCTTCTAACCTTCACGGGGTCTTGAAATTATTTGCAACTTGAGTTCCTTAAAGACAATTAATTCATTGTATTCAAAACAATTCTGACTGTTAAAGGTTCTTACATTTGCTGATGATCATCCTAGTGTTTGCCCACTTTATTCCTGTAGAACAAACTGTGTTTATCACATCCTTAAAGGAAAGACGTCTCTTTTCTATTTCAATTAAACTAATGCTTTGGAAGTGAGAAAAGGTGACTTTCATCTTTATGACTTTTTGTGCAAAATTAAAGATTTTATCACATCTTTTTTTTTTTTTTGGCCAAGAATGACAGAAACAATTATTAGCTTCTTAGAATTATGGCTATGGAAATGCAGATGCATTCATTTTCATTACTGCCAGACTCCATTTTAATCACACTAAAAAGACAATTGGGTTTCAACAAATTCCTTAATTGTCTTCAATAACTTCCTTATTGAGGTACGGAGATCACATATGGCCCAGATTTGATTGTTAATTAAACCTTGCATCTTATTAAGCTAGGGAAAGTTATATATATATATATATATTGCAGTGTTTAGCGAACAGCATAAAATTTTACTTTAAAACAAAAACTCTCAAACTTTAGGCGCTAATAAACAGAGCTCTGTGTCTCATTAACTTTGACCATTAGTTCCCTGGTTTTCTGTTTGGAGTTCCACCTCAGATGAAATGGATGAACCAGCAGATGTAGTTAGTCTGTTGATGGTTGAAAGCTTTATGCATCTGAGAATCCTTCAGAAAGCCCTGAAATGATACTGGAAGCCGTTGGGCTGGAGGTGTCAGCTTGTTGCCTGCAGCTCTGCTGTGTTCATCTTGATTTATTCTTTTTCAAACCTTCAGTCCTTCTGCTTTGAGTTGAAGCATTGCTTTTCTTGGAGTGCTTTTTCATCTGCTGTTGAAGAATTTTTACAGTTGAATTTATATCACAACATACTGTCTCAAAACCTCAAATAATGTCTGAATTTTAACCCCACATTTCATGTTAACTGAAAAGAAAGTGCCATGGATGAGGAAGTTTACACCGCCTCTCCATTAAATCATGTTTGATTTCTGGCAAACAAAATGGATGAACTTCTAGCAGCAGTAGGGACTCATGTGATGTTTCACTGACTGTGTGTGTACAGTTGGAAATATCTCCACCAAATAATATATGAGGATTGTAATTCGTCAAAATGCTGGATGGCCTTCAGATTGTTCTGTTTAAAAAGTTGTTCAAAACAACAGAAATAAATCCATTAATGCGACTCCTGGAAAATCCAAAAGCTGGAGTAAAAACTTTCGTGAAATTAACAACGTTTTTAGGAATTTTGTCGTTTCCATCGACCATTTCTAATGCAGGCTGTTGATGGAAACGCAGCTCTTTGTGTCCTGATAGGTTAGTTTTCTTGAACTTCTCCACCTACGCCAGCAAAGTTTTCTCTGTTGACTTTGGCTGGTGACCTAATGTAGCTCAGATTCAATTCTTCTTATGGACTCAAACTTAAAGCCTTACGACTGAGTGCTGCCCTTGATCATCTGCACATGGGAGTTTAACCTCAGTCAATGAGCAGATTAAAACATTAACCTTTATATGTATTGACTCACATCAGTACTACAGTATAAACTGCTGTACAAGTTTGCATATTTTGCAGGTTTGCCTTAATGATTATCTGACACTGTGATGAGGTGCAACTAAAGAGCAACGATGCAGAAAATCATAGAGATTCAGTAAGTCATAGAGAGGGGAGGGGCTTTGAAATGGCATTCAATATATCCCATTAAATCACATGACAGATAGATGTACCAATATTTTACATATCTCATTTACATGCTCTATGTAAATCATAAAAAATATTGGACCAGGCAATACACTAACACTGCAAGTCCTCCTGGACACACCACAGCAACAGTGAAAGATCATCCTGTCGGAATGCTTTTCATCAGAAATAATGGAAGTGATGGAAAATACTAAAAACTGGTTAATCCTGTAAGAAAACCAGTTTGAGGCTTCAGAAGAGTTTAGACTGAGGCACCTTCACCGTCCAGCAGGACACTGGCTGTGTTTCCATGGAGCATAAAATCGCACAATTTGGAAGAACGAAAACACATTTGCTTACTTGAAATGTGAATTTCTAAAAAAAACAATTGATAAGTTTTTGTGCTAAGATACCTTGTTGAAATTGGTATATTGTTCAAAACCTCAGTGTGATTTAGCATGACATGAGTTCATATGCAGCACCAACTCACTTATTTTGAGGTACTGACTTCCATGCTGGTTCCACCAGAACTCACAGCGAAACACACTTCATAAAAAGTTTAGTTGAATCCATAGCTCTTCTGCAAAATCACAAACTACAATTCCCCCAAAACGCAGCATACATAGAAGTAGGCGGGGCTTGTCGCTCCAATGCCTGGATAAGACGCCAATGTCTCCTCTGTTTGGCTGATAGATGATCAACACTAGCACCATGGCTGAATTATGAATATATTTCATGCAAGTGAACATTTGCCCCCGGCATGATTTTTAATTACTTATTATGCAAACAAACATATTCACGTTTGATTTTAATTGCATCTGTTTTTTTAAAGGAAACACCACGTTTGCAAAATTTATTTTTTTTCAGCAGAATATCAAGAAAGTTTTTTACACATTTATAATAAAAACACTCGTGGAAATCTGGATTTAATTCTGTCCTGTGGCAAGACTAAAAACATGGAATGTTCTCCTGCACAGAACAGAAGTTCCCAACTGAAGTTGCGCTAATTTACAAAGAAGAATGGACAAAAATCAGTTCAGCCTCTTAGAATCCAAAACTGAAGATCTGGAATAAAAAACGCAAATATTAACTTAATTCCAGGCGCTGAATACAAATACACTGCACATATTGACGTTATGGTATAAGATTAAACCAGATTTGGTAATTGTAAAAAAAAAAAAAAACAGCAAAATACTGTATGTATCATTCTCCTTCCACATCATAATTATCTGAATCCTAGTAATATAAATCGCATATTAGGTATATTGTGTCTTTATATTTGAAGGTTTTTGCATAATAGGTTTAACATACAATAATGTTAAATTGAAATGTGTGTATGTTTTTTTTCTATCTGAGAGGTGTAATCCTTCCACCAGCACTGAGTAACGCTTTTTGTTGGTGTTCTGTTTTAAACAATGACTTTAATCAGCTGATTTACAGAGTTTTAATTCAACTCTGCAAATAATGTCCAACGTTGATTACTGCTTAATCGAATCTAACTACACCCCCCCACTCACACACACGCACACACACACACACACGCACGCACCCCCCGGCCCCCACACACACACACGCACCCACACGCACACACACACACGCACCCACACACACGCACCCACACACACACGCACACGCACACACACACACACACGCACACATACACACACACACACACACCTCCCCACTTCCTTAATTTGCTGCTTCGTTCCGACATCGTCTTCATTTTGCTGGAGTTTCAGCCGGAGCTTCTTCTCCATTTTGTCTTTTATTCTCCTCTTCACTGTGTCTCTCTCTCTCTATCTCTCTCACCACCTTTGCCTCTTCTCTCCATTTGTCTTTAGGTTCCCTCCCTTGTGTCCTTCACCCTCTTCACAAATGAAGGGACTCATCTGGTGACAGTAATTTTCTAATCAGGCCGTCACTTTATCAGTCCTGAGTGCGAGGAGATTTAAGTGATACTTTAAAAATGGAAAGGTTAAACTACTTAAAGAGTCACTTCTGATAAATTAATGCAGGCTCTCCGTCTTTGGCCGCCGTCCCACTTCTCACTATACAAGTTTACCTTCGAGCCGACATGCTCATAAAGCCATTTTTCTAGTTGAAGTCATTGTGTGCGACTGTTTTCCTCCCACTGCTTGGTTTTGAGCCGTGACTCCTGGAAGCGCAGGTCCCACCCGCTGTCCTCGCATTTAATGCAGCTTCAGTCAAAAAACCCAGAACACACAGATTTCCATGGATATTATACGTTTTCCATTTCCAATTACTGGCATTTGATTAGTTTAAATAATTTGTAATACAATTTTAAGCTGCTTTTATTGCCTGCAATAATTTGTCTTTTATTTTAAATCAACGTACATTTTTTTTTAAAAATAAGGCTAATAATTGTCAATACATTTCAAAATATTTAATATCATTTTTGCAAGAATTACTCTTTTAAAAAAATCAGGTGACACAACCAAATATTGATGCAAAAAAATAACTAGTGCTTGGATTCCCTGACATTTGCAACATATCAAAAATATCAAAATATTGTACAAATCACTGATTCAAATTTGATTTGATATTTCAGCAGCTTACAATTAACAATTATTAGTAAAATATTATTTACCCAAAAAATTGCATACATAAAATCATGGCAAAGTGTTTTATTTTTTTAGCATATTTTCATTAAAATGAACATTTCCAATGTCTTTATAATTTTAATTTGTTCAGATGGTTTTACTATGTGATATTGTTGAGACTGGAGCAACTAAACATATTTTAATTTAACTATCTAATAGAAGAAATGTGATAAACTATAGTTACACATTTCTTGTAATTAGTTTGAAAAAATGATATAAAGCAAAAAAGGTTCTCTCACTTTAACATACGATGTCGGTTTACATCTGTTTCATCTTTGGCCAAACGTGTTCGTCGTACAGTGGAGTAACGGGTGAGTTGAGCACCATGTTATTGTTAGTGTAAAATACTTCAACCTGAAGTATAAGGCATGGTGGAGAAAGTCTTGTTATAGAAGTGATTATTTCTTAAGTAAATGTATGAAGTCAGTTCTCAATTCTGTTAGTGACCTTTCTATAGTCAGCTGCCCCACATATAACAAAACACATTTTAAAAAAATGCTAAGCTATATATTTTGTGTTTTAAAGGGCTGTAACCATTTGAAACATTTTGACAAAGAACCTAAGTTAATATTGGAACATACAGTATAATTCTACATTTTTGACTGATAGCCATGTTGAGGCAACGGCGGTGAGAGTTCATCTTGGAGACGTCGAGTTCGAATCCGTTTGTCAGTAGTCGTGTCCTTGGAGTAGACCCTTCACCCGCCTCGCCTGCTGGTGTTGGTCAGATGGTCTGGTGGTACGTGAGCTTGGCTTCGATTCTGTCGGACTACAACCTACCACCATCAATGTCTGAATGACTAAATGTAGTGTCAAGAACTTTCTTGTCCTCTGGACTTAATAAAACGCTGTACAAGTACGAGCCATTTACCATTTACCGCGCGTGTGTTTGTGTGTGTGCCTGACAAGTTTTGTGCACACGCACCTCAGGGTTGTGTGTGTACCTGTGTGTTTTGCTGTTGCACGATGATGCCGTTTGTTGTTACTGCGCAGCTTAGGAAGGTAATATAGCCTGTGGACAGCCTTGAGATGGTGATGCACTCACAGAAAGCCTCCACTCTACAGTATGTAACAAATATGTCAGCATTAATCTGAGGCTTCACAGTCGCACTCACAAATTACAATAACAATGTAAGCATGCACACACACCCACACACACGCACAGACACTGGGCTGTTGTGTGGCGTTCAGAGTGAGTTAGTTTCTGAAAGAGCCTCGAGGAAAATGAGTACACAATTAATCTGATGGAGTGTCAGCTGCAGAATTTCTCAAACTGAGGAAGTGTGCAGTCATCTTGCCCCAGAATGCATTAACCAGTGATGGGATAGCTCTCTGCCAAACTGCCACCAGCTTCAACACACACTTTTTAACAAAGGACTTTCACTTTCCTCGCTCGGGAACCAGCAGAGCCATCTACTTACACAACATATTGCACAAGAGGAAGTCAACTGTTTTTTTTTCTTCATAAATTAGAAAGAGAACAAAGCAGATAGGATTTGTAGAGAAATATTTACTGCTGGAGCCAAGCCTTCTGTTCAACAGTCTTCTTTTTTTAATTATTCTGAAAATGTGTTAGCAGCAGAGTTTTAGGTTAGACCAACATAAAATACTGCCCAACTGCATAAAAGTGAAAAGTGGAAGTTGTTTTCAAAAGTTTTCTCAGAAAAAACATACGAAAACTTGGTGTCAATTCAACGAGGTAACTGCATTCAGTAAAGAAGTCGAGATTCCAACATGGCGACACCCTTAGACTTTGGTCACAATATCTTTTACAAACATTTTAAGCTTTGCTTTCCATAATCACACAACACTTTCCATTTGTTGAGTTTATAGTTGCAGGCACTACATGTAACATTGACGTTAGACGCACTCTTACATGTGCTTCATGTAAAATAATGTTTCCACCACATCTTCAAACTGTTGATGCAAGTAGCGACCATATTGAACTGCAAAGTCAACCTTGGACGTCATAACTAGAAGTAGTCGAAGTTGCTCCAAGGAAATTTGACTTCGGAGGATGTTCTAGTTGATTTATCTGACTGGGAAGTCAGAATTTCCCAGTTCTGACCAAAACTGTAATGCAGCTCAAGTCTAGCCGCAGGTTCTCAGCTCAATAATCCATGGAGTGCTGGTTGGTTAGGTCTCCTAACATCTGGCAGATATTTATCCTGACCTGGGAAAGTCACCAGTTAAGTCTTTACTTTCTGAGCAAAAGCTTCACTATTGTTCGCTTTGTCTTTGGTGACCGTTGCGTTTTGCATCAATGCGACGGATCAACGCTCAAATGCCGTGTCATCACTCTTCTACAACTTTGACTGCTTTCCTCATGCTCCCTTTTTTGTTTCAAACTTTTTATCTTCTGTCTTCACATCAGATTTAGAAATGAACATAAATTTTAGAAGTCTGGTGAAAAACATAAGGTATATTCTCTAGGCCACGTCCTGGTTTTAGAAGCTACTCCAGTACACCGGATCAAACCTGTACAACGTTGCAGTAAGGCTTTGAGGCTTTCTTGCATTTTTGCCCTTTTATTTAATTCGATATGTTTGACGGATTTATCCAGTGAATTGACAGTGACTAGATAAAGTCAATGATTGAACATATGTTCACTTTCTTTCTACTGACGCCCTAAAACATAAGAATGCGGAGCCATTTACCACCAGAAGCCAAATGATTTATTTTTTTCAATCAAGTCTACATGTGTGCAGTCAACCCCCAAGAAATCCATTTAGGTTTCAGGCCAACATAATGAAAAATAGCAGAGGGGTGAATTTTGTCTTTCGAGGCAAGACAGCAATCAGAGTGAAACAAGTTATTTAGGTTGCGGGTCGGGTGATCAAACAAATAAAGTTAAACTTCAGTGGTGTTACCCTGTAGCAGAGCTGGGGATGTTTTACTCTCTTCATAGAACATGTGTCTTTGCAGCACTGCTTTTCTTCAGAATTTTGGTTTAAATCACTTTTTTACTGCTATGCCTCTGCGTGAAGAGAAACTTTCTGAAGTCATTTGAAATTGTACAACATTTTTCAAGATTTTCAGGAACAAAGCATTTGGAGGTTTATTTTACAAAAAATAACCGAGAAGGAAACAAATTACACCCTTCAACGCCTAGCCTTTGTTTAAAGAATCTGATTCTCTCAGGTTTTCTCTTGTTTCATGAAAGAGTTTTACAAAACAAATTAAACTTGGAATGACCTCCAACAAGATTTGAGAGGATTGAAGCCTTCAAGCTGCTGTCCTGCTGTTTATCTTGCTATACAATGTATCCCTGGTACTCACAGGGCGTAGGAACCACAGTATAGAATAGCTAATCCAACTAACCCTCCTAAAACCGCTTTTAGCTGCTTATTTTAATAGTTTGAACACCAAGTAAGCCATAATATGCATTAATACAAATGGGAAACCACCAGAAGCAAACGTCTACTGTCTTCCATATCTTCGTTCTTAGGGATACAGCCAATCAACACCAAGAAAAATGAATGGAGCTCATTGATTGGCCGTCCTAACACTGTTCTGTCCTCACAAGGCATGAAGCTGACTGCATGAGTGATAAACAGTTTAAGGATTAACTTACATTGCTGTATTCCATAAAAACCTTGTAAAACTCAAACAAAGTAGTTTAGTGTATTGCCCTACAAATAAACAGAGAATACTGTCTATAAACTCAATTATTCTGTGTTGAATGGTATAAACATGTACACAAACAGACCACACAGTTGTGCTGCAGGTGTTAATGTTAGCATAGCACTAACTGATAATGCTAACTAACATGTAAATCTATGAGAAATTACTAGCCACTAAAGCTAATGCATGAAGTTCACTACAAGCTAGCATGCGTAAGCCCATGTAAACCTTCTCTGCTTTGCTAAAAACTATTTTATGAGACACACTGCAATTATAGATCATTTCATCAAATAAACTGAACAACATCATTTTGTGACATATATGTGCCAAATATTGACAGAAAAGCCGGAGCTCTGCATATCCACTGTGAAGGAACTTTGTATTTTCACAGACACCACCAGGGGGTGCTAAACATCCCAAATCAGATACCTACATTTCGATCATGCACACACAGAGAATGTATAAGACATTAGATGTCGTGGCCGTACTTCCCCATGGTGTTTCTGGGAAAGGAAGGAGGTGACACACAATTTTCAACTTCAAAGGGTAGCTTCCTTAGTGATCGAGCTGACGCGTTACATATGTCATGGCTAAATGATAGCTATTGGTTAATCATTTAAAACTTCAGAGTCCCCACGTCCAGCAGGCGATCAGTTCTCAAAGCAGAGAATCCAGACAGAATGAAGTAAAGAATAAAACAATTGTCTGGTTTTTACCAGGCTTTGAGACACAGACTGTGTTTGGATGACTAGGAGCTGAGTGGGGGAGCTGTAGGGAAGGGCTGGTCTGTGAGGCGGAAGATCAGCTGGAAACGGCAGCTCTGAGGAGGAGCTTTGTCCTTTTAGGCGGAGCTAGGTCCACCCAGCTGTTTTGCACAGCTGAATGGTTGCTACAGGAGATTAAAGGATTTCTAAAAAAACAAATCAAAGCAACATCCTAGGTATGTTTTAATGAGGGAATATCATCATAACATGTTGGAAAAATGCCCATTTATACAGTCAGTTTGTCTTTTCAGCCATAACCATGTTAACTCGTTTTTTATTTTACTCGCAGCAGCATTAATACGATGAAGAAACACTTTGTGTTCCAAACGTCTTGTCCAGAGAACGCAGCGTTTCCTTTGGCTATGAGAGGTTATCACTGATCTATTCCTCTATTAAAACTGATGCATATGAGCGGATTAGAAGAGTGCTGGCCTGTAACACAAGTGTGGTGGAGCGTGAGACAAAGAGTGATGGCGGCCGCATTCTCAAATGACAGTGGCTGGTGACGGCGACGAATAGGGAGCGGTTAGCGAGGCACTTGTTTACTCTCAGTAACGACAGACTTTATTTTAAAGTTTGCCCCTTGAATATGCAACGCTGCTCCACTGCAGAGCCACTGCAGAGACGCCTGACTCTCTGCCTCCCTATTATAGAAATCTTTCCCAGCACCTGCAGACAAAATTGAATTAGTGTTGATGCTTCAGCGGTATTATTTTATTCTGTATGTTTTGCTTATGTAACTTGTTTTCCTATGCATGACAGTTTGCTACCAGCAGAGCATTTTAGCATGATAAAACCTGGGTGTTTATTTTTTTGATTTTTTGGGGCTTTTCCAAGGACAGCTGTGATACAATATGCTATAAAAGTCTTCTGTTCCACATTGTGAAAGTTACATAAGTTCTATATAAATCCACAGAAGTTGTCTCTCAATATCCCGAGGCCTGGATCTACCCTTTCATCTTGGAGCAGTTCTTCTGTTTTGACAGATTGCAAGAGCTGAAGGCTCAAACCTCCAGCTTAAATTAGTTTCCTCTGACATCTAAGATGAGGAGAGGAAGAGGGAGCGAGTCTCTGAGTGAGGAAGAGAAAAGGGTGGATAGGCACTGAGGGAGGAAAACCTGAGCTATGTTTTTTTTTTCTGCTGCATGCAAATATGGGGTAAAGGGGAACAGAAGAATAAAAGTTCAAATGTAATGTGCTTAATGGCATGAGAATAAAAGATATGTGGGCAACTGGGAGCCAAGTGAGATAAAGAGAAATATGTGGTGATGGGGAAAAAAAGGAGAAAATGGGTAATTTGATTAAAAAGTAGAAATTTCCTAAAGTGGTAATGTAATGGTAAAAAAAAAATAGAAGAAAATTCTTGAGGCATGCATCCACCGGCCACTTTATTAGGAACACCTGTTCATTTGCCTGTCCACAAAAGGTGTGTTTCTATCGACATGTTTTAATGTGTATTTTTAGGTATTGCATTAGAGAAGGTTGACAGGAACAGCAAAATTTTAAATAACTTCCTGAAGTTAGCAAAAAAAAGGTTTTTACACTCACGAGGTGATTTTGGGCTTTTCTGAAGAGTTATCACTCTAAAGGGAAGATGGAAACATGATTGCCAAACAACCTCTGACATAGCAAATTTTCCATCCCACTGTTGGAACATAGTTGAGCTTAAGCCATAAAATACCACACAGCTTATAACAGGAAATGGAGAGCAGGATTTAGACAGACTCATCTTATGACTAGCATATTTAAAAAAGGTTTATTGGTCTTATGAACTTCAATCTTAGCTTCAACTCTGAGGCTTAGGGGTCATTATTTGGTCCCCCTTACTTTGAGTAAATGGTTCAGGCTGATCATGTTGGGTTTATTGTGTGGTGAACATTTTCCTTGCCACACTTTTGGTCCTTGCAACACGAAGATGTTGCAAACATCTATTAAAGACTTTTCCCTTGTTGACATAAACACAGCATGTGCTTGCAACCGGTACAATGTTAAGAAGAGTTAAGATAGTCCTGATGGTTAAATAGAAAACCAATCCAGTACATTAAAAGTCTGACATGAAAATGCTTTATTGTCTATATGTTTACCCACAATAATTCATTCCACATTTAATTATTGTTATGGTTGTTTAATTCTAATGGGATACTTGTGCCATAAAAGCAATAACATATTTTATGTTTTCACAAATAGCATATATTTTTAATTAATACCTGAAAGATTTCAATTCAATTCAAAAAATCTTTACTGATCTTAAATTTGATGAAATCTCACTTCAGTGTACAATTTGCCATGGATAACCATTAGCATCTATTTGTCAGTGATTTGTATTCTGTCACTCTGTCAACATTTCTGTTTTCTACTTAGCCCCCAAAAGGCTATTTAAAAAACAACCCTCAAAATACATGAAGGGTCCTTATTTTATACTCATTATTTCAGTTTGAGTGTCTTCACCAGACAAAGTCACACATGACATCTACCAACCACTTCCTTCTGACCCTCTGAAATGTTTTCTGAACGTGCAGATTGTGCCTTTAACGTCGGTATTGGTGCCCTCATTAAGAGTTAAAATCTGAAATGAGTAAACAGAAACTAGCTTGTGGCCACCTGCAGTTTGTGCCTTCATTAATCAAAGCAAGAGTCATTTCAGACAGCTCTTAATGTCAGACTTAAGGCCAAAAACACACTCAGCAATAACAGGGTAAACGAGTCCTTTTACTAACTTTGTTCTTGCTGGAACATGAACAAAGTTATTCCATACTTCTCAAAAACTGATGTGAAGAACTTCCAGAAGGAGGACGACTACTGCGGCACAACCACGTCATATTTGTCCAACAACCTTCAAGGAATAAGTTCCGCCAAGGTCATTTATCAAGAACAAGCTAAAACGAGAGAAAACAAATTCCTCTCTGTCATAAGGTGGTAGGTTACGGTGAGGAAGTGGACGAGGCTTGACCCAGGATGTAGTGAAAATAATAAGTTTAATAATGAAACTCCAACAACAAAGAACAGCGGGGAACGGCACGAGGAAAACTGGCAGCCACGGAGACAGGCGACATCAATAGACAAGGACCCGACGAAGAACACAGACAACAGGTGAGACTTAATACACACGGGGCAATCACGGGAACGAGACACACCTGGGAGACAATCAACGGGGAAAGACGCAGAGACAGGACTAACAGGGAACAGGATCACACAGAAACTCGAAAATAAACACATAGAAATACGGATCACGACACTCTCTACTTGTGAAGAATGTTTTGACCTTTAATATTAAACATTTTTATCTGGCAAAGACTCTCCTTGACTCATGTTGTGAACTGTGGAAAACGACCAAGTAAGATACAGACCTAAAAACTAGAACTGTGTTCTCATACAATGAACTTTCAAGCAGACCTGCCATATTTCACTGACTTTCCCATCCGTCCATCCGTCCGTCCTTCAGTCCGTCCGTTCGTCTATCTATCTCTCTATCTATATGGCTATCCATATATCCATCTATGGATGGATGGATGGTTTGGCTACAGAACCATCTTCTAGATCTTCCATTTGTGCCCACTGGTAACAACAAACCTCATTTGATCAACCTTAGGCTGAACGTTGACTGATTTTGGTCAAGTGGCTAAGCTTTGATTCATTAGAATATTGTTTTAGTTTCCATTTCAAAGCATTTGGGATAATTTTAGCTAAACAACCTTTCTAAAAAGTTGTTGCGTTAACCCTAAATAATAACTCATAAACATTTGTTCTGCTAGTGCTAAAGCACTATACCAACACATTATTTAGAGGAAGCTAATGCTAAAGTGTTAACTTCAACCACCAGTAGATTTTACTGCCAGGCGTTGTAGGTATAGAATAATGATCGTGCTACACCGCAATCAATCAATATATTCGTAAAAATTAATTTAGTGGGACCCTCTCGTGCTGAAGGAAAATTAACTCTATTAGCAGTTTAGCGGAAATGGACCCACCAATGGTGACCTGTTGGACAGCAGGATGAGTGAGGGTAAGTGATGTTGGACTAGACTGCAAATACGTTCGACACATGTATTCCTGATGTGGGGATACACACTGTGGTGTCAAGACTCTTAAGTAAAACTGGCCATACTGGTCTGATACCTGTAACAGAAGAGTAGTGAAGCAATAACCTGGTACATGAGTGCATCCTGAGGTGATCCGAGAGACAGAACTATGATGTGGTTGTGGTTGAGTATGGTACAGGTACAGATACAGAAAGAAACATCCGACATTCAACATGTCTGGTGAGTAGGAAGAGCGCAGAAGCATCAGAAATACTTTTACAGGAGGTCGTCCAAATTATACAAGGCAACAAAAGCCAATTTTATGCTTTCCCAGCTCCTTGACAGATCATATAATAAGAAACTCGGCTCCTTACCTGTGTGTCAGTTTACCCCAGCCAGAGCAAAAGCAAATCAGAATGTGCATGCTTCTCCCATTTATCAGTCCCAGAGGAGAAAAAGAACAAGTGTTAGCAAATTCATCAAGGAGTGCACCCACAGCGTAATCGGTTTCTACTGTACACAACAGAGACGCTAAATTACCTGCAGGCAGCTGCCCGTCTAGTGAAGGAATAGAAGAGGATTATTCCACAGTGTAAGATGTTTAGATTTATACAAAACCCTAATCCAGGCAGCTTTTTCTTATTTTGGGAAACATCAGCAAGAGCTATTGACAGACTCTCAACACCAACACTGATCACTGGCAGTTTCATTGTACTTTCTTGGATTGCGGAATGATGGCAGTCATAGTAATCCATAACATCATAATCACTAAGATACGTGCTTGCATATGTATCCGTTTTAATTATACATTATGAAATATAAATATGAAATTGGGATGGGTGCAGTGCATGGTCAGACTTTTGGTGAACTTACTGGAATCTTCAGGGTTTATGAGTCAATTTAATAGTTCATAGTAATTTGAAAAACCATGGCATCCCAGATTTACCTTCTCTAATATCTTTGGTGATCTCTGGCTACTGGGGTGACTGTGGGTCAGTGGGTAGAGTAGTTGCCTTACAATCAGAAAGTTTTGGGTAAATTTCCAGTCACGTGGGGATTAACCCCTTAACCCCAAAGCACTTAACCTCCAAGTTGTCCACCATCTGGTGTGTTGGTGGGTGTGGTTGGGTGACAGTGTATATAGTGTAAAGGGCTTTAAGTGGTTAGTATGACTAGAAAAGTGGCATTTTATTTCACCATTTACACCATGTTGATGAGGGCAACATTCACACCAGCCTTGTTTAGTCCCTTTTAATTGAACTCTAGTTTGTTTGCCTGGAAAATTTGATTGGTTTGGTGATGTGTGGATGTGTAATCAAACTCTGATCCAGACCAACAAACTGAACTCTGGTATGCCTACAAACCTTGGTCTCGGTTCGGTTGAATTGAACTTAAGTACTGTTCAAATGCACGGCAAGCAAACCGGAAACCGCTCCAAAAGCAGGATAACACATGGCATTCTGGGTAAATGCAACCAAAACAAAACATGCTAGTCTAGCACTAGATGGGAAAATTGATCATGATCTTTAAAGAAATACAAAACAGAAATCCCACAGCCACTAAAATCTGACACCACTCCATTTTTTTCTTTTACATTTTGTGAAAAACAAAGTTGTGCTTGTGTCTTTTTTGAGGTTCTTGTGTCATTTCCCTTCAGGGGTTCTTGGTTCTGCACCTCCACAGGCGAGGAGGAGGAACAGTTGTTTAAAGTGTTTGGTTCGTTTGATACAGTGCAGTTTGAAAGAGAACTAAACCGGCTGCAAATTAAGACTTGGTGTAGTTTTAGTCCCAAGTCTAATGATAGAGAAGGTGACCAACACCCGGAGATTTCTACTCCAAATCCCATTCCCAAATACCATTCGTTCCCAGAACTACCAAGTCTGTGTGCATGCAGCTGTTGAGTGGGGAAGCTGCTGTGATATGGCAAGCCTATAGAGCAAGTTCCAAAAAGAAAGACAACAATGACTGAATACTCCAGATCAGCAAACCATTACATCTTCATTGTCTTGTTTTTACCATTTCCATTTCCTGAATGAGGAATGAAGGCAGACCGTACAGAGTTTCACATCTTATGTAAAGTGATAACCAGACCACTGTTTACAGCCTTTGACAACTGAAATATACTTCAGGTGAAACGCTCTAAATAGTGAGCAACTCTTACATCAGACCATAAATCAGCTCCATAACTTGGTTTGACAGAATCACAAACTGGAGAAAACACCATCTTCTTTAATATTCTAAATAATCTATGGCAACCACAGGGGACTGGAACTGATTGGAAAGGATTATGTTATCAAGTAAATATGTGCAGACTGTTCCAAGTGAGAGCAGAGCGATTAAAAGCTTGTTTCCTTTTCTCAATGTTATGCTAAGGATTTTAGTTTAAGGATATTAGCTCATGGCGTGGATAAGATGTTTGCTACTGATGTCTGAATATTCAGCAGTCGATCCACATGGAGTAAAACTCTGGCAAATGATGAAGATAGATAGATAGATAGATAGATAGATAGATAGATAGATAGATAGATAGATAGATAGATAGATAGATAGATAGATAGATAGATAGATAGATAGATAGATAGATAGATAGATAGATAGATAGATAGATAGATAGATAGATAGATAGATAGATAGATAGGAGTATAAAGGAGTAGAACTATAAGTTGACTAAATTAATTTGAAATTGTAAACAACCACTTGAAATGTTGGTCATATGGATCCTGATTTATATCTGTTTACAGCAGACTGTCCAGCTACATCAGCAGTAGGAATGAATGAACTGGCAGCAGCTATATGAAACACTTACACAAAACATCTGACGAGATATTTCTTCTTTTAAAAGGTGAAAAAGAATTAATTCAAGTCAGAGCAGGGATTACAGTCAACGATGCTAAAATTGTAAACTATTTAAAATCGCGTTTATAAGGTTTTTGAAGACTAAGTGATGTTTGTGTGTGTATGTGTGTGTGACTCATCAGCTTATAAAAAGAGATGAACAAGACATTTTGATTAATAGCTCATGAAATTCAATTTCTTTATTGGAGTTCCACATGACTCATGCTTGGTCTTGTACTTTAATTTAAATTTTACTCTGTGAAGAAAAACACACATCTTAAGCAAATGTATGCATGTGTGAGGAAGAAAAGGTGGATGTATTTTTATTTAGTGTGTGTACATTTCTGGTTTGCTGTTTTAAAAATGAAGAAGCAGTTGGTGAATTTCCCTAAAGGTAAAGACACCGACGGTCTCCTGTGAGCCTGAATCTTTGATTTGACTCATTCCTGTGGGATTCTGTTCCATAAAAGAGGCTTGAGCCAACAGTTTATTTCTGGTTAAAGTCAATATGAACTTGTTTCAGCCCATATGTGATCTGAATGAGTAGGTAAATACATTGACAGTAGATAAATACAGCTTAGGTTTCTGTTCAACTTTCATTGTCCACTTTTTTCCCATTCACTGTGAATATTACTATTATTCCATGCAGTAAAACTGTATTTTCACTTTTTAATTATCTTTTTAATAAACCGAGACCTCATAAAACTTCTAATCTCAACTTTTTTTTTTTTTTTTACTTTAAAAGTCACAGCAGAACTAAGCGACCCTGCAAAATGAAAAATGAATGAGCCTACATGTGGATATTTATGCTTTCACATCTAATTAACCTTGAAAGTAGAGACTTCCTTCCTATTAATAAGTGCATAGATCACACTGACTTTTCAAACATTGCAAAAGCTCCTTTTCCCCCCCCCCCACTTATATTTATGAAACCTTCATCAAATTGCGACTTGGTCTGACACTTTTACCGTTCTGTGACTCTCGTCGCTTATCTCCCATAAATCTTACGACTTTCTCTGCTAAATGACCGCATTAAGAGGTTTAGCATTATAGCGTTAAAGCGGTCCATCTGCTCTGTTGGAGCATTTTCACCAGAGATATATGAACAGGAAAGGTGTCCCAAGACACACCGTATGTCCTTGATGGCCACGTAAAGCATTCCAGCTGCTGAAAAAACCAAACCGGTCTACCATAAGCTCTGGGAATGCAAGTTAGGATTTAAAAAAAATTTTTTTTTACTCCCCATTGAAGCACAGAGACGATACACCATCAGGCCTCAGAGCTAAAAAAGTCGGAATAAAAGAAGCCATACGAGGGTCTATTGTCATTTATTATTAAAACACCGGGGAAAAGGGAGTCATTAATTAGTGAGCAGATTTTTCTACAACCCTCCAGAGTATCACAGTTGGGTGGTCCAAGAGGAAAATTGAATTAAGTTAGAAAAGCTGTGCAACGGTGACTTTTTGTGTGGGGGATTGGTCTAATTAAAACACACACAGAAGAATTCAGACGCACACAGCAGAAGTTAAACTTCTTTACTTAGTCAATTAGAGTTCACAAACATTTTTAGGTAATAAAGCGCTTTAATGTTTTTTTTTATATAGTTATATTTTATTGGCAAAAGGAAACTTTGTACTGAGTCGGGTTCTGGTTCTGCTGCAGGTTTCTTCCTGTTAAAGGGGAGTTTCTCCTCTCCACTGTCGCTACATGCATGCTGTATGACCGGATGCTGTGAAGTCAACGACACAATACTGTCTGCTAGAAACGTCTTCAACTACTTTGAATAAATAATTACTGTAATGTTTGATAACTAGACTAAATGGGTGATTGAACTGAAATGATTTTTTTGCAAAGTGCCTTGAGACATTTACGAATTGACGCTATTGAATTGAATTGAATTGAAACTGATTAAAACTGAATAAATTTTGATTAAAATGAGCAAAACTTAAGATGATTAGAATCTCTCTTAAAGGTCATCAAATAAACAGAATGCGTCTCCATTGACCACAAAATTGCCGAAATTTCAATTCCAACAATAAATTAACTTAGTGGAAACATTGGAAAAATTTAAATTTTTCTGTGAAGCATTTTTATGCATTGTGACAGAAGTTTTACTCTCAAGTCAGGCTGAAATTTAAAACCATTTTCAAATTCTATCCAGTCTCAAGCATCACAATTGTTGTTTTATTACTTTTCAGACATTGTGAGTTAACCTTTGACTCATTTTTCTTGTTTTTTTTTCTTAACTGCTTGTGAATAGAACCTCATGATTTTTATTCACAACAAATGGAAATGGATGAAGGTTTTCACACTGGTATGAAGAGTTTATAAAAAAGCAACAGCTGGAGTCTTTTCCTCAGTTTTCATGATCTGTTCTCTGAATTTAGTAAGTCTCTTTACCTGCTTTACTGCAACTTTCAGTCAAGTTTCAATCTGTCCATTCCCACTGCATAAAACGGTCCCATTGCGGGCGCAGGGATAACAGCTTCATTGCTGTAAAACATTTACAAAAATAAAAGTCTTGCTGCAAAAAAAGTATTTTACAAAATGGGGTTCTGTCATTTTCCCTCTGGAAAGCCTTTCCTTATCACCGCTCATCGTTTTTCTAACCAGTCTGCTGACTTCCTGCTGAGTATTGGTTACTGAAGCCACCAGGTTCTCCATTGTTAACAAAGAATCAGCAGGGTGACATAAAAACAGAAAAACTTGCATTTTAAAACACAAATATGTAACAAGTCCACAGTAAAAGCTGCAGTGTGTAATTGCTGCTGACAAAACCAACTAATCAGAGCAAGGAGGAGGGTCTTGCGCTGTCAATCATCTCTGGTGCGCTGCTCAATGTGCTAATGGCGCAGAAACAATTTACTGTTCCAGAAAATCTGTTTATCCAGTCATCAGTGGCTATGCTAACTAGTCTTAGCATTATTGGAGCTGAAACTCTTCATTCACCGTCACAACGTTCTTATTTGATGAGCCACTGACTTCGTTATTATTTTGTATCTGACAGCAGAAAGATGGCGAATTGGAACTTTTCAGTCCGCAGTTCAGCAGAGCTGGGGCTTCTGCCTGGATGCTGGTACCTTCAGAAGAAAAGGGATTTCTAACATGCTGTAGAACTTCCATCCATTTTCTATACACCTTTGTCCCTTAGTGGGGTCGGGAGGGTTGCTGGTGCCTATCTCAAGCTAACGTTCCGGGTACACCCTGAGACAGACAGGACAAACAACCATGCACACATACAGTCACACCTAGGGACAAATTAGAGAAACCAATTAACCTGACAGTCAGGTTTTTGGATTGTGGGAGGAAGCCGGGGTACCCGGAGAGAACCCAGGCAGGTTGAACATACAGGAGAACCCAGGAGAACATACAAACTCCATGCAGAAAGACCCCAGGCTGGAAATCGAACCCAGAACCTTCTTGCTGCAAGGCAACAGTGCTACCAACTGCACCACTGTAGAACTTCACTTTTCTAAATCTAAATTCAATCGAGTTTAGCAGACTATCAGGAGTGAATTTATTTTTCATTAATTATGTCTGAATATCTCAGAAACAAGCTGTGCTAATATTTCCACTCTTCTACGTAACAAAGGAAACAAAGTTTTGGAAACAAAATGTTACCAAATATACACCTTTTTTTTCCCACTGTTTGAAGTAAAATCTCACCAAACTTATTTTGTTTTAGGTAAGTTAGAATAACCAAACATATTTCTATTTGCTAAATAGCAAATAATAATGAGATAATTTGCCAGAAATGTATTAAGTAATATCTTCAGAATCAAAAGTTTAGATGCATTTCCTCAGTATTTAGTTGCCTTTGACTAATGTAAAACGGTTACAACAGAGAAACTGATCTGAATCTCCTCCTATAAATACACACTGAAACTCAGTAAACTAAGCATAACTAACAGATATAAGGAGACTTCTGTCTGATCATTCAACATTTTGAAGCACAGGACTAGTCAAAGGAAAGCACAGCCTCATTAGGGAAACGGGGTGGACCTCACTCACCCACACAGACTGAAGCATGTGCCAAAATGACATGTGAACATGTCATTTCCACATGTTCACATGTGAACAGATGTAATTATATCTGGTGCTCTGAGAAAGTGTTTGCCCCCTTACAAATTTATTCTGTTTTTGCTTTTTTTTGTTCCCCTAGAAATGCCTTGAATCATGAATCTAAATGTACTATCAAACATAACCAAAGTTGATACAAAAACAAACTGAGCTGGTGCTTTCATTTATCTAGAGAAAAAAAAATATTCTAACCAACTTGGCCTTTGAGAAAAAGTCATTTCCCCTCTTTTTAACTCATGATGATAAACTACCTTTATTTATTTATTTATTTATTTATTTATTTATTTATTTATTTATTTATTTATTTATTTATTTGGTAGTGGGGCCTGCCAAACTATACCAAGAGCTCATTAACAATTTGTCTAAAAAGTCACACAAAAAAACAGATCAAGATCAAAAGTGTTGCAGACATAAGTTACTGTAGCTGAGGTCAACGTTCATGAATCAACAAAAAGACGATGACTGGGGGAAAACATTACATTTTTGGAAGGTCTGTGTCCTTTCACATGTAGTGCAAAACTGACACAGAGCACAAAGATACTATTGACAGTCACACATGGTGATGGTAGTGTGACGATCTGTGGCTGTTTTGCCTCTTCTAAACCTGTGCAACTTGCTGTAATAGCTATGAAATGTCCAGAGAATTCCAGTGGAGAACGTTTGTCTGTCATTTCACGACTTTTAGCTCAAGTACATTTGGGTTAATCAACAAGATGAGGATGTGAATAACACTATGGTTCATTTTGATGTGAAGAATTTGCTGCTGGGCTAATCTCATTTAGCCAAGATTCTCCCCAAGATATGATAGGATACCCTAACGCCCTCATAAGACAGAGTCCAGTCATTGACTCTTTTAGGCAACCTGTGTTGAAAAGACAATACTTTTTTTCTGTAATTATCCAAAGTTTGAATGCTGGAACAGAGATCTGTTGGCAAATGAAAAGTTTTATACTTTAGACCAACCATGTCTTCACCACGTTAGATCAGTACATTGCCTGAACCCGTTAGGAGCTGCGCCAGTCTATCTGTCCTAAACCCCAACTCATGAACAAGACCCTGATATTTAAGCTCCTTCACTTGCAGAGAAACATATTTAAGTCCCAAGGTGACAATGGGGTTTTTTCACTTGGAGTAAAAAGCAAAAAGTTATTCAAAGTGCTTCACAAGCCAGATATATTTTCAAAATCAAACGATCAAACAAGAAGTCTTCAGGCAGTTCAGTCAAGAGAGATAACATCCAGAGAGGCTCTTCTCCCTGGATTTGTATGGATGTTGTGGCATTAGTGATGGGCAGTAATGCAGAGCGCACCATCACTCCAGAGAAAGACATCTAGGATGACACGCTCTATGCGGATATCCATCATCTGTTCCACAATGTGACATATTTATTCCCAAATGCCTGATATTGACATCGCTCGATATGACCTGCTGATATCATACAAACCTAAACTGCAAGCCTTTCAAACTCCATCATGTTCTGTTGATGTGGGCTCATGTATCTATGAGGCATTGCTTGTCTGACTGTAGCTCCACAGGGATTTCGCTCCATATCTAATATGCTATGTGATGTACATGTGCCAGCTCTTCACAAGCCAAACCATTAATATACCCATTGCTGGTCGTGTGTACTGATGTATTCCATAAGGAAGTACCTACTGTTGGACCAAAGCACTGAACTTCCCCTGCTCTAGTCAATCACTGTGTGTACTATAGGGTGGTAAACCATACACATGATAAAGCACCATGACATATGTTTCAGTGGGGAGGAGTCTCACAGGAGCTTGGTAGACCCATCTTGCAGACCTCAAAGGATGTTTCCCCAAACCATTTGATCGTGCGGTGACAGTTGACTTTGGTCCGAACTTCAGAGGGGTCTTTTGAACACAAACCTCTATCCAACTCATGCAGAGTAATCTGAATTTAAACTGCAGTCAAAAAGCCACGGTTAATAAACAAGTCATCTTAATGATGTAAGCAATGGTCGGTTAGAGATTTATATTGTGTACTAAACCTCATTAAGGAAGGTCAGGTGCTTGAAAGTCCTAACTTTGGTGAATACTTTGATGCTCTAAACTGTCATCAACCACCCCAACAATCATCAGTCACCTTCCACCTTTTAATGCCGCCGTCCGCCACTTGGACAATTAAAATAATTGATGCCCACAAAGCTGCGACTGGAAGGTAATACTGTGGCCTTCTTAGCTTGTTACCAACACATCACCCAAACTGTCAATATTATGTTGCAGTGCTGTGAAAAGGGATCTGACCTCAACTGTCCAGGTTTTGTTTGTCGCATGTTAATGTTCCTGATCATCAAAACGCATCTTATAAAGACAAAGAAGTTATTATAATGAGTCATTCTTCGCTCCTTATATAAGTTGACCTGCTTCTGCAGAAGTGCAAGAAGAAATGTACCCTCCTGAATAGAAGCTTGGGGAATAAATGCTATTGATCTTTTGGTAATTCACTAAAACACACACACACACATACGCACACACATGCATGCACGCACATTTTGCATGCTGTTGGCAGATTTTAAATGGGTCAGGTTTGATAAGTTAATGAGAAATCTTATTTGTAGCACACACTGGAGTTTCATTGTTCTGCTTTATCAGTGTGCGATGATTTCACCCAAACTCTTCAGCTAATTCTACTGATTGGTATTACACAAATACGTTTTATAACCAGGTGCAACGGCAGTTTCATCAAGCAATCATTTATAATTCAGCACAATGAGGCCAGAAGGAGCCATTGATGCAATAAGCAAGCTAATTTCAATATCTCCCGAACACGCAGCACAGACTGAACAACAACTAAATTGTCAGTCTGACATTTATGGAAGAAAACCCTGTTGTGCTGAAGACCTTTCACTGAAAAAGAGAAACAGTTTCAAGGAAACGTCATCCTTCCGAATCCAAATCGACAATGTCCCAGGGATCCACTTAATGCGCTTTGGCTGTGGTCACTAGTAGTAGACTGTCTTGTGACATATATTAAGGATGACGGGTATGAATGTGACGTTAAAAAAAATCATAATAGGCTTTGTCTTCAAGAAAACAAAAAAAATAGATGTCTGGCTTGATCTTAGCACTTTCCAGATGCTGTTAGAAGACATCTCTGTTAGCATACAGAGGTCTTCCAAAGTCAACACACCCCTGTGTAGACTTTCATTTTCAAACTTCATCCTTTATCTATGTAGCTAGTCAGCTACCTACTTAGGTACTTGGTGCAACCCTGTTGGTTACAAACACAGCTTTGTCTTTTACTTGCACACATAAACAATGTCTTTGTGTGGAACTAAGTAGGTAATGCAACATTCTGAAGTGCATCATTGAAAAGCGACGCCTCAGTGATGTGACACTTAAAGTAGTTCACTTTGTACTAAGCTGAACTACTTACCAACGTTGAACTGACTGTAAACATGACTGGTGCTTCCATGATAGTCCAAATTCAGCTGCATGTAGATTTAAATAATTGTTGCATAATTCAGACACTGGATAAATCGGTTTTTACTTTCCTCTTCTTCTTCTTTAAATCTAAACAAATCACCACTCATTCCTAAACATTTCACTGTTTTAAGTTTTAGAATTACTTTTTTTTATTCTAATATTAAAAATATTCTGTTTACTGCTAATTTTTTTTTTTGTTGGAACCGCTCTCTGATCATGTTGAACCATGGCTTTAAAGTAGATTTCTCATGCAAAATCCACTATTTTAGCAATTTTACTTAATCTTTATCATTTGGCTGTGACATATTTTGATACACCAGTTCGATTCTATGAAGCTTACCACAAATTGTCTTTGTTGTAAAAAACCATCCTCCACTGCTGAGAGAGGAGTGCCGAGCCAAACGGGGCAGCTGTTAATGTTAATTTGATATTTAGAATCGTGGTCAACACAGACTTAACGGCTTCGTTCACTTTCTCTGCTGCCATCCCTAAAACTACAGGCAGACTAACATTCTTAAACAAAGCAGGAAATCAAAGTCATCATTTACAACGTCTCCTTCTGTTCGCTGATTGGCTCGGTAGAAAATCTACTGGAGAAATTCAACTGAATAGAAAAAAGCCCAAACAGAGAACTGAAGAGGGATGAGAATCAAGCGGAATTGCGTAGGACAGCAATGGACAAGGGAAGTAATCGTATCTCTGCTCCCAAGGTGAATGTTATACTTAACAAAACGTGATTTTTGTAGACCATTTCATCTTTGCGGTGTAGCTGTTCCTCTTGTCCTAGTAGATTAGGAGATTGTTGCTGAGGAGATCTTGGATAGCTAGTAGAAAATGGATGGATAGAGGAATATATAATAACCAAGATACAGTACATATATGTCTACCTTTAAAATAATCTATGAAATAATGGATCTGATCAATGGTAACGTGTCCATGGATGTTCTCCTGATATCTGTAGTTAGTAATTAAATCATCTCAACTACATCCACCTGTCATGTCATCCATCACAGATCCACATAGATCATAAAGATGTTCCAATATTTAACATCTCTTTGCTCATGTTTTGTCTGTTTCTTGCAGATTTCAATTTCAGTTTACTTCAAGAGCAAACACTGATCCCACAGATGCTTCACAGCTCCTTGTTTAGCTTCGCAGAGTGTTTGAAGCATTAAACCAGCCTGAACGCCTCAGCTAAACGATGCAAATGATTTACGGCTTTAAATATTAAAGTATCCTTTTCGCAAAAACAGATCCCACTGACTGAATCGCCCGTGACTGGAGGTTACTTGCAGCTGCTGTCTAACAGATGGTCTTTTTACGGCGCCTCTAATCGATGAAGTTCCTCCGTAGATGTTATGCGTCGTAAAAATGGATGCAGGCGTAATGTGTGGCTGCAGGCAGAGTGGAGGGAGGGGAGAAACTTGAGAGTGTGCAGACATTACGCTGCATATAGCATGCCGGTAAGCACCGCACTGACTGTTTACTTAATAGAATATAGACACTGCAAATGGCAGCCAGCCAGGAAGGACTTGATATAAGACATGAGGGACTGCAACAGGACGGAGGGAAGTGAGCACACACGCACACACACACACACACACACACACACACACACACACACACACGCGCACACACACACACGCAGACACACACACACACACACACACACACGCACACACACACACACACACACACACACACAGCTATACAGGTATATGTGGTTTAGCCTGCCTTTTCGCCAACAGCCCGGTGGTGGTTTAGATGGACTACCCTTTCCCAAGTAGCTAGAGCAACGAGAGATGGCTTAAAACACTGCAAAAAATCTGAAAAAAATTTAGCTCACTTTAGGTTTCAGATAGCAGCTACACAGCCTTTGTTTCAGCAATCTGACACCATGGTGGGTTATATGGACATCAGCAAATTGTGGTTTATAAGAACAAAACAAAGTAATGTGAGGACTTTAAAGGGACAACTACGTCATATTTAAAAACCTGCTGATTAGCATAAACACACAACCTGACAGCATACAGCATTAACAGAACATAATTTTATTAGGTAAATATGACCAAATAATTCAATTATTTTTCTTTAAAAAATAAAAGTAAGCCTGAAATTGAAATGACCAAAGGAAAATAAAAAAAATTAAAAATTTAAGTGCTGCAACAAAACATACAGAAAAGTAAAATTAGGGTGCATAGTGTTACCAAGTATCTGAATATAAATAAATAAGTAAAACAATGTTAAATTAAAATTCTGCCACTTTTTCCAATATTTCTTTATGCTGGACAACAAAAATGTCTCACCATTAGAAAAAAAGCTTTTCTGCCTATTAACACGACTACATGAAAACAGCCTCTATGTCACGGGACTTTACAGATAATATTATTTGATAGGCAACAAAAAAAATCTGTTTTAGTAGCATGAACAAAACAGAACCCTTTTGAATAAATGATTACTTCACATAAAATCTAGAGCTTTTTCTTTTGTGTCTGCCTTTTAGCAGTTATTCCACGGTTTCTCACAAAGTCCCTGATATTTTGTGCTGTTCTTTGAGCCAGCACAGGATCTTCAACCAACTTGCAGTGATTGCACTCATTTTTAGTGGCAAGTTTTCCTTTACCTATGTGAGCTTTAAAATGCCTCATAACAGCAGAAACCTCAGCACTTGACCAAGGGTTTTTTGGTTGTCTTCTGGGTGCGCCAGAGGAGGTCTCTGAAGAAAAAAAAAACATAAAGAGAAAAGCAGTTTATTAAAATATAAAATAAAAAACATGCTACCTTTACACAGGATAACAACCTTACTACAAAGTTTAGAAAAAATATTGTCCAATCATGAAAGTAGTTTAGCTGTAGTTTGTGAGAACAGACAATGAAAAGTAATAAGTGACATGATTGCTATCTATGAAAATGGCACTCCAAATTTGTAATAACCTTAACCACATTATAATGGATAGAGAGCATAGAGGGGTTATAAGCTATGTATGGAGAGCCTTATTAGTGGCCAGTTGCATC
The DNA here is from genome assembly GCF_904066995.2 of Poecilia reticulata. Lineage (NCBI taxonomy): Eukaryota > Metazoa > Chordata > Actinopteri > Cyprinodontiformes > Poeciliidae > Poecilia > Poecilia reticulata. The sequence continues at coordinate 4,576,881 of NC_088839.1, forward strand.
AAGATGGCTGCTGGGCAAGCATGTTTGTAAGTTTGTCTACAATCGACTAACTGAAAAAGTGAACAGAAATTTGGAATACCAAGCTTCAAAAATGTGAAATTACTGGAAATTGAGTGGAGAAGAAAGACAATAAGAAATGTCCAAGCAGAAACAAAAGGAATCTTCCAAAGGGAGACATGTGGACAAAAACAAGTTGCTTCAGTTTAGCTTTATTCTTTGCTTGTGCTCAATAAAGAGCTTATTTATTGTTGAACTCCATGTCTCCCTATCTTTTATTATGGCTCAAAGAGCCGGTCATAACACTCTTCACTAGGTTGGCACATGTCTCAAGCAAATGGCATATAGTTCCAGGTCATCTGGACTGCATGGCCTTTAAGCATGAACTAGTTAATATGGTCAGCTCAATAGAATCATGCTTTAACTAAATGTAGCTAGGAGTTGGGATCAAACACAGCATTAATAGGAAACTTGACTTGCCTTCAACAGGAGGGACAGTTTTCTCTGCTGTCGATGACACTGCTCCCACTAAGACATACAACAGAAGTTAAAAAATGGGTAGACAAAAAGTAATAGCATCTTTGGATTCAAGTAACATACACAAATCATCCATATTCTTGCTTTGCTCAGGTTCCACAAGTTCCTCAGGTTTCACAGTTCCTCAGGTTCCACAGGTTCCTCGGGTTCCACAGGTTCCTCGGGTTCCACAGATTCCTCGGGTTCCACAGATTCCTCGGGTTCCACAGAATCGCTACCATCCGAGTCACTTAAATCCTCCTTTTCTTCATCCTCACTTAGTTTTATTTCATCTGAAAGTCATCATTAGAATACTTTCTAAAGTGAATGCCATAGCATAAAATTATATCTAAGCACTACCAAAATTAGGCTTAAAACGCGTTTTGTATTTAGTAATATGTTCTAACCTAGAGAATCACTATTGTAATATTTTCTAATAATAATAATTTATTTACATCCATCAATTTTACAAATATTGGTAATGTCAGACAAGTTCTACTAATGGCAAAAAGATCACAAAAAAAAGAATTTAAGCAATAACCTTCGATTTCAATGTCATCAAGGGATTTCCCTTGCAGGGTGCATATTTGTCCTTTCTCCCATGGACAAAAGGAGCTTAGAAATCTTTGCCAGTTGTGTTGTTGGCACAGGTAAGCGATAAAATTCCCTGTGGACACGAATATCATGCCCCAGGAAGTCAGCCACCTGGTCAATTTCGTTATTTTGAGGTTGAGGACTTGTGACAATGTGGCAACATGCTTTCTGAGTTGTGTGGACCTTAGGAACTCGGGATGCTTCGCCCCACATTGGCTTCCATAAACACGCAAACAGTCTTGGCCCCTGTAGTGACTTTGAGATCTTGGTCGGGCAAAAAGAAAGATGTTTGTGGAGCAAACACCACATTGCTCTCTTTTGCTGACCAGCAAGTCAGAGCATCCACCACATCTGGAGAAAGGAGAACCGCAACTTTTCGACCTCTTTTCCAATTATTCAACACGACTGAAGTAGCTACAGAGCTTTTTTTCAACCTTGGACAGCCCAGCAGCAACATCTCATGGAGCTTGGAGTCATCCCTCTGCTGGAAACCTCTGAGATGCATCTTTGAGACTTCTCCAGCTCGTCTTCGATTGAACACAATGACCTGTGCAAGAGTAACTTTTGCAAGTTCTGCATAATTCTGGGGACTGACCTCATCCTTCAAGTTAGAAAATGCATTTTCTCCAGATTTCTTAAGATACCTATGAAGACTCTGAACATCTTCTGTGAATGGTAAGGTTAATGGCTTATTATATTTGTCATGACTCAAAGTGTTCAAGGCAGTATGTGACACTAACTCAGACCACTTGGATGTATACAGCTTTTTGAAAGCGTCTGTTGACTTAATCAGTTCTTCATCTTCTGCCATGAGTGCTCGACAGTGGATAATGTCACTGATTTTGTGGAGTGTATGTCCTAGTTTTAGTGCAAGACTTGGTGTTTGGTATGAATGCTTTTCTTCATCAAAACCGCAGACAATCTTTACTGCCTGGACAACTCTTTGGAAGTTAGCAGGTTTCACAGCTTCCTCCAAGTTAGTACAGAGAATTCAGACCGTAGACATATTAACAGACGTCCAATTTCACGGAGCTTCTGTCGAATGTACTCATACTTGGTAGGGTCTTGTCCATGTCTGTTGTAGAGAGACTGGGCCAACTGAATAATGGTCAGGTCATTTCTCACAACTGTGGCTACATCATCCTGCTTCATGGGACCGAGGAGCTCCAAACCCCACTTGAAATCTCCTGACAGAATGCAGACTCTTGAGCCATAGCAAAACCCAGTACTTTGGTTCTTCCAGGTCCTGGTTCAAATCTTCATTTTGTGGCTTACAGGGGCATCTTCGGACATGTCTCCATAGTTCCTTTCGAATATACATACCTTGGCAGTACATACAATGTATAAATGTTCCAGTCTTTGCTTTCGCTTTTGGCTTTCTCTTACTTTCAATGATCCTTCCCACTTTGTAAAACCTCAGAGTTATGTTTGAAGTTCCCCTTGTTTCTCATTTTCTCTAGAAGAACTTTGCGTTCTTTTGAGTTTTCCGGAAGGGAAAAACATAAGCAATTTCAGCATGTGTCTTGTGGGTTTTTAAATGGCGTAAATTTTGCTCTGTGGTCTACCACATACAAAGCAGAAGTTCTTAACACCCATAATATGCTGTGAGGATTCCTGTTTGTGAGGCTCCTTTTGACTTTTTGGTTTTTTGTTTGAGTCTTGTAGACTTGACTGGGCTGAATGTTTCAAGTGTGTCATCACCCATATCATCTGTGTGAAATGGAGGCCAGATATTTGATGTGCTAGGTTCAACCACAGAACTTGAGTCTGGCAAGAATGAAGCGAGATCTGGTATTGTTGGGTTTCCTTGAATTTGTCCAACTTTAGACTTGATGGGCTGAAAGGGGATGCTAATATCTGAGTCTTCATCAGTTTCGCAGATTCTGAATTTGGTATGTAGTCCATATCAGACTCATGGTCATCATCTGACATTTCACATTGTTTGGAAGGTGATGTGTTGTTGTTCGTCATCTGATGAGGAGTGAGCCATGGAATATTTAAAAAGTTCTTTTGCCTGAAAATTGTGGGAAATATAATTATGTATAATTGAGACTTACAAGGCAAACTAAAAAAAAAAACTTATGTGGACATTCACACTGGGTTCTGTCCATTTGTAATTTGTTTAAGGCAATATGAATGCCAGACTTTTGAACAACCTGTGAAGAAATTTAAATGTAAAAAAACAAACAAGACAAAAAAAAAAAATCAAATCTCAAATAAAGCCATTACACCTTATTTTAAGATCACAAAGGTAAATATGGATTAACAATTATTTTTTTAAAATGTGCAAAATTGAACTTTTTGGGGTAAAATTTTATGTTCCGTTTAAAAAAATATTAAGGGTAAAGATTTAAGGTAGTTTGAAATCTTCACTGCTGAAAGTCAACCATGATGATGTACATTTCATTGTATTTAAATCTATATACTCACTTCTGAAAATGCTGAAGTGAGTGCGACCATGAAATTTGTTCATGGTCGACAGTTCAACAAAGACATAGATCCTATTTGCAGCACTTTTTAATTCAAATACAAATTAACTAAATATCTTACCTTTACACTGGTAGCCAACCCACTTGAATGAAGAACAAGGACCAAAACACTGAATACACTTCTCCAAAGAAGATAATGTTGTGCACATCAGGTGATGTTTTTGACACTACAAGGAAAAGATTAAACACACACATATACATATATATATATATAAGAGTTAGGGATATTTATTTAAAGTATATTCAATATTGGGTAATGAATGAGAACATATTTAAAGAGGGTGCAAATCATAAAAAAATAACTTTTCCTGCAAACTTTTAAATTGTTAAATTAAAAATATTATGTGGTAAAGACGCAGAGAAGACAAAATCTTTATATATATTTTTTTTCTAAGTATGACAACATTTAAAATTTTATTCTAATATATTCTGGGATGTCAAGTCAACATTTGTCAGAGGTCAAACCAATATTAACAACCTCACAGGAACCAAAAAATATATTTTTATCAATTCAATAACGCCAGGTCCCATATACAATATGGTCCTCCTGTATCACATTGGGGCAGTTGACCATGAAACACACACATACACACACTGAGCTTACACTAAAACCATGACATAGACTGTCCTTACAAACCAATGTCTTATAAACCACATGGCATTCAGGTCCACACACACACACACTTAAGTAGAACAGGTTGGCTGACTGACATCATTTAGCTACACTTAATCATAAAATACCTCTGAATTGATTGGAAGTGAATCCAGGACTGAATCTGTCTCGTTTGGGACACTGGTTGTCATCTGATCCTGGTCATTTTCAGCTCTCACCTGAAACAGAAAATAAATAAAGTCAACACCATATTCCCTTTGACTTATTTACGGAGATATCCTCAATTAAGTGATGGTGCCCTATGACAGCAAACACCCATGAAAGGTAACTAGTTTTAACCCAGCCAAAATGTTTGGTAAAGTCAAAATAAAAAAACAAATTCTGTACCTGTTCTGTGTTGTCAGTTGTAGAAGTTGAATGAGTACAGTCAGGACTTTGAGACATTTCTTTCTCCAACTCCTGTGAAAAAGAAGGAAGAATGATTATTTTTCCCCACAGAAGAATTTCTGCGATGTTGTAGAAACAATAGTTTGATGTTAGACCAAAGCGTTTTGAATTCTGGAAGCAGCTTGACAGACAAACTCTTGAGAAACAAGTAGAATGATAGCAAACTTAACAAATATTCAAAATGTTATAATTTCAGCAGCACTGACCAAATTGAAGTCTGATTCTGTGGTTAAATTAAAGTAAATTTCACCAAAATGTAATGTATTTTCTTAACTATTAAGAAATTTAAATCGTTATTCTCCCAATATGTTCTGGATGCCAAGTCAACATATATCAGAGGACAAACCAATATTAACAACCTCACAAGAACCAAAACAAATGTTTTTATCAATTCAATAACGCCAGGTCCCCATATACAATATGGTCCTCCTGTATCACATTGGGGCAGTTGACCATGAAACACACACATACACACACTGAGCTTACCACACTGAGCTTACAAACTGAAAACCATGACATGAGACTGTCCTTACAAACCAATGTCTTTATAAACCACATGGCATTCAGGTCCACACACAGACACACTTAAGTAGAACAGGTTGGCTGACTGACATCATTTAGCTACACCTTAATCATAAAATACCTCTGAATTGATTGGAAGTGAATCCAGGACTGAATCTGTCTCGTTTGGGACACTGGTTGTCATCTGATCCTGGTCATTTTCAGCTCTCACCTGAAACAGAAAATAAATAAAAGTCAACACCATATTCCCTTTGACTTATTTACGGAGATATCCTCAATTAAGTGATGGTGCCCTATGACAGCAAACACCCATGAAAGGTAACTAGTTTTAAATCCAGCCAAAATGTTTGGTAAAGTCAAAATAAAAGCCCAACTTCTGTACCTGTTCTGTGTTGTCAGTTGTAGAAGTTGAATGAGTACAGTCAGGACTTTGAGATGTTTCGTTCTCCAACTCCTGTGAAAAAGAAGAAAGAATGAGTATTTTTTTCCCACAGAAGAATTTGTGCGATGTTTCAGAAACAATAGTTTGATGTTTGACCAAAGCGTTTTGAATTCTGGAAGCAACTTGACAGACGAACTCTTAAGAAACAAGTAGAATGATAGCAAACTTAACAAATATTCAAAATGTTATAATTTCAGCAGCACTGACCAAATTGAAGTCTGATTCTGTGGTTAAATTAAAAGTAAATTTCACCAAAATGTAATGTATTTTCTTTAACTTTTAAGAAATTTAAATCTTTTCTCCCAATAGGTTCTGGGATGCCAAGTCAACATTTATCAAAGGTCAAACCAATATTAACAACCTCACAAGAACCAAAACAAATGTTTTTATCAATTCAATAACGCCAGGTCCCCATTTACAATATGGTCCTTCTGTATCACATTGGGGCAGTTGACCATGAAACACACACATACACACACTGAGCTTACAACACTGAGCTTACAAACTGAAAACCATGACATGAGACTGTCCTTACAAACCAATGTCTTCATAAACCACATGGCATTCAGGTCCACACACAGACACACTTAAGTAGAACAGGTTGGCTGACTGACATCATTTAGCTACACCTTAATCATAAAATACCTCTGAGTTGTTGGGAAGTGAATCCAGGACTGAATCTGTCTCGTTTGGGACACTGGTTGTCTTCTGATCCTGGTCATTTTCAGCTCTGATCTGAAACAGAAAATAAATACAACTCAGCACTATATTCCCTTTGACTTATTTACGGACATATCCTCAATTAAGTGATGGTGCCCTATGACAGTAAACACCCATGAAAGGTAACTAGTTTTAAATCCAGCCAAAATGTTTGGTAAAGTCAAAATAAAAACCCAACTTCTGTACCTGTTGTGTTGTCAGTTGTAGAAGTTGAATGAGTACAGTCAGGACTTTGAGACGTTTCTTTCTCCAACTCCTGTGAAAAAGAAAAGATTGTCTTTTTTTTCCTCAGAAGATTTTCTGTGACTTAGCAGAGAACAATAGTCTTATGGTTGACTTAATTGTTTCGAATTCTGGAAACAGCGTAAAAGATGAATGATGGCAAACTTTAACAGTCAAAATACTACAATTTCACAAGTATTGACAAACTGATGTCTGATTCTGTTGTGAAATTCAAAAGATTTTCACCAAAAAGTTAATGCATTTTCTTTAACTTTTAAAAAAATTAAAATCTTTACTCTCCCAATATTTTCTGAGATGCCATCAATATTTATCAGAGGTCAAACCAATATTAACAACCTCACAAGAACCAAAACAAATGTTTTTATCAATTCAATAACGCCAGGTCCCCATATACAATATGGTCCTCCTGTATCACATTGGGGCAGTTGACCATGAAACACACACATACACACACTGAGCTTACCACACTGAGCTTACAAACTGAAAACCATGACATGAGACTGTCCTTACAAACCAATGTCTTTATAAACCACATGGCATTCAGGTCCACACACAGACACACTTAAGTAGAACAGGTTGGCTGACTGACATCATTTAGCTACACTTTAATCATAAAATACCTCTGAATTGTTGGGAAGTGAATCCAGAACTGAATCTGTCTCGTTTGGGACACTGGTTGTCATCTGATCCTGGTCATTTTCAGCTCTCACCTGAAACAGAAAATAAATAAAAGTCAACACCATATTCCCTTTGACTTATTTACGGAGATATCCTCAAGTGATGGTGCCCTATGACAGTAAACACCCATGAAAGGTAACTAGTTTTAAATCCAGCCAAAATGTTTGGTAAAGTCAAAATAAAAGCCCAACTTCTGTACCTGTTCTGTGTTGTCAGTTGTAGAAGTTGAATGAGTACAGTCAGGACTTTGAGACGTTTCTTTCTCCAACTCCTGTGAAAAAGAAGAAAGACTGATTATTTTTCCCCACAGAAGATTTTCTGTGATGTAGCAGAGAAAATAGTCTGATGGTTGACTTAAGTATTTCGAATTCTGGAAACGGCGTAAATACTATCCTATTGTAATTATTTATTATACATTTGTGGGTAACTGGTTAATTTGCACTGCAACGTCTTGTACAGTCAGCCATCTATTCTTGTGAAAAGAAAGGTAAAACAAAGGAGGTTCAGGTTTAAATTCATTATTAGCGCATTTCTTAAATGAACATAATCTTAAGATTCATAAATTTTGATTTTTTTAGTACCTTGAGTCGCCATGGCCAGTCTGAGTCCCCATAATTGTACGTAATCTCTTCTCCCTGATTGATATCTCGAGTTGCAAATAAACACAAATGTGGCTTCTGTTGCACAGTCAGATACTTCATTTTGGTATTTGGGCTGATATTGTCATCGTTTATAAGCCTTCCAAGAGAGCCATCTTCTTTTGCTGCATCAACACTGCAAATATATAACATTGCATTTGAAATATAAACATATTCATTTACATATATGCCATTCTAATTAGACTTCTGATACAAACATACTCACCACCAGAGTTTTCCATTAAAGTAGAATTCAAACAAGAAAACTTTAAGGTTGTCATGGTAAATTTTCTGTCTCCTCTCACATTCCTCTTTACTTATCAGTTCACCTCGATACTCACACAGAAAGTCTCCTTTCTGAAAAGAGGTTGTGGCAAAAATACCACGGCCTAATGAAGAAAGCAAAAATAATAGTAGAAAGAGTAAACAATGTATAAAGGATTGACTGTAATTAAACCACCCCCAAAAATACCCATACCTTTAAAGGCATTGATGTACTTGACGTCAAGCCCCACTTTGTCCGTTTTGGTATCAATATAATATTTGGCATCTTCCTTCGGTTTTATGCGTCTTCGCCTCTGCATGTTTTACTGGCATGTATGAAAAGTTATAACAGTCAAATAAGGAATTACAGGCTTCTTTATAATTCCTACAAGCTTTAAAGCTAAAAATTAAATTATCACTATGGAAACATGTTATACATGCAAGACACATACCTCAGATAAAACACCAACACTATAATTTATTTAATCACTGATTTAAAAAAGTGCTTTACCATCTACAAATAGTTCATACAATGATCAGTGTTCAATATATTGAGGTTCAGCCAGTAGACAGCCTTACAAGAATACTTGAGCCATAATTTAAGGAAAAAGGCTGTTTTTTTTGCACAAATGAATTTTGTTAAGTCCTATTCATCTTTTAGTCAGTCCTCCAGGTACAATCCCCTCCAACTTTTAAATGCATCTCTGCCTCAACACACCTAAATCAAATAATGTCAGAAATCTGGAGAATTTGGCTGCATGTGAGGTTATTCAGCTAATTAAGGTACAAATACACATTTAAAAATTGAAGAACGACTATGTTTGCCTGAATTTGAGGACTCCTGGTTTATACTTTCAGCATTTAAGTTGCTGAAGTCAGCGAAGTGATTACAGTACACAGCTTTAAAGCCATCGGTGCACCTGCCCTATTGCATCCATTTATTCAAACATTCAACAATTAGTGCTTTTCTAAAAGATTAACAAGTTTCACAGAAACCTGTGGGTTTACTTCTTATTAATTTCCTGCTTGCTCTTCAGCAGGACCGATGGCAATCAAGCTTAACGAGCTTAACAAGCAGAATGTCACTACGCAGTTAGCTAACATAAAGCAAGCAATTTGCCAATATCGTTAAATATAGTGATGAAAACCTTAGTCTATCACCCAGTTTTTACCACTAAAAGCTAAGTGGTACCTGTTTGGGGTATGGTACCACACAGATACCATCTACTCCAAACATCGTCAACTTGTCAAACACGTTTCGTCTAGCTACGAAGCTAGCTCTCCTAGTCAAGCTACTCTTACTTTAAAACACTCTGAATAAAAACTATACTGCTTCAGGTAGGTCTTTTCAGTCATAAAAGTAACATATCTAAGTTACTTGATGTAAATATCCAAAATATGTTGGTTAGCTTTCATGTCACCTAAATTAAAATCTAAAATAATTCATTTTGCTCAAAAATCTCTTACATTTGCAGTTATTTACTTGCAAATAACTTTATCTAGGCAAAATGTATTTTTAATTTACAATTTATGCTTACCTGTGCAGAGTTATTCCACCAACATGTCCATATTGAGAGCTGCGGCTTCAAATGGGGATTTAATTTTTAAAAAGCTGGCGTCTGGGACTGTTTAGTAATCAGAGACGACCACAAGTTTTTTCAGCCAATCAGATGATGACCGGCAAAAAGCGCGCGTAGTGTATGGAAAATGTGTGTAAAAGTGCAATTCATACACACCGCCGCTTGAAATCAGGCAGCGCTGTGTTATACACTGGAATACACAAATCTCAGGTCACATGGTATAAAAGGACAATTAAAGAAAGTGAGATATCACGCTGTTTATTCACTGAAAAGTACAAATATATGGTCCACATCATGCAAAAACTGGCATAGTTGCTATAAAACTTTAGATTTATGAGAAAAAGTGTTGTTTAGATACTCACAATTTTAAATACACTCCTTGATTTATGAGGACATCAGCATTGTCCTTGTATTACCCTTAGGTCCGCGTAACGTAAGTGCGTATTCAGGTCAAAAGGCAGGCTAAACCACGTATACCAACGCACACACACACACACACACACACACACACACGCACACACACAAGCACGCATACGACCTGGCAAGGCAGAGGAGCAGGGGAGAACGTAGCAAAGATGAAGAGTGGGAGAGGAAAGATTGATTGATACAGAGGAGGAATAAAATAAAGAGAGATCCAGGTTTGACTGCAATGCTGTAAAATGTACAGGAGTGTTTTATAGCTCTGACTGCAGCTGCACCAAACGCCGACGCAGCTCTACTGCCTCCCTGTGGTGGAACAGGAATAAGCAGGTTCATACAGCTAATAGTGTTCTGATAAAAATAAGGCATTGAGCTGCAGAATGCGGCACAGATACATTTTGCAGCACACACACACACACACCCACACCTGAGTCAGCATTTAGTCATTCAGCTCTGCAGACATTCATCTGGTTCAGGTGTGTTTCAAAAGGAACTGGACTTTCTGGTGTAGAAAATCTTAATTTGTTCACCAGGACATTTGATGGCTGGGTACAGAGGAGTGGTAGGGCCTCCTACCACTCCTCTGTACCCAGAGTAAATATGCAGAGTAAATATTTACTTTGCATACTTTAATCTTTGGTGTGTCACTTTCTTTCCCGTCATGTTTTCACCATGAGAGTAAATTTATGACAAAAGTCAGAAATTTTGAGATTATTCACAGAAATTTTTTAGAAAAAAATCAAGGAGATTTCAGTTTGAAAAGCTGAAATTTAACTAGAGAAAATTAGAAAGTTTGAGAATAATCTCAGAATTTTTTCTGAGAAGTTTCAAGCCACATTTATGTTTTACTTTAAAACTTGGACATTTGCAAGTTTTTCTAGAAAATTAGCAACTTTTCAAACTCAGGAATGTTCCTGCTTTTGGCGGAAATTTACTCCTACTTCTTTTCTATCTCCAATCGCCCTAATATGCCGTCATAGGCAGGAGCTGTTCTCTCACTTGTAGTAAAATTGAAGTGAAATGATCAAGTATCTGTTTATTTTGTTTTTTAAGTTATTATTAAATGTCATTTTAAGTATTTGGGCCTTGGTAATCTGATGAAGAAGAGGAGTACTTTTCTGACAACAGTGTGGAGAAGTGGTAAATTTGCGAGAAATAAATTACAATTGTACATAAATAAACATAAATTTACAATATTAAAACAGATATTCTCTGATTTGTAAAGTCAGAAACTTGTAAAAACAAAAACAAAGTTTTCTGAGCTTTTTCATGTAACAGACAATATGTGGACTCAGTGCAAACATATTCCATCTTCTTCCTCTATAGCTGCATTTCCATTGACAATGAAATTTAATAAATGGGAACTATGAGAATAGTTTTGCTTCATTAAGCAATTTTGAAAAAACTCAGATTTTTTTATGAAGCATCTTTCACCCAAAAGACGTCTTTCCATTATGTTCATATTTACTCTACGTACTTTAATCTTTGGTGTGTCACTTTCTTTCCCATCATGTTTTCATTAATTCTAGAAATAAATACTCTTAAGAATTAGTGCTGCACAATATATTAACATTTTCTTCCTATCATATCACTACCACAAGCAACATGCTATTTTGTCTTTTAACATCCCTGTTTTCACCTTATTATATATCACACTTAATGTGGTTTGGAGGGTTTTATTATCCCTATGGAAATATTTGGATTCCATCAATATCTTCTAACAAAGCAAAAGATGATCAGCAAAAAAGTTAGAACAAGTGAAAATAGTACACAATGTACATTTTTTTGGAACAACATGTGCCAACATTTGATGATAAAAAATGTTTAAATCAAAATCCGGTGTTCCAGAGTAGTACCTGAACGCACCGTGGCAGCAGCCCTGTTAGGAGAAACACTTCCAGTCACTTCCCCTCAGCACTGCAACAGAATTAGAAACATTCCTGAATTACAGACATTAGAGATAGATGGGATTCCTCACACTCTGTTCTCAGCCTCATTGTAAATAAAGTAAGTAAACTTCATTTATATAGCAACTTTCACAGACATGAAAAGTCACAAAGTGCTTTACAAAAAAAAAAAAGGAAACATAACACTAATAAAAAGAATTTAAAATGAGTGAACAAAAATTATCCGAAAGCTTGTCTGAAGAAATACGTCTTGAGACTTTTTTTTGAATGAGTCAGTTGAATCGGAACAGCACATTACTAGGGGGAGAGCGTTCCAGAGCCTGGAGGCACCACCTGAAATGCTCTGTCACCACAGGTTTTAAAATAAGTTCTGGGTAACGTCGGCAGCATCTGATTAGAAGACCTCAGAATCCTAGAGAGGCTTCAGAAGGTCCAATATACTGTATATTTGGGAGCATCGCCTTAAAAGTTAAAACCAAAATTTTAAAATGAGTCCTAAAATGTGCCGCTTGTTGCTGCTGTGTTACAGAACGTTCCACTTTCTAGTTCCCCACACAAACATTTTGAATTCAATACGTGTGTGTCAAACAGAAAAGGCCTGTATGGCTGTACTAATGTTTGGCTGCTGTATTGGGTAAACAATTGTGCACCGATTACGATCTGAATATGCATGTGACTGGATGATTGAGGAGTTTTTGCTACTATTATTATTAGGGCTTTATTTAACCATGAAATTAAAAACTCTGGAGACTAAGAATCTCATTTAGTAGAGGGTGCCGGTCAAGAAAGATTGCAAGTCAAATAGCACCAAATTACAAAACATATCCAACCATCCAGCAGCCCATTTTCTCTAAGTGCTTTATCCTGTTCAGGCTTCCAATAAGCTGCTTCCTGTCCCAGGAGGTGGAGCACGCTGCGCAGGTCATCAGTGCATCACAGGGACACGTCGGATAATCACTTCTACACACAAACAAAGCACAGTTTTGAGGCTTTATCTATCAGTAATGTAAAAATAATATTTCATGAAGACAGATCAGCTTTTACACTGCTACAACTTATTAAATGAAGATATAAAAACAGAGGTGGGCACACATCTGCTCAACCCGCTATTTAATTTAAAGTTATTTTACACATTTGACCTATGTTCAGGAGCTGCAGGCTGACAGTGAATGACTAAGGATGAGTGATACGACCCAGCTCAGCCTGGGGGAAGGAGAAGTAACATCAAAGAAACCTAGATGTGAAAGGTTTAACCGTTTGGTGTTTATTGTTTGGGTTTGACAAAATAAAAAGGTAAAAAAACAACTACAATCAAAAGTTATAACGAAAAATACTAAATGAATATGATGTTGGAGATCAGTAGCTGACTGATATCTGTGACAGACCACAGCTTTTTAGCAAATAGTTTGTTTAAACTGATATTTTGCATTTTTAAACTTTACTTTCAATTTAATTTTCAATTCAATTCAGTTAATTTATAAAGTAAAAGCCCCACAAAATAATCACAGCACCTCCCTGCTTTTTTAAATTTAGCTTCCAGCGCCCCATCATCCTCTGCTAAGAAAGACTAAACTATTATTTATCACCTCTTGCAGCAGGTTTGTCCGTCTTAATTATTTTGAAGCCAGAAGGTCCCAAAGAGCCCAGTGCTTTTTCCATCCAGCAGTGGGTGAACTGCGGAGCACAGATTTCAGCACAAAGATTTCAGGAGGTCTTCTGCTCCGAACTCACCTGACAGAAAATCTTGGACCGTGATCTGAACAGCACCACGGGTCAGATCCCGTTCGATGTTTCCAGCAGCGGAACCGAAATGGAGAACAACCCCAAGTTCCTGAAGGCTGATGGCTGAATGTAGCAGAAATCAACAAAACCCAAAGTGTTTTATCATGGCAGTAGCTCAGCATTCACAGCTCAACGTGCATCCAGGCACAAAAATGAAACAGTAGTTTATTCTTGATTTAATCTGCATGTGAGATGGAGAAACTACAGAAACATGAAAACCTGAACTGACCCAGCTCATCACCACGGATCAGGAACCGAACAGCTCCACCGGTCAGGTCCAGTTGGAAGTAACCCACAGCGGGACCAAGATGGAGAGGAACCCCAAAGTCCAGGAGGTCTGGGCCTAAACAGGAACAAGTAAACGGCTCAAAGTAAATATAATATTGTGACAAACTGAAACTCAGCTAGGTCAGAATTCACAGTTTAATTTTCAATAGGACACAGAAACATCTGTTTATTCTTTCACTTTGATTTGATGCTGCATTTATGTGAAATGTCAATTATACTGGAGTAGGCAAAAAGCAAAATAAATAAATGACGTGAATGCATTAGTAAATTACAAGATTATTAAACTGTACAGAAAAAGCAAACACTTCTGTAAATTATGAGACAAAAATATAATTAAAACTACCTGCAGTGGTTGGCAAAAGTATTCATCTATTCTTCTATGGAGGATTTTTTTTTTTTTTGCCATAATCCAAGAGCACACACTTTCAGTCTAGGCAGGATTTCATGTCTTTTGTTATCAAAACTTTTAATACTTTTGCTTACATTTTTATATTGAAAGCAGTATTTAATGTCTTTCTTCTGAAAGCTTGTAACCCTTGTACTCAAAACTTCTCCTTGCGCTCAGACTTAGTTTCTGCTCGGACTCTCTGCTTGCACACAAAACATTTTTTGCTTGCTTTTGGACCCGCCTTTTTGGAAGGTAACAATTGCTACATTCCAGAAGTCCGAGCAGTGGGTCTGAGCAGAGACTGTCTGAGCGCAAGAAGTTTTGACTATAATCGTTACAAGATTTGAGCAGAAAGACATGAAGTCCTGCTTTCAAAATGAAAATGTGTGAAAAATTCCTCCACATTCTTCATCTGTAACCTCCGTAAGGGCTGTAGACTTGTCTTTAGCAGCTTTATCCAAACACTGACGCCAGCTCTATGCGTTGCTATGAAAACATGCAGTAATGTGTGCTTAAGCAGACAAAAGAGATAGAGCAAGGACAGAATCAGACTTATGTAACGATAGACAACAGGTTTGTGCCAAAATCTTTTCTTTACGGTAGTGTTTTATCTTGCTCAGAGGCCCCAAAAGCATTTCGCGCCAGTTTTCCTGAGGAGCTACCTCGAAGTTACACCGAACAATGACCGACGGAGACAAGGCTGCCGAACCATCGGAGCCACTGGGTCGTCAGACCAACCAGCATCAAGCCAAATGGCTGATGTTTCTTGGAAAGATCGTTTTTGTTTCCAAAGAACAAGATAACGTTGACATAGAAAACTATTATACGCAGACAGGCTACATACGGAAGCTAAAAAATGCTGCACAGCTACTTATTCAGCGTCTTCTACAACAAAAGAAGATGCTACGGACTTCAAACTGAAAATCAAAGAAAGAAGCGCGAGGAAACATACTAACCTCCAAACGTCCTGGAATAACTTAGGAACCAAATCATTGCAGTGTTTCACAGGAGCTTTATAGTCGTTAGGAAAAGTCGTATTATGGAAGTGATCACATGGATGTCGTCGTCATTACGTAGACGTTGACTACTGTTGAGAAAAATTATTATTTTGAGTGTTTAACACAGTTTAAACCTTTTAGAACGAATTTCTTAAGTTTGAACAGGTTTGTGTGAGTGATTTAAAACCCGAAGAACTATATTGCTGGGTTAAGTATTTAAAGTACAAAGGAGATTAGAGGATCTGCAAGAGAATTTCGGCTCAGACCCCTGGAGTCTTATCATTAAAGACAGGAGGTCATAAATTAACATATGCAGGGAGGTGAAGGACATTATCACTTGAATTACTCTGAGAAAGGGAACTTTGGTCGGTTCACGTAACCAGGATAAGAAGTCTTCCAAACTAACATCTGACATGGTGAAAAAAACTGAATATAACATAAAATGTTTTAAATCACTAACATTTAATTTGTAAGACATTTTTCTTAGTTATTAATAACATGTTTTGACTAAAAATTGTATTATCTTGTTTTAGAATTAATTTAGTTAATGATGAATGTATTTGAAATTGTATTATTTCTGACTATTAGAATCACATGAAAATGTTTTGTTTAGTATTAGAAAATACTTAGGTTTATGGTGAATGAATGTCTTAATTCTTATTTGTTTCTAATTCCTAATTAGAAACAGGAATTGTACTTCATTATTTTCTGTTTATTATCTATTGCTTTTGGTTGCCTTCCAATTGGTCAAGTAGAGATACGCCTTATTTGAATACATTAAAGAGGTAAACACACCTACAGGTATAAAAGTTTGTGCACAAGGGAAACAATTCAGAAAAAGCTGATTTATTTTACTTCTGCACCAGCTCTTTCTCCAAGGACGTCCTTGATATTTCTTTGTCTTCTTGTCTCAGGTAACAATGTTTGTATCTGTGTTTCTTCGGTTTCCTGTACTATCTTATATTTTCTTCTGATTGGATTAAATCCTGTAATTCTGTGACGTCAACACGCATTGTTGTGTTTTTGTCCCCGCACGTGGCCACGCGAGAAAACCCGGGATCAAAAGGAAGTATCAGAGCCAGAGTTTTGCTAAATTTACCAGTAATATAAAAATTCTTCCTTAACACTACTTGATCTGGGTCTCGTGCCAAACCCAAACCCAAACCTGAGGCTCGGGGACCAAACCGGGCCCACTGTAGCTCTTTATGTGGCCCTCCAGGCTCCAAAAGGACACATAAACAGAGGAAGTTGTTTACTTAAATATTATTTTATCAGTCAAACCAAAGCAGTTTTTATCTGTATTCTTCCAAATTACAGTCATTTTCATGATTCAATGGAAATTCACACAAAATTACCAGATCCCTGCATTTTTCTTTTTTTTTGCATTAATGCATAATTGTGATTTTATTGCAGAATTTCTTGACTTTTACCCTTATGCCTCATGATGTCAAATTCATAACTTGACAATTATTGCAAGTAACAAAAAGTAAAACTTATAGAATGAAGAGACGGCTATTTAATGTTTAACATTTTTTGTTACTGGGTTTTATCAATATGCTGCAAGTTTTGCACTTTGGCACGACAGACTATTTAAGTATTGCATGAAATTACCAAAAAACGAGGTCAAAAGTTGAACTTTGGTACAACTGAGTGTAACATTCTGCTTTTGTACAATTCTAATGAAAATGTTACACTTGTTTCACTAGTATTTCTTTTATGACGTCTATTCGACCTTTTACTGACTCAACCAATAATATTGTATTAACGATTAATGATATTATTGATTTAATCACTTGTTATGACTAAGTTTCTATTAGTCACAATAATAAAAGCCACGATAATAAAACTCATGAAGCCATGAGCCAGATTCATAGAAACAGACTCAAATAAACAACAATAAAAGTTGTCCTACCTTTCTAAATGTAAAGGTGGTAAATCCAAATGTAATCCTCGTCTGAAGTTCTGTCTGTCAGATCAGATGTCAGCAGTGCAGAAGCTCTGCTCCTGATTTGACAAATCAGTTGCATCCTGATTTGTATACCCTCCAGTAGGGGGGCTGGCCCCCAATCATCCATGGGACCCTAAGCCAAATTTGGTTTTGGAGAACTCTAGTTCTGCTCATAATGTGGATTGCTGCAATCAGACAGTTTGATCATTCACCAGTACTGGGCTGATTCTGAACCTCCAAATAATTTTAATAAATGCTGCACAAATAAGTTGATGTAAAAATAATGTTTGTTTTAGTCATATATATGATCATGCTCAGCAGCAAACAACATATCGCCAACTACAGCTTAGAGCAGCTTAATGATTTATTAATCCAGTAGCAATGTAGCCTGATATGAAAATGTTTTGCTAGACAATGCTAAGTTTTAATTATTGTAATCAAATCCTATCAAACATGCTGTTTTAAAGCCAAAACAACTCATAAACATTTAGGGCCAACCAGGAGAATCAGCTCATTTAAAGTTAAAACTCAGTTTCACACAAACACAAACATTCTAGCATGTTTGGCTGTTGAACCAGACCATTCAAGATCGCTATCAAGCTAAGTTTCTATTAGCAGCTCTACAAATCTTTTTGCTAAACATCATCACAGAAAGACATGAAAACATACCTTTATCTTGTCTTTTTTCTGTTCATCTTGTTCCTTTTCTCTAAGTTATTTTTTGCGACATTGTTTTCTAACTTATCTTCCACCAGAGCTCTAAACGTTGCACGGCAGCTCATTTTATCTTTGAAGCACCATCTAGTGCAGCCTAGCTCTTGGGCCCGCAAGATCAGTTTTGTTTCTTTTTTCTTTTTGTCCATAAACAGATTGATTTCTATGTACATTGTCAAATATATATTTTTGTAAAAACAAATCTCAACTTTATAATGAAATTGTGTGTTTTTGTTAATGTAATCAGATAGAAGTCATTATTAAAAAAAGAAATCTGTTCCACTTACCCCCCCCCCCCCCCCAAATAATATACCCAGGGTTTTCTTATGCCTCGGGCCGGCCCTGCTCCCCATCTACGAGTGAAGTAGCACATTAGAAATAATATAAATAAATAAACAAACCCTTATGTAACCTTTCAAATAAAGTAACCATGTTTATTAATACAAAATAAACAATAAGGATGTGAACAGTGACATATATAAAATGTTGAGTAACTATGCTCAAATTTGCATGAACATTAGTTCATTTGCATAAACACTATGTTGCAGAAATCCTAAGAATCTGAGGTTTCCAATCTCTGAAATTTATCTCTTTAAATGGAAAATCAATCTACTCAAGTAAGAGAAGAAATAGTATTACTCAAATAAAAGAAAAAAGTACAGTGCATTAAATCTCATAAGTACATTTTTTTCCCCAAAAAAGTTACTCAAGTAATTGTAACCAGTACTACACACTTTTGAACACAGATAACAACAAGTAGCCTGTTCTTGTTGACAAGCTTAGCATGATATCTCGGTATCAGCTAGTCATTGTGTAGCTAACATTACCTGTATCCAACAGCATTACTCAACTCACTCGGTTAGTTTGGGGGGGAAAAGCTGTGCAAAGCTCTTTGTCTTTTTCCAGGATTCTAACACACACCGGCGTGCAGCAGGTCTCTGTCGCTGCCTGCCGCACAAATGTAAAAACTGGCGATTCCTGTTTCCCCATCAGATCCTGCTCCCCCAGCGTCTTCTCGACCGCTCCGCACCGCCCAAGTGGCAAATACCTGCGTGCTTGTTCAGCACTCAATATATATTTACATACTATATAAAAAAACAGTCTGAAGTTTCATTCTGTATATATTTACTGAAAAAAGTCAGAAAGAAAAAGTCTAACTTTCTCTACTTAGCTTCTAAAGGCTAAGCAGGCTTCAGTTGAGGGAATATTAAATGTTTCTGATCACAGTCAACCTTTCTTAATTATCTACAGTCTTTGATGCAGAATCATAACCCCGTCACCTTTCTTCAATGCTAATGATCCAGAAGCAACTTCCTTTGTCAGAGTGCAACATCATTATGAACAACTTAATCCTCTCTCAGTCTGCGCTGGGACACACAAACGAGTGTTTACTGACCATAATCCTTTGGAGGCGTCTCAACAATGCCGGCATCTAAACTCAATGGAACAAGCAACGTTTGAAATGTTCAGTTACTTCATGTTGTCAGTGCTTTAATAGCTGTTATTTAGTTTTAGTCTAATGTATGGTCGTATCTCATGCCGACACAGAGTGCATATTCAATTCTGCCTCTATACAGGATGGATGGTGTACAGCTGACACCAGATATTTACATACGCAGAATACAAAGACACTTACACGTCTTTTTCTCACTCTGAAGTTGAATCAGACCAAACTTTTCTTGTTTTAGTTGAGTTAGCATCACCAAAATTATTTCTACTAAATCCCAGAAACTGTAGTGAGAATTTTTTTTGAATATTCTGTAACTTTTTTTTTTATTCAAAGGGTTTTTATTATTCAAAAGTTTATGTACATTTGGTCAGTAAAATGGTTTTAAACTGTATGACTGTAGTCAAACCGTTTGGGTTTCCTTCCACAAGCTTCTCTCTCAGTACTTTGCTTGAATTCTGGTCCATTCCTAACTCAGTCCGTTCCGCTTCAGATCTACCCACAACTTGAGATCAGGGCTTTGTGATGGTAACACCATAACACTGACTTTGTTGTCCTTAATTTATTTTCCATTTGGTTCAATTAAAGGAACACCTAAATTAGACTCCGACGTGTCCTCTGATTGGCTGATGGATGATGAGTGTAGCACCATGGCTGAGTTATGAATATATCTCATGTAACTGTTTACCTCCACTACTGACATTTTTAAATGATTTATTACTGCACGTGAACAAACTTATTCACGTGTGATTTTAATTGAATCTCTTATTTAACAGAGACACCACTGTTGCGAAATTGACTTTTTCCAACTTTAGCAAAACATAGACAGAGATTTGCTCATATTTGTAATGGAAACGCAGCTGCTGTCTGCTTCCCCAGCAGATCAACGTCTTCATCAGCTTCATCAGCTTCCACGTGTTGTGGAAGCTGATGAAGACGTACCCAGAATAAAACCATTAGAGTTTTATTCTGTTCTCTATTTAAAACAGAAGTGTATGTGTTGTAATACACGGCAGCAAACTGAAGCAACGGGAGCTGCTATGAATCCATGCAGCGCCTGAACAGCAGATCACAACATAGGAGACATTTCCAGGAGCAAGAGCAGCTGCTGGGGACTTGAGAACGTCCCAACACTCTTTTAATCACTTCAAATACTAAATCACAAATTATGTTTCCATGGAAAGCTACAATGCACCACTAAGGGGAAGTCTTCAGTGTTTACTGGTGGATCCAATTAAAATCATTTTTGCTGTCCCACATTCCTTTTAAAGAAATGATTATCATGTTTCACAGCGGGTCACTGAAGTTGCAACAAACTGCACACAACATGCAGCGCAAATAATTTCCACTTCATGTCATCCTCCAGTTATACATCTTAGTAACACCGGGGCAACATCAGACCTTTTTTGTTTTTGCAAGCTAAATGCCGTGTTTTTAAGCTAACACAGGAATAAATGTACATTTCCTTTAGATTTTGCCTTTACTACAGTGACCATATTTACCTTCCGCACAGGACCCACAGTCAGTAAAGTCGGCACACAAGCTCATCAGAGCACTCTGTTGTCTTGGAGACTGCCTCTGCTTTGGCAGTCCGTCTCTCTTTATTTCCTTCTTTGAGTGTGTTTACTTGCAGAAGCAGTGCCTAATGTGAAAGTGTGAGCTGCTTCTGCTCACCGCCCACCTGCTTCACGAGTACCTGGCTGCTTCCAACCGCCGGCTGCCAAATCATAGTACTGTTCTCACAGTCTGAGCCACGTTCTTGTCATGTTTGCCTTGTAAGAGTGATCCCAAAATACCTACTGTTCCCTACTGGAGTCTGTCCTTGACACTGCCTGCAGCTTCTTAGGTTATATACTCCGAAGTTTACTCTGGCTGTTTTTCAATACTTCTCAATGCAGCCATGTTCCTGTGGCCTTGTTAACAATGTAGAATAAAGTGCTGTTAGGGAAAAGTGTTTGTTCCGTGCAGATTCCTTCTGTTTTTGCTTTTTGTCATGTATCAGATCAATGTAATAGCATACTAAGATAACCTGAGTTAAAACAAGATGTGCTTTTTAAAGAGGAAATTATTGCAAAAAATTTTTTAAAGAGCTGTCCAAACCAACCAGGTCCTTATGGAGAAAGACGTTGCTCCATAAACCTATCAATCAATCAGTGAGTTAATTTGTATAGGAAGTTTCATCAACATCGTGTGAAAACATAAACACATCATACAGTCAGCAATTGTGGAAACCAGTAACAGACATTAGGTTTTTTTAAGAGTCGTTGTTAAAAATAATCAAATCTGTTGATGATAAATGTTCCACTTATTAAGCTTCAAAAGCAACTCTAAATAAGTGGGATTTAAGCCTTGATTTAAGGGAACTTTGCGTTTCTGCTGTTTTGCAGTTTTCTGGAAGTTTTTTCCAAATTTGAGGTGCATAGAAGCTTCTACTCTAACGTACTGTTTTTGTTACACATTGTCTGTGAGTCTTTTACATCTCTGTTGATGAATTCTGGTTCACTGTATTTGTAAAATTGTCTTTATTCAGCCACACTGGAGGGTTTTCCAACATGAAAAGTGTTGGGTTTAAGTCCAGGTTTTGACTAGACCATGCCGAAACCTTTTTTAAGCCACTTGCTGGAGGTGGACTCCAGCAAGTGGAGGTGGACTTGCTGGTGTCCTCTACTTCATCCCTAAAGGTGTTTGAAGATCCTAGTTTTGAAGAGTGATGATTGTTTCAGGGGACCAACACAAAGTTTGGGTTTTTGGGTTGTTGGTTTTGTTATTTATTTATTTTTTTTCTTGGAACACTCCCATGGAGGTTATTTGACCCCAGTCAATTTTTTATTGTTAAATCATAAAAACTGACCTTAACCAACGCAAATGTGATCTACTGTGTTCAAGAATTGATACTTGCAAAATCCTTCATCGGTCTCATACTATCAACCGCCCCACAATGACCCCAATTCACTCTTTAAAACAGAAGAACAAACCTGTAATCTGTCGTGTGTTTCTTCTGAAAACCATGACAAAACTTTATCAAAAGACAAAACTTTATCAGTTTTGTCTTGGCAATCATAAGGTCATTACCGACCTTATGATTGCCAAATAGAAGTGTTTTCAGTTGCCCCATTTCTATATTTACCGTCTTTGTCTTAACATGTTCAGAATGATAATAATAGCAAATTATCAGTGATCCTTTCCAACTTCTTTCATCCACCCAATTATCATATCTCTCTAAGATAAGATTCACTTTTATATTCAGTTCAAAATTGATCAATTTTGTGTTGCATCAACTGCAGCCTCACAGATTTTCAAAGATGCAAACTCTTTTCTTTCACCTTAACTTCCCCGTTTCAGAACAGCCCATTCGTTCTCTGTGGGGTCTGGGTCAGGGGAAGAAGGAATCATGTCATCATTTTTTCATCTTTTAGGCAGTGTACTACTTTGATTAAATCAATGGATAATTGTTGGTTTTTCCTGCAATGCTGCTTGAAGAAAGCTCTGTGCCCATTGCTGATTCATCCATAGAGTCTCATCTCTGTTTGAAAAGCTGCTAAATATCTTTGTGTATTTGGATATTTCTTGGCCTAGTGTTGATGTTTTATCTTGTGCATCTTGTTCATCTTTTTCAGTTATGATCTAGTTACACCCTTCCTTGCTTTGGCCATCTCTCAGAACCCTGAACACTTTGTACTTCTGGCTACAGTCTCCAGGTAGACTGAAGTTCTGGAGTGTGACCGGACTGGAGGACAGTGGGTTCCTTGTAGCTTCTTGTTTGATTCTTCTAAAATCTTTAGGAGTTATTGAAAATATTTCTTCGTAAAAACCTTTCTCATGACCAGTTGACTAATTTCAACTAAACATTCTTTAATCATGTCCCAATATTTTAGCAATTTCAAGATTGTGGGCAATGGCGGTGATGGTAATAGGCGTTCCTGTAATCGGTGGGTTGCTGGTTTGAATCTTCGCTCCGTCTGCCTCCATCATTGTATCCTTAGTCAAGGCACTATGCCCACCTTGCATGTTGGTGGTGCTCTGACCTGGTGGTGATCAATTTAACCCTACAAGAAGAAGATATCTAACATGCACACTTTGACAAAGGTGGTCAATCTCCTTGGTCTTTCTCTAGCTCCTTACACATCACCTTATATGCTTAACTCCAACACAAAGTGTAGTTTATACAGTCGGGATGTATAAAATAAACATAAAAAATTTATATATATTTGATGAATAAAAGCCAAAAGTTAAAGTGAAGATTCCAACAACACTTGAATTGCTAAGAAACAACTTTATTGATAAACCAACACGCAATTAAAACTCTTACATGATGTTGTTGGTCATCCTGGTGATGCAGCATTTCACAATATAAACTGGAAGATATAGCAGGTACTCAACAAGCCTAACTTCTGTCATCTGCAGAAATACTCAGATTACTCTGACGTTGTCGGGCATATCAGAGAAAGACAAGAGGCTGAGGACCGCTTTGTGGCATGGAGGGAACAGTAATCTCATAAATGTGAACAAAATAAAGGAGATGATTGTAGATTTCAGGATGGACAGGATTAAATCAAACCCTATTTCTGTCATGAAAGAAGAAGTGGAGGTGGATGAGGAATATAAATATAAATCAGTGTTTGCCTTGACAACAGAGTGGACTGGAGACGCAACAGTGAAGCCGTCTATAAGAAGGGACAGAGCAGACTGGTCTTCTTGAGGACGCTAAAATACTTCAAGGTTTGCAGCAAGATGCTGCAGATCTTCTTTAAGTCTGTTGTTGAGAGCATCGTCTCTTCTGCAGTCCTCTGTTGGAGCAGCAGCATCAGAGCCAGAGACCTAAAAACAGCCTGATAAAGAAGGCTGGTTCTGTTCTAGGTACGACTGTGGAACTTCTGGAGATGATTACGCAAAGAAGGATTCTTCATAAAATCAAGAAAATTCTAGACAATCCTGACCATCCTCTTTATGAGACTGTCTTGTCAGAGTCAGAGGCTTCTTCAGATTTGCTGCAACACTGACTGCTACAAGAGATGTTTCCTGTCACAGCCATCACTATCTACAGTAACTCTTTGAAGACTCTGAATTAATGAGCTACAATAACATAATGTCTTTCCTTTGGGATCAATAAAGTATTTTTAAATTTGAATTGAAGATCAGCTAAAATTACAACTTTTTGTGAGCTAAGATGTGAAAAGCAAGAATTTTACTTTTGGAATTAATTCCAACAGAGAATCCAAGCAGACTCTGTGGTGCAGCAGAAAACTCCGTTCGTTCGTTCGTTTGTTCGGTCAGTTAGTCAAGTTTATTTGTACACCACATTTCAGCAACAAGGTTGTTCAAAATGCTTTACATCATAAAAACACAAAGATAAACATGTCATAGACACCAGTTTGAGAAAGTAGTAACAAACATCACATTTTGTCAAATACCGTCATCAGAATCATACAACATATATAGCATATTTTGTGATTATAGCATTCCAAAATTATAATCACAAACTCCAGTGTACACTTGCTATATCCTATTATATCCCAGAACTTTCCTTTTCCTTTTGGGTGTCATTTATATTTTTGTTCTTCTATTTTTGACCAACTTGTTTTGCCATATTCATTTAATTGGTTTTCCTTTAAAAATTATTGCCATATATGTTCATTCCTGTGTGTTTAGTTTCTTCATTTATTCTAGATAGGCAGTTGTTCCCAATTACTGGATTCTCTCTGACATTCTCCTCTCCTTCCGGAGTGAATTTATAGCTCTCTGGTTTCGTTGGTCGTTGCCGGTTCCTTCCATGAGATGATGTGTTTCCCTGTCAGTCCAAAGCCTTATTCTCTGCTCATGCACCAACCTGTAGGTTTCTACTGGCTTTTATTAAAGATGGTGCAGCGGTAAAGAGACCTCAGTCCTCAACACGGCCATCTCAGGTTTGAGTCCTGACCCGGTTACCTCTGCCGCATGTCGTCCCCGTCTCTCTCAACCTGCTTTCTTGTCTGACCACTGAGTAAACGAGACTAGAGCTGGGAAAACCCTTAAAAGGAAAAAAAGAAGACTTTTACCATGATGCTTATTAACACCCGTCTGAATTCTGGTCCTGCCTTAAACTTGCACAACATACAAAGTAGTAAAGAGGAAGAATAATAACACAAAGTTTTGAACTTTTTTTAAATCTAATTTGTTAAATCTGTCAATAGTTTCACTTTATTTAGAGCTGCAATTGTTTTGGGGGCAGAGGGCACGTCTACAGACTGAAGGTCTTGATCATGCTTTACATAAATCAGCTCACGCTCAGTCAGATTGTATGGAGACGATCGTCAAATGCCTTGTTAAAGTACAACCTACAATACTTAATCGGATTTAGCTCTTGCTTAAAACAGAATTTGCATTTATAAAAATTCCCTCCACTTTAAAATTCGGTACTACTAACATGTAGAGTGAACACAATCTATGATAATTCAGGCAACTACGCTGCAGTCCTCTGGAGGTGATCTGAGTAGTTACATACAAGGGATTTCAGCCTCCCATATCCTTAATTTCCTCATTTCCTGAAGCTGCAGTCATTGATATTACAGAGAAATGTTGTCAAACCCTGACAAGACACATGATGGCACTGTTGTTCCATGATTGAAGCCTCAGAAAGCACTGCAGTAGGACTGATCCCAGGCGTAGCGCCTCTCCTGTCGCCTCCCAGATTGTCCATCACGTCCTGCATCCTAACTCGCCCTGCTTCCTTTCTCTCTCTCTCTCTACATACTTCAGTCTGCCTCTCACACATGTTCAGAAAAGATTACCGTTTTCATTCCTCGCCAAACCCCTGAACCTCAAGTCGGCCTTTTTCTTTAGGCGCACCTTTATTTAGACACGCATGACAAATAGTGATTTCTCTTGGGATTTGGGAATAGCGGGGCAATAAGGAGGAACATATGGAATTGGCTTGACATTTTGTCTGCTTCTCAGCAAGTGATTGGAGATTAGCTCTGACATATGAAGGGAAAGCTGTGCAACAGATATGATGAAGAGTGGAAGGGGAGCAGGGGCGGTGTGGGCCGGAGAGGGATGGAGGAATCAAGATTGAGTACTGGAACATCTGAGCTCAGACAGAAAGGTGTTTACTGGGGGAAGCAGGAGTTGCTTAATATGTTCTGGGTTCGGAGCAGAAAAGCATCTAAACATTTCAGAATGCCGGCCGTCATGGACTGGATTTGAAGTCCCCTGGTCCAGGGGACTGAGTTCAGATTCAGACATATTTTCTAGGACAAACTAATTTACAGGTTATCAATCTCAATAAAGTTTCATTCAGAAAAAATAACAAAGAATGTGGAGTACATTCATTTGTGTCTTGTCTGGGTCATAGACACACGTTGGTAAAGTTAACAGGATGTCCCAATATCAACACCATGGAAACGGGAAACGACAATAATCACAATTAGTACATGTTTGTGCAGTCACTCATTAATAATCACAAAATGAACATGAAAACACAACACTGTAACATACTGAATGTTCTGTTCTTTGTGTGGGAAATGCTTAAATGGTTTTTGGTGTTGAATTGAACATAATTCCAGCATTTTTTCCATTTGCTATGGCATGCATGCACACATTTTTCAAATATATACAATAATATGGATGGGGGGTTATAGTTAGGTAAAAAACTTAGGTTTTCTTCTCTGGTCAGAAAGACATGGAAGTGAAGCACTTCAAAGGAATTCCAGTGATCTGGTAGTGTTTCATGTCCTCAACACGTTAACACCACACTTTCAAACTGACTTTTTCTTCAAGCACATCTTTCATTGTCTTTCATTTGCTATTGTCAGCTCTGCTTTGGAGCAGGTCAAAGAGACTCCATCTGCCTGGATGTTCGGGGACCGAGGAGTCATCAGAACCATCGGGTTTTATTTTCTGTGTGGTGTTCAGGGTCTGCATGAGGACACAAAGGGAATTGGTTGTATTGGTCCGACGGAACGGAGTGGCAGGAATTGTGGGTCAATGCCAGGTACTTTGTAATGGGACTTGTGTTTACT
Organism: Poecilia reticulata; assembly: GCF_904066995.2. Lineage (NCBI taxonomy): Eukaryota > Metazoa > Chordata > Actinopteri > Cyprinodontiformes > Poeciliidae > Poecilia > Poecilia reticulata. The sequence continues at coordinate 4,604,513 of NC_088839.1, forward strand.
CAAAACTTTGTGTCCCTTGCGGACTCTGCTGATGTTGTGACGATAGATGACAGATCTTTGCTGAAGGCAAATAGAAGCCAGCAGAATTCGGATCGTTGGGAGAAAAAAAAATGCAAATATGCAGAAGAGAATCTTGAGGACAACCTTTTATTTGCTGTAGCAAACGTACCTCCTTTGACAATACTCTTCCCCTGAGGCCGTTCTCAGATTGTTTTTGCTCAGGCTGCCTTGCCTTATCTTAAATAATCCAACTCAAACTTCCTATGTTTGACATTTTTCATCTCCCTACAGTAGCTGAAATGTGTCTTTGAGTTTCGACTTAATGAAATTTAAGTTGTTTTATGCTTCTGCTGAACTGATGCATCATTTATTCCATAGTATTTGCTGAGTGAGTGCATTCTAGGTTCACTTAGAGGTTGTGCAAGTGTGAAACATTCTCCAGGCAATGAAAATGAACTCATCTTAAATGCTTTACCATTGAAAGAGTTTCCATTTCTGCGCTTATTGAATGCGCAAACACAAGTGTGGAGTGTAAGTGAGAGCAACTTGATTTTCTACAGCAGAGCCGACAACTTCACTGGCAGGTTTGAACATTTCTGTCATTTTTTTACATATGGGTTTGATCTACTAAGTTTGTTTTCTTTTTTTTTCAGTTCCTCTCTTCATGTAAAACCTGCTGTTACAGTGTTCAAACTGAAACTACAGGATAGTGTAGCCCCAGGTTAAAACCATGCTCTTAAGGCCTTTAATATTTACAAAATATTTACAAGGTTGATTGTATGTACATAGGGAATATAAGTGAGAAACTTGTATTATTATTTTTGTAAATTTTTGATCCAAGTGATTATATACATGCGGGGAGCGGTTACAGTTGTGAGTAGCGTGAGAAAAAATGAGAAAAACAGAGCCGAAGCTTTTCTGGACGTGACTGTTTTGAATTGCCTATCTATGAAGTAGTTTAGGTTAACGAGGGACAAGTGAACTCAACAGAGCAAAAAAGAGAACGGAACAATGGGATGATGGGAAGAACGCGGGAGACGACAAGGAGGAAGCTAATGGAGACCGCTGCTAATGTGTGCAGAGGTTGAGGTGGGAGAAAAAACTGGACTGTTTTATGCACGTTCTGCACAAGTAAACCTATACATGGTGTATAGGAAACCTGCAGAAGTGTGGTTGAGTGAAGAACTGCGGAGGAGAACTGCGGCTGATCCGAGGTGGCTAGAGGAACATGTCAACATGGCGACTCTAGCTTTAGCATGACTGAGGAGGAGTCCTGCAACTCGTGTGGCGGAGTTCTAACAGAAATTGGACTCGCAAAGCAACCTTGACGGAGAGGACGTCGACTGAGCGAGCAGGTCTGAGTCAGGGAGAAGAGGATTGTCATAACGACGTCGCACCCTAGCTTCATCAGGCCTGCAACGAAAACTTTAACCGGTACCGGACAGTGTGTGTGTGAGTGAGAGAGTATGGGCCTATGTGTAATATTGTGTTTGAAACTGTAAACTTTGGGTATATGTATAGAGTTCTGTTAGTGACAAAAGTTGAATTCGGGTTTTAATGAAACAACAGTTCAAAAGAAGGGTTTTTCTCAGAAAAACGGTTTATTTTTCCAAGTTCTTGTTAAAAGAAAATATTCAGTTAACTGGTTCTCTGGAGTTAATTATGTTACTTTAAATGAGTGTATGTTAATTGGACGAGTAAGGATTTACTCAACATAGGTAAACCTGCGTGGTATCTACCAGAACTTAACGAACCCAAATAGCCACCCCACCAGTGAGTTTAAGTTCTCGTCCCAGTTAACAGCGGACAGAGCAGTGGGGTGCCACAATAGTTATGTGGAAAATGTCAGTGGCTTTTACATCCTCCAGCTCTAAAATGCATTTATCATTACGCCTCATTTCCACCGGGATGCTGCAGTTCGGTACACTGTTTTATGGTCAGGATAGCATTTGAACCGCCAACTGGAACCCAAAATGTCTAACGTAGAATCATATTAGTGCAACGACAAATGGGACACACTGGTATGTCTCATGTTGGTCGCAAGCAGTGACAATATTCTGTCTCCCAATGGGCTGTTGTGTGATGCCAAACTGCTCTGGATGCCAAAAAGCACTAAAACTACAAAAATAAAATCACATTTTCATTGTGGTTAAACTTGAATGATAAAAACACTTGAACTAGAGATAATCAAATGAACTTCAGATTCATAGGAACTCTTGGAAATTGACTGTTAGTTTGCAATAAAGCAGATGCTAACTTTAGCATTAGTAGCATGTAACCATTTTATTCCTGTGCTAAATCATTTGTATCTTTTCTGTTTCATTTTCAACTATCTACCCAAAATGCTCTCACAAAAATATAAAGTTGGTGATAGGTATGGCTATTTATCATTAAGCTACAAGACGATTTTTGATTTATTAAGACTATGATGAATTCCAAGTAATGCTTAGAAACTAAAAATAAAAAAAACAATGATCAGAATAGTCATTTTTCCATTTCTTCCTTGTTTGTTCTATTAGAGCATAGGTGCCAAACTCCAGTCCTGGAGGGCCACTACCCTGCAACTTCTAGATGTGCCTCTGCTGCACCACCTGAATAGAATAATTAGGTTATTAGCAGGACTCTGGAGAACTGATCTACCCAATAAGGAGGTAATTATGCCATTTGATTCCAGTGTTTTTTACCTGTGGCACATCTAAAAGCTGCAGGACAGCGGCCCTTAGGACTGGAGTTTGACACCCCTGTATTAGAGCATCAATAAATGCCAATACACTAGAAAACATGATTAGATGCTGTTACTGTCTGCAGATTAGAGTTTTAAAAATTTTATTCCTTTAAATGTATCTGCTGTTCTGGAGAAGCCTGATGAAAAAATGTATATTTTTTAAGAGCAATGTTTGTGTTTGTGTAGCTCTGATTGCTGTAGTGCACAATCACTGCAACACAATTGAAAGAAAAACACTGCAATGAAATTATAATTAGGATTTTATCTTCACTTTGGTTCCAAAAAATACCACAAAACACTGTAGCTTTGTGGTAAAACTATGATGTCATGATAAATATTTAGGTTCATATCACCCCTACATAAATCTTCAGTGGTTCTGTTAATGGCTTGTGGCTGACTTTTAGTAAGATTATTTATTGCAAATTTCATCTTATTTTTATTATACTTTTTGTCTCATCACAATTTCAGTATACATATTTAATATTGTATTATAATTATGAATTTCACTTTTTCTTTATTTACTTTGTCATAGATATCAAAAAATCTATGCTCAGTTTGACTATTATTCGATTATTGTTGTTATTTCATATAAATTTATTCTAATATTTGGACTGAAGAGACTTAGGATTTTAGATTAATGCTTCTGAAACATTTTGTCATTTTATCATTAACACAGTTTTCTTTCATTTTCATTACTCCTGTAAAGATCTTTGTCGGTTCTGTAAATTTGATCTTTCGCTTTTCAAAAATGCTTGTGATGTGTTTGATTTTTTTCCCCCCGTTAAATACTGTAAACATCGTTTTATATATATATATATATATATATATATATATATATATATATATATATATATATATAGTGACGAAGCGTTAGCCAGTACAGTTTCAGCGGTTGCTGCCGTGACTGTGCCTTTAAATGATTTCACGGTGAAGGTGGCCATCTTTCCTAAAATTCATTATTACCTGACCCGGCTCTCTTTTCACCTCTAAAACCAATTAAAGGTTTTTCATTGAACATCTATTATTACACTCCCACCTTCTACTACAACACCCAACACAAACAATGCCCTTCCTAATGACATGGTTATTGTGCATATAGATTAAGTCCCACTCAAACAAATAAGTGTGTGGACTTGACTCATTACACCGAGCCAAATCGGTTCTCCCACAGGGCTCAGCTTCACCCTGCAAATGAGGAAATTGTTCAAGACTCAAGATTGGATTCTGCAGTGTAATTTGATCTCTAAACGAGAAAGTCTAGATTCAAATGACTTGCTTTCACAGCATTCTCTTTTGGTTTTACACCCCAAGGAAAAAGGAAAATCTGTTGCTCTTTGGCGTCCGTATACAATTTGAACAAATCTGTATTAATCAACCTGGAAACAAACCTGGTGGCTCAGGTACAAATCACCCTTTGTTTTTGTTTAGTTTGCTTCTTGTTCTTACTTCTAAAAAGAGATACAACTCAACTGAATTTCCTAATAATTCTCTGTGATTTGCTGTGAATGAGATTAAAGAGGGCTTCAAAAGCAATGGTCAAGATAATCTCCTTCTGCCCATGATGGAAGCTGGGGATCTGGAACTAATGAAGTGTACACTACCTTCAGAACCCAGTTGGTAAATGGCCTATTTAAAGAAATGACCAGAGGAAGGTCATTGTACAGAGAAAGTCAGAAGAGGCTCCATTTGCAGTTTAGAGGAGACAGTAGACATGTGGAAGACTGAGATGAGACATTGAACATTTTGTTTAGTGGAAATCTAACAGCACATGTGGAACAAAGGACTATCAAACTATTTAAAGTTACCTCCATCAACAATTTTTTTTTATTTTGTTGTGTTTTGATTGTTTATTCTGGGTGGCACTAACTCATATTCACCAGATGATTTGACTAATTTCTGGTGCAATGCCAATTTACGCCACTTGGCGTTCACATGTGTATCCAAACTGCAACAGAGTTCATTTAAACCGAACCAAGACCAAGGTTTGTTCACGCATCAGAGTTCAATAACACATTCACACCTCCATGAAAAAACCGAGTCTCTAGGCGCATAAACTAGAATTTGATTAAAGCAGGCTGCACGTTAAAACTTGTTATTCTCGAATTCTGATAATCCATACAACACGTTACCAGCTTCTATTTTGCCCTAGTCACACCAAGTACCATAAAAAGACATTTTCCCTCGTCCACCAGCAGAGTTATGTAGTATTTGTACCCTGTAACATCTGTCTTTCTCATTTTCCCAGTTCTTCAGCTCATCCATTACACCCGTCTTGACGATAGACTGCTGCTCACATTTCCCAACACAGAACATCCCTCATCAATACCTTTTTAGCTGCAATATCATACTACTTCTACCAGCCTCCACTCCACCAAGAGCAGGAATTAACAGAGACCCCCAGTGAGCCTCCAGTCGCCTCATTCTTATTTAACTGAATCAACAGCTCCTCATGCAGCAAGCACATCCTCTAAGCCTGAGGGGAAAACTCGCATCAATCAGTCCCCACCTGCAATTGTCAAAGCTAAAGATAGTCACACACTCAAGGGAGACTTTACGCTATTAGAGGAAGCACTGCCTCCAATTATTGAGCTGCTTACATGGCTTGGTTGCAAGAATTAGATGGAAGTAGGAAATAAAAAATGACTGTTTTCAGAGATTGTGTTTTCTTTTGCGTTTGTGCCTCAGTGATTGTTCTGGAAGATGCATTCCATTTCACAACCCTGATCCAGGCCTGTGTGCAGGGAAGCCTGTGGAATAAAAAAAAAGAATACCTGTTTGACAAAATGAAGTTAGGCACAAGATCTCAATCAACAAATGGAAAAAACTGGTGAACAAAACTGCAGCGATGGCTTATGTAGGAGGTTACAAAAGAACCCAAAACAAATCCAAAAATCACAGCAGGTCTCACTTCAGATGAGTCATGAGTTCATGAGTCAACAATGAGGAGTAAACTGGGCAGAAATGGCATCTTTGGAGGATTTCTGAGGCCAGAACCACCGCTGACCAAAAAGAATACAGGGACCTGTGTGAAAAATACCTTGATGATCCCAAAGACGTCTTGGAGAAAAATGTGTGGACTGAAGAGACAAAATTGGAACTTTTTAAATAGAGTTCGTCTTATTGGACCTGCTGGTAAACTAGCACATTACAAAATTGTTTTTTTACAATCTAAAATGGTGATGGTAGTTTGACGTTTTTTAAAGAAAATGTTGATTAATGATTAAATATTGGTTATTTATTACAATTTGACACTCTTCACTCGCCACAGAAATATTTTAAGGAAAAAAAAGAATAAATCTTGGTAGGACATCACTCTATGTCCAAGTGTCAAGAATCAAACGGGTCCACTCTATGATGCATACAAAACTGTTTTCAAAAAAGTAAAGTTCACATTTAAAACCATTTAGAAAGCTGAGCAGTGGTTGAAGCTCTTTGCTTTATGACAGAGTCCAGAGGAGGGAGTTGCTGTTCCCTCCGGAGAACATTCTGCATCTGGAGACCCAAACAATCAGCAAACATTTACCTGCATCACAGCTCCTGTTGGCGCCGCCGCCGACTCTACATGAACTCACAGAAAATAGACATTCGCTGCCTGCATTAGCATCACAGCAGGAGTTCTTGGAAGCGAAAGCAGCCTGCCGCCAACTACTGAGCAGCCGAGTCAGAGAGAAGGGAGGCACTGCTGCAGGATTTTAGTCTTTTCCATAATTCAACAGCAGAAAACACAGGTCAGAGGAAATGGATGGCGAAGAGAAAGTTAAACCTCTTGGTTCGTCCTTCATCGACTTTCACAGCTAACTGCATTCTGGGTAATGCACCAAAACGTATATTCTGCTTTAGCAGCTTTTTTGTTATGTAGCTTTATATTATCCAATTTAAATAGCTTCCCTATGTAACTAGACTCAAAAGTTTATGATGATTATGATGGACAGGGCTTATCTAGATCATTCCTTTTTCTAGGTGAAAATGACGATGTAGCATTCCAGTTTTTTGGGGGGGTTTTATTGTTGTAACACATTTTATATATATATATATATATATATATATATATATATATATATATATATAGTTTTAGAAAAAAAGAACACTGTACATTTCTACACCAAACACCCTGCACATAAACTATTCCAAACATTACATCCCCAGAAACACATAATCATCCTAGTCTATATGTCCACCCGGATCAGGCGAATCATAAGTTTAACAAGAAAAGAATAAGAGAAGATAAAGGACAATTATATTCTTAAACATCATACACATGCATAAAGATCCTAAAGGCACACTTAGATAAATATGCACACATTCATCCTTACGTCCTTCCATAGGAGGTTATGTGGAAAATAATAGCAAAGAATTAAATCTAAATAAGTCTTTGATCTTCCTAATTCCCTTTACCCAGTTTTGAACCGTTGAGGTTTTAGTATGATCAACTTTAGCTGAAGACGATTCCAAATAAGCATCCAGAAAGTTATGTAACCAGAGTTCCACTGAAAGTTCCTGGGGTTGGACGTTACCGCTCGTCCACAAGTTTCTGGACGGCAGATTGATTTTTTTCATTGATTTTTTTTTATAAATTGAGTGGGCTGGAAAGTTTGAATTTTTTCTGGATTTCCTTTAATCCTTAGCCTCAGTAGCCATGTTTCCATCTAAATGTCGTGTGAATTTCAAGCAAACTTTGAAATGTTATAAAAAGAAAGAAAAAAACGTCATATTTCCATCTTCTGGTGTGGAACGAATCGACCAGGCTACGCAGAGTGAGTGGTCGCCATAAACAGGAAGTGGAAACTGCTAGTTAACATGTAACACAAAGAAAGTTGAGTCCTCCCCTTTAAGATGAAGGTTTAGACTCTGAATTTTTCCGAGCCTTTCACCCCCACCAGTGGATGGAACGTTCCATCACTCCCATCACAAACAACAAAATGTTTCTAGGGGATGTGTGTATTTATTTGAGTTGAAGGCGTTTTGACCCTGTTTGGACTTTTGTAGCCAATTCTGATTTCACCAATAATCCCCTAGTGATTGTTTAGGATTGTTGGTGAGTTCATTCAACATTGTCCGGTCTTCTTTCTGGGTGAACTTTGGACGGCCAGACCTGGCCATGTTGGTGGTTGTTTGGTTTGGCAAAAAGAATGATTGAACTTTCTAAAACCTAACATTTGCTGAGACTCTGCAAAGCTATGAATCCATGTCTGTGTGTGTGTGTGTGTGTGTGTGTGTGTGCATGTGTGTGTGTGTGCGTACATGCTTGTGTTTGACAGAGAGACCAGGCGAGCACAGGGAAGTTGAGCCCCGTGTGCCTGACAGGATGATGCATTGTTGATGTGACTTAATGGGAGTCCACACTTCCCAAAACGGACATACAGCAGCAGCAGCCTCTCCCACATGGGAGGACGTGAATATTTACTATTTAGGTTCCTCATTCTCATTTATGCAGAGTAACCAAACTGACTTCCTACTGTGCTGCAGCTGCTGAGCAGACTGCTGTCTCTGAGCCTCTACCGGAAGGGTTTATCAGCAAATAATGGGATTAAATATCAAGCGCAAAGCAGCAAGGAAAAAATAAATAAATAAATAAACTAGATTTCTTCTCGTTTTGGGTGCTGACACAGATTTATAATATTTCCAGTCAGCAGCGTTATTTTTTCTTTTTAGGTTTTGGCATTTTCCGTAACATGAAATGCAGGTGAAGTTTATTTGTGCATCACATGTTAGCGACAGGGCAGTTCAAACTGTGCTACATCATAAATTAGAAAAAGAGCAACAAACATTAGATTTTCTCAAGTGCCATCATCAAAATTGTCAAAAACAATCACCATCAAATATATATCAAATATATTGATCAATGTTCTTCTTATTATGAATCAAAAAAAGCTTTAAACAGGCCTTGATTTAAAGGAAGTCAGTGTTTCGGCTGTTTTTTAAGTTTTCTGGAAGTTTGTTCCAGATAATGAAGCATTAAAATATGTTTAATGTTCAAAAATTTGAGAAATAATTGGTCTATATTGTGTTTGATAGCTGAAACTTGCAATGAGAGTTGGGAATGTAGATGTAATCTAACTTTAAAACCATATAAACGTATAAAAAAAAAATCACTTAATTTCAACTTTTTTGCATTTAGTAACGGTAAATCCACAAGACTCAATATTTTTTACTGGGATTTTACAAGATATTCCAACAGAACTTTGTACAGAACTGGAAATTGTATTGTTTTTAGAAATTAAACTATCTTCATGACAGTCCACTCTGAGCACCAACCAGGCCTTAATCTGGCCATTGTGTCAAAACAAAGAACTGGAGTGAAGTTTCTCTTTATTAATCTTGGATAAAGTTTGAGCCCTCAGGAGTTCCAGTCACCCTGACTCGGAGCTCTGTCCCATGACTCATCACACTTAGTTTCATCTGTGACTCAGACTCTTCGGTCTCCACCTCATTAAATATGCAGCAAATTTAAAAAAGCAGAAAAGGCCCATTTGTGGCCCCGATATGTATTTATAGGGTTCCTCCGGAAACGAACTGCTTCCTGTAGCATGGAAAAGACGAGGCAGCGCACTATGACTGAACCTCTAGGATCTTATTGTCAATTGAGCCTAAAATGTAACGTAAAATATGCTGAAAATAGCCACCATGTACATGGTGCAGTTCTCCTGTTGCAGCTCATTACACTTGGGTTGGTTCACAATAATCATTTATAATTACGTTCTCAATCTCTTATTGGTTTGCTCTGTTCACTTTTTATTAATTAGTCTGACCAAGTATGGATTGATTTAGTTAATCTCTACGTTTTATTGGAATTCTCTACATCAAATAAGAGCTTAAGTTGAAATTTTGATGTGGGGTTGAACAAGAAATTATAAACAGTCAATAGCCGTGTTTCCATTCACCATATAATTGCACAATGTGATATTTCGAGAGAAAAAAAAGTACTTTATGGAAGCGGTAATTTTGAAAACACTCGTTTTTCGATTAAAGGATTTGACACTAGGATGAGGTGGTTTAATTTACTTGTGTCAAAGTTTGTATATTTTTCGCAAAACCGAGATGGTAACAAATTCTGACCGCTGATTGGTCAGTTGCTGACATTTTCTAGTGGCACAACTGGAATCAGGCTAAAGGGTCTGGATAAAAATGGTGATCACCTTTTTCAGATTTTCATTTGTTAAAATAGAAAAAACAGCCATCTATTTATTTTTAATAGTAATGCACTGCTTTGAGTTGGTTTATCCCAGAAACATTTTTTACTGAGTAGTTTAAGGTTTTTTTCATAAGCTGAACCTTTGATCATTTTTTGCAAGTCTGCAGATGAAGCCCTACTCTATCCTGCTGACACATCTCCTTATTTCTTCTTCAGTGGAAGAACAAAAACTTTGGGAAATCAAGCAGAAGAAGAAGCAATTAGTTTCTCTCCTGAAAACGAGACATATCTCTGTCATAATTTCTACAACTTGCCACAATGTTGTGAAAATCTTAGTGACTAATGTGAGCGCAGTGTGTAAGCCTGGGCAGATCACACAGAGAAGCTGACGTGTGATTTAAAATAAACTTGAATGCACCTTTCCTTCCTCAAAGGCATGTTATAATAGGCTGCCGAACCACCGCGTGCCTTTGGTCTCACAAACAATTTGTTGTTTCAAGTACTAACAGCAGCCAGATCTAAAAAATAAAATAGGTTTTTTTCCTGCCTTCCTTTACAGGGAGCACAGAGCGAAGTCAGGAAAATAGGTCGGCAAAGAAAGCGGTGAGTCACAGATGGGTTGAGGGTAGGAGGGGGGCGAATTAATGACGAAGAATTGGAAGCTCAGTTACGACGTGCGCCGTTTACTCTTTTCCTTCTGCCTCACAAAACGCTAAATCCATTTCCCATTTCTTTCCGTTTTCAGCCGAGTCTGTCCCAAACCTAAAAGCTTCGGACCATTTGTCTGTCTCTGTCCTGATCACCCTCCTCTCCTCCATTTTACATTTCACTCCCCAAAGAGCTGCAGCGCCTGTAGAATGAGGTGAATATCACACACCCACACTCTGATCCCTAAGCAGAAATATGATCATTGTCATCCTTCACTTGATCTTTGTTTTTTATCTTTTATCCATGTAAATTAGAAAACACCATAAGCCAAAGTACTTTTAGAGCGAAGCCATCACACCACCGCTAACCCATCTCTAGCTAACGGCTGCCTGGGCAGACACAATGAATAAAGATGGAGCAGCAACAAATACGGGCATCTGCACAACCATAGATTTATTGCTGGTTTATTGCTGGTCAGAGGCTCCGTTGTCCTACTCTTATAAAAATGCCAATGAGTTTTTCAGACAGAAGCCTGACACAATTATCACACACATTATCAATAACCCGCTATACTTCCTTTTACCTTGATGTTTTCTTTCGCGTTTAGAGCGGTTCATGCTTTACACCTATTGATGTACTTGCTTTTCTCCAAGTCCACTTGCAAACAAAAACTGAAAAAAAATACAGTCCAGTTTTGATCCGGACCAAACAACCAGAATGTTTCCTGATATGGAAACATCCTGAGTTATGACACTGGGTCGCTGATGCAACATTTGATTTGCAGGTGTACATTGTTCACCTCCCATGAACATACATGTTGGAGTGTTGCTTTCTCATCTCACATTTCTTCCTGTGCCTTTGAAATAAAAGGTTTATAAAAACAAAAAACTGTGACGAACATATAGAGATCAGCTGGAGGCTTCAGGAGTAAAAGTCACTTTAGTCTGTCTGTTGGAAGCAGAATCTGTCTGCAGCGTTCAGCACTGATCGTCTGAGGGTGGAACGTCCTCAGGGCCGATGAAACATTAAACGCCACGCTGAAGCATGAATACCAAACTATCAAAGAAAATAACGGCAGCGGCTCATTCCTGCTATAGGGATTCTTTGGCTTGATCCGATTTCCTAGTGCCATGACTTCCACTAAGCCATTACCTATAACACTTAACTTCAAAGTTAGATTTGGTAGCTCATCTTCCTCACAGCAGGGAGCTGAGGTTTTTTTTCCTGACATACAGTGTATAAACAGAGTGGTGTATGAAATAAACAGATGAACATCAGATTCCAACTACTTCTCATGCAAAATGGTAATTTATTTTTATCTTTTGTCTCCTGAATGATAAGATTGCTCCTTAACCTCTGAGGCCAATGGGTTGGATGTGAGTGGTTCAGAGCACAATGTGGTTAGCTGCTCTGCTAGCATCTCCAATGTTACTACGTGACACAGCAGACAGCTAGACTGTGTAGAATTTCCAAATACTTCTTACAATGGTTTTTGACAATATTCTTTGAAGCATGTGATCATAAAGTGGTTTTAACATTAAATCTTTAAAATTAATTTTATACAATCTGTTTTAAACTGTTTTTATAATAGAAATAAAGAATTTGAAAAGTAAATACAGAGGCAGTCTAAATGAATTATTAAATTGCTCTACAGCCCCCTCTGGTGGTTCACATAAAATATAGCAGACCAAAAGTATCGTCGAACTGACAATAACTGTCTAGTATAATACAATTACCTGCAAATGAGTGGTTCAGAGCACAAACAATGTGGTTAGCTCCCCTGTTAGCATGTCCAATGTTGCTACATGACTGTGTGTATTAGCACAAATATCACCTTAGCTTCTTAACATACTTTATAATATTTGGAAGAGAACAGGCGCTCTAACACCGGACTCTGACTTACCTGAGCAGAGCGTGAGACAGACTGGGGAATTTCCGGTTTCCTGTCATATTTATAGCCAACCGGTAGAGGGCGCTAAAAACCCACCACCCATTGACAACTATAACACATATTTTTCTAGGTTCCTTAAGGCCAATTAATCTGTAGAAGAATTCACAGAGGATCACTCTCAGTCTGTCAAACTAAAGAAAAACAAACAAATTCAGTTTGACCACCATCTGTTTCCTCCCTGCCTCTTTCATGTCTACGTTCCTTACATCCATACCAATTCGTGTTCCAGTAGAATCATCTCCTTCCTGCGCAGTTACAGCTGTAAGTACGACACCATGAGCAAAAGAGAGATCAGCACTAAAGCCAGACCTATCCAGCCACACCGCTCCACAGATTTGCTGCAGCTGAATTAAGTTTTGAAGAGTTTCATTTGTCCCTTCTGAATACTGCGAGCTTCCCCTCAGTAACACCAGAACAGATTGCAGCAAATTCATCCAGGCACGTATTATTTTTTTCCTGTGAATTGTTTTTGCGACCCATGGGGTCGATCCCTGTAAGGCAGTGCCATTGTGCTTGTAGTTTATTGTAATGAAGTCAAGCCAGCGCTCATTTGCCTCAGCGGTGTACAGTACACCTGAAACCCCCTGGAAGCCAGTTATAAATCACAACTGATCTAATAACGTGAGAAGTGTCACATCAGCAGCTTCTGGTCATGTGCTTATTCTGCAAAACGTACTGGCTGCATTTAAATCTGAGCTTTGTTTCATTTAGAGAGTCCTTTGGAGTTTTCTCCAACTTTTGGTTGTCAAGGAGTCTAAGAAAAGAAAAATATTTGTTGCACATATAAGCAGCTTGTTCACTGCTTTGTGTTTGTGTTTAATGGTGAAAATCACATCATGCCTGTTCTTTAGTCATTTCTCCATCTCCCTGTTTGTAAAGAAATATATTTTAAAGTTGTACTGTTTCATGTAGCTCTAAATGGTCTTGGTGCCTTTGCCCTTTAGTATGTATATTTTAACATTTATTTGTTCACGGATATCCTTAAACAACATTATTTCTCTCATTCTGTTGATGTCATCTAAGGCCCTTTGGTATGAATGAATACACTTGTCTTACTGTGACAAAAAAAAAAAAATCTTAGGCTGCATTCAGACCAGCTGTGTTTAGTCAGTTTTACTCAAACTTTAGTTCATTTGTATAGAAAGTTTGGTTCGTTTGGGGATGTGTGAATGAGTCATCGGAACAATAGCTTGAACTCTGGTTTGCCCACAATTCAGTTGAAGTGAACTTTGCTGGGGGCTGCACTGTGGCGCAGTTGGTAGAGCTGTTGCTTTGCAGCACGAAGTTTCTGTGTTTGATCCCCGGCCCCGGTCTTTCTGCATGGAGTTTGCATGTTCTCCCTGTGCATGCGTGGGTTTTCTCCAGGTACTCCGGTTTCCTCCCACAGTCCAAAAACATGATTGTTAGGTTATTTGGCCTTTCCAAATTGCCCCTAGGTGTGAGTGTGTGTGTGCATGGTTGTGTGTCCTGTGTGTCTCTGTGTTGCCCTGCGACAGACTGGCGACCTGTCCAGGGTGTACCCCGCCTCTCGCCCAGAACGTTAGTTGGAGATGGGCACCAGCAACCCTCCCGACCCCACTGAGGGACAAGGGTGAAAGAAAATGGATCGATGGATGGATGGATGGATGAACTTTGCTGATTGGTGTAGACCCCTCACGGTTCAATTCAAATTCGTATGTGAACACCAACGAGACTGTAGACTGCTCCAAAAGCAGGAAGCTGACTAAAGTACTGAGTATTCTGGGTAAATCCAACACAAAGCTCCCTTTGTGTCTAGCGCTAGCAGGAGAAATGAGTTGAGGTCTTTTGTCAAAAACCCCTAAAATCTGACGCCACTCCACTCTTGTTTACGTTCCGGCTGGAAGGAAGTTGTGCTCAGTGTCTTCTTCTGAGGTTTTTGAGTAATTTTCTTCAGTAGTTCTGGGTGTAGCGCCCCCACAGGGGAAGAAGGGAACAAGTTTTCCAAATGGTTTGGTTCATTTGACACGGTGCAGTCTGAAAGAGAACTGCAACAACTGAACATGTAACAAGTTTTGCTATTTTTGGTCCCCAAAGAAAAAAAAAACAGCAAAAAAATTATATATTAAAAAAATCTCACATAGAACCTTACTATAAAAAAGCTAAACACAGAATACTTTCAGAATCACAGTAGCAGCAAAGAGACACAATATTTTAGCTTCCTCTTTAGAAAATATCAGGATTTTAGTCTGAAGCATTCCAAAAAGCTTCACCAGTAAGTTGAATAGTTGCAAAAAGTAATTCAAAATAAGCACCAACATCTCCACAGTCTGTCCTGCAATGTTTCCTGTTACCTCTTTTCAGCTCAGTGTTGTTAGGTCTTCACTACAGCTCAATAATTGTTTCCTTAGTTGCTCAGGTCTAAACATCTTATTTTATTCCTTTTCATTATCTCTTAAAGGGCAGATTTTCAACTTTGCACAAAGTTTTATGCGCGGTTTGGGCCGAGAGCCTGCAATATATAGTCTTCTAGACTGAACGATATCGGGGACTGCCAGTGGAGAAAAATGGACGGCCAGGGGGAAGGATGAATAAATGCAGTTGGAGAAATATGATTGGAGTGAGGGAGGACTGGGAGCTGAGACAAGTATAGATAACTAACTAGAGGGGTTGAGACAGCATTATGGATAAAAATAAAATGTTCAGATGCAGGGGAAAATATACAGAGAAAGATAATGCTGTCCAATAGAGAAAGTTATGCGAGTGATTCTGGTTCCTTAGACTTTCTATATGTTTTCTTTTTTTGCAGTAATTGAAATGTTTGTTTTTCCTCATCTAAAACTTATGCTGTAAAGATTCAATAAAGATGTTTGATTGCTACTAAACCAGTAAAATATCTGTTATGTCTATGTGACCTTTGAACTTTAATGTCTCCAAAACTAAAGCAGGAGAATGTACAAACATGCTGCAACGTGTCGTGACACACGCAGGACCCCCCACCCCCCGACCCCACAGCGCCCTGAAAGTACAAAAAAACTGTTCAAGTTATCAACATAATATGATACATTTTAAATGTACGTATGATATATAAAAGAAAAAGGGATACAGTGCTTTACTACTAATGATCAACACTATGACAACTAGATAACAAGGTGTCACATCTCACAGGTCAGTGAAAAGATTTAATTAAAAAAAGAGTGACGCCTAAGAGGGAAGTAGGTCAGTTATGCCAGCTTGACTTTGAAAACCTTAACATGGAGACTTGCTGTGGAATTTAGTGCTTTAGTTCGGTTAAAAAAAAAAGGTGACCCACACACCAACTCTACCAACCGCTGTGTTCAGACCATCACTTATTAAAAATCGCAGAATAAACATCAATTTGGAAAACATAAAACTGTAACGGACTGAATGTTCTGTTCTTTGTGTGGAAAGTGTTATGTTTTTTGGTGTTGAATTATATACTCGAGCTGTTGTCAGTCAGTCCCTATGGCAACAGGTCTGTGTGTAGCATAGCCGACACAGAGAGTGAGAAAATAGAGGAATACAGTGGTTTTGAGTTGTTATTTGGTGGTTTTTCTACTTTATTTTTCCCTTTTCTGTGGCGCATTGCACTAAATTAATATCATTCATTTCATTTTATCAGAATTTTTCTATCATGGCAGATGGCATGTCAAAGAAAAATATTTTTTGCCCTCCGCCGTTGTGGGTAGGCGGGAAATTTCTGGACGTAAACAATAACATGAAACGTGTCGACAAGTGCAGTAAAAATGAGTGTTTCTCGTATGTTACTGCTTCATTCAACAAAACCTTCATTTGCACAATTAGCTCTACTTTATCTTCATTACTATGACTCTCTTAATCACATCAGAACATTCTCACAAACAGTAGCAATGCCTTCTTCCTATTGTCAGCTTCAGAAATAAAATCTTTCTTACAAGCTGTAAAAAAACAACCAGAACCACTTCATGAAAGGGTTTCAGCATAAATCATTACCTGTTCCTAATGCTGTTTTTAAAACCCTCCTTTGCTGAATGTGTCCTTCAGAACAGCCCAGTTTACCAACAAGCTTTAAAAAGTTTATGACCTGCTGCAAGACACAATGAACTAAAAGGCTTTTTACGTCCAGAAACGCTGACATTTTCAACCGGCGCTCAGAACTGCAGCTCTGTAGGTTCTTCTACTTGCATGTGGGATAATAATCCGACTTTGAAAGAATTAAAGATTACATTTTTCACCCTTAACTTAAATCTTTTATCCTATACTGGTGTTCAAAGGTCATTTGAAGACCAAATGTAGAAAAAAAAAAGCTGATAAATTTCTAATTAGACTTTGTTCATTAGACCGTGGCGATAATGACTTCAAGACTAATGCACTAATTGGAGTAATATGCTAATTGAAAGTAAACTAATTTTCTCTCGCAGCAAGAGGCTTTCTGGAGGCCCTGGAGGTGAATATAAGGCAACGGCTTCTCCTGGCCGTAACCGTGAGCAACGCACACAAAGTCAACCAGAAAGTGAAAAGAGTCCGAAGTTGATCAAAAGGTAAAAAGTAGTGAAGTGTTGTTTAAAAATAGTTTTAAAGGTTTGGGATGAGCTTTAGAAAAGCCTGTTGGAACTAAATGGTTAACAGGTTGACTGTTAGTAAACTAAAACTTTATTAAAACAATATCAATATTTTTCATGTAAAATCATGACATATAATAAATCACATTAATAAAGGGTTTGCAGATTCACCCTCCAGATGTTATTTTGATTGTATTGTCATTATTTTGTAGAAGTTTATTTTACACTTAGATATCAGTTTTTTTTAATTATTATTTTTGTCAAAAAAACTCAATTTTGTTGATCATAATAGATTTATGAAAGGATGAAACACCTAAGGGGTGAATACTTTTTTATAAAGTGCATAATTCAAAAAATGTAGTAGCGCCACCTAGCGGTTGGAGTGTGGAGTGCAGGAGAAGTCTGAGTTTTTGTATTTGAGCATTAAAAAGTTTATGGTCTAAAAATGCTTCAGAAAGTCATGTGATTAGAAGTTTGAAAATAATTCTCGCACTTGACACACTGACAAAAAAAACCTTTTTATTCTCACTGATTTCACACCATTATGCACTGAAAAAAATTTCTTTGAACCAACTTAAAAAAATTTAAAAAAATTATTTTTTATAAGCTTTGCTCAAGCCAATAATTCAAATTTCTTCAATTATAGCTTAAGCAAATTAGCTTTTACAAATTAGAGTCTTTTTTTTTTAAAGTTGGTTCAAAGGATTTTTTTTCAGTGCATGATGGAGTGAAATCAGTGAGAATAAAAAGCTTTTGCTGTTTGAAGAGGTACAAAGTAATAATTACATAACCCACTACTGGCTCATTTGAGTCAAATGAATGCTTTATAATTGAATTCATATTCACACGTTAACTAGAACGAAAACCTCAGGGAGGTTTTCGTTCTCCTCAGGGAGGTTTTCGTTCTCCTCAGGGAGGTTTTCGTTCTCCTCAGGGAGGTTTTCGTTCTCCTCAGGGAGGTTTTCGTTCTCCCTGAGAACGAAAACCAGGGAGAACGATGTCTGGAGACCAGACATCAGGAAGACGTCTGGTCTCCACAGAGAGGAAGAGGTTCACAGGAAGACGGCTCCGCTAAGCAAAACACTCCTGAGCATTTTGTAGGTAGAGCCTAGCAAATAGGTTTTTTTACATAATACATATAGATTTGACCTATAAGCACCACAGTCACATTATTTATCAGTATCATGAAGACTTAGCCATCAGACAGCAGCAGCAAGTTAAATTAAATTACTTTTATTATTCACTTGAAACTCTGATCACTGGAGCAACCAGAGCAGCACAGTTTCATGATTTTATATTATGTAAGCTTGCTGTCTGCTTTATATATACACATGCACACGCACCCCCCCCCACCCCCCACACCCACACACACGCATATTGAGAGGTGCTTTTGTTATTGCTCTTATTTTCGCTGTGTCAGCTATTTTGTTCTGACTTGACTGTAACACTGCGACACATTCACACGTCTGCTCCTAGCCAGAAAAAGGCTGCATTTTTCAAAGTTAGTTAAATAAAAAGCATTTTATCTGTTATTGATTTAAAGCCGTGCCTTTAGACGACAAAACTAAGTTGAGTTAAAGTTCAGCGAAAGAGCCATGACAAATCTGTTGTCACCGATCTGAGATGTTCTTTATGCAGGACCGTTCTTTGTGAGGACTCAGCTGCTGCGCTGCAGCAGCTATGCTAACAAAAGTTTCCTCCTGAAACTGACACCATCAGATTCAGAGGAAATATTCAATAAGTGCTACAAATGTTATAATAAAGTACCTGCTAAATTCTGGGAATGTAACTGAAAACTGCATTTAAAGGATTTGTTGTATCTTAATGTGAAGCTTAAGAAACGGAACCAGCAGAGTGACGGTAGCTTCCAGGAAAGCTAACTAAAAGTAAGTAAATTCCCCAGAAAATGGGGAATTTTCTGGGGAATTTATCAGAGGAGAAGAGGCCACATATGCATATCACAGCGATATGCATAACCTTCCAGAAAAGGTTCACAAAAATATCTCTTGAGTTCAGAGAAATTTCCTGTTGGGTTCTAGAAAGTTAACATTTTACTTGAGTCCCATATGTTGCTGCCATTTTGGAGGTTAGTAAGCACAATGTTGTACATTTTGTATTGGCTACAATGAATCAATTAGCTAGCAACTCATTTTCTTGTCCTGTTCTGTCAATCCAGCATGTTGGACATTTAGATACAGATTTAAATCTAGTTCTTTCTCTGGCAGGATAAACAACTGATGGAGCAGAAATAAATACAAGTTCCAGCATCACAGTTGTCCAAACTCTCTCTCTCTCTCTCTCTCTCTCTCTCTCTCTCTCTCTCTCTCTCTCTCTCTCTCTCTCTCTCTCTCTCTACCAGAACTTCAAGGTAAGGCATTTTAAAACACTCCCTTCCTCATTGCCATCATCGCTGTGATATGCATATGTGGCCTCTTCTCCTCTGATAATTAGGTCTAATGGTAATGATTCAGTGAAGCTGGCAATCCGAATTAAAAGAAGTGCATTGGCTGTCCATGCTAACATAATTAGCAGCACATTGGAAGCAGCTATAATTACAGAGCTGGAACCGCTGGGCCACCTTGCCAACACAGTGGGTTAGCAACACTGAACTGATTAAAAATCAGTCGTGTATGCAAAGCTTAGAGAGAGCTATCCTGAAACTGGACAGAGAGCCTCTTATTTATTAAGCATTTATTAAAGCCATACATACACCAAACATTATTACTACTATTATTTCACTACAGTCACACCTAAAGTCTGGTCCTGGGAGAATTTAATTTTATTCCAGTTTTGCTTTATAAGAACTAAAAAGATAGAGGAAAATAAAGTTTGGTGAAAGTTTGAAAATAGCAAGAAAGACGTTTAAACTGCTCTTTAAAATACATTCTGAGTCTTTAACTGGAGTTTTACTCAAGCGTGGTTGAGAAGCCTGAAGGTTTTTTTTGTTTGTTTGTTTTAACAGTTTATTTTCTGCCCTCAGTTATGTGATACTGCACAACCTGGACAGCAAGATAAACAAACGGTCTAGGAGTCCGAAAGGCTTTGGATTTTTTATTCATCACAGAAACTTGGCTACAAGAAGGTCAGTTGTCCCCGTTCTCTGAACTTCTACCTCAGAACTGTACTTTTATGAACTCTCCCCGATTGACTGGAAAAGGTGGAGGTCTGGCTACAAATTTTAAATCCAGTTTTCATTGTCAACAATCACACATAAAATCATTTCTCAGTTTTGAACTCCAAGCTTTTGAACTGAAATTAACTGAACCAATTCTGTGTGTGGTGATCTATCGTCCGCCAAAGTTCAACAAGGACTTTCTTCACGAATTCTCTGAACTTATGGCATGGATTGCCCTGGAGCATGATCATATTTTAATTATAGGTGATTTTAATACACACATATGCTGTCCAGATAAACCTCTAGTGAAGGGCTTTTTGGACTTGATTGACTCATTTGATTTTACACAATCTGTGGTTGGACCAACACATTCAAAGGGCCATACTCTGGATTTGGTGTTATCACACGGGCTTTGTTTGGATATCATTGAAATCTTTCAGACTTGTATTTCAGATCATTTCCCTGTTTTATTCTCTATTAAGATTTCACCTTCTGTGGTTACAAGCAATGCTAAACCTTTACTTTGTCGTACCATTAACTCTGATACAGCTCTTCAACTGAATGTAATCTTAGCTCCTACTACATTCTCTACTGATAACCTTGATATTGAAGCTCTTATTACAAATTTTAACAACGTATGTTCTAATGCTCTAAATACTGTAGCTCCTTTGAAAACTATATCAACTAGAAGAAAGAAAGTTTTAGAGCCGTGGCTTAATGAAACCACTCGTGCGCTCAGACGAGAATGTAGGCGCGCTGAGAGGAGGTGGAAAAAAGGTAAACTGCAGGTTTCTTTTGGAATTTTGAAAGACAGTTTATTTAATTATCAGAATGCTGTCAAATTAGCAAAATCGAAATACTTTATTAATTTTAGGCCACAAGTCCTTTTTAATGTCCTGGATAGGATTGTCAATCCCTCGATTATATCTAGCCCTTTAGGCTCTGTTGAACGTTGTGAGGCTTTTTCTAAGTTTTTTATAGAAAAGATTGGAGCTCTTAGAGGCTCAAATAAGCTGGTAGATTTAGATTCCCATGGAATGCCACAATGCGAAGCTATTCTGGAGCATTTTCAGCCAGTTTCTATAGATGAACTGACTTTGGTTATTAAGCATCTGCGGCCTTCAAATTATCCATTGGACTGTCTTCCTACTCGACTGATAAAAGACATTTTCTGATTTTTGGCAGCTATATTCTTAAGGTGATAAATACCTCATTGCAGTCAGGTTGTGTCCCCTCTACTCGTAAACATGCTGTGGTCAAACCCCTTCTTAAAAAATCCAGTCTAGACTCCAGTGACCTAGCAAATTTCAGGCCCATTTCTAAATTGCCTTTTTTATCTAAAATTCTTGAAAAAGTAGTTTTTATCCAGCTTGAAATGTTTTTAAAAGAGAATGATATAACTGAGAAGTTTCAGTCTGGGTTTAAAGTTGCTCATAGCACTGAATCTGCATTGCGCCAAGTGTATAATGATCTCCTCTTAACAGTTGATTCAGGCAACGTTGCAGTTTTATTACTTCTAGATTTGAGCTCTGCATTTGACACTGTAGATCATCAGAATCTCTTACATAGATTAAAACACTGTGTTGGCCTGAGGGGCTCAGTATTCGAATGGTTTAAATCTTACTTAGAAAACTGAACCTTCTCTGTTCATCTTGACCAATCCTGTTCTGGGGCCAGACCTTTAAAGTATGGTGTTCCCCAAGGGTCAATTTTAGGGCCCATTTTGTTTATCTTGTATTTACTGCCTCTTGGTAAGATTTTCCAAAAATTTTATATTTCCTTTCATTGCTTTGCAGATGACATCCAGATTTATTTGCCCCTTAAAATTCAAAATGGTACAAATGATTCTCTTCAGCTGTTGCTAAACTGTTTAGCTGAAGTTAAATTCTGGATGGAAAAAAACTTTCTTCACCTCAATGAGAGCAAAACTCAAGTTCTGTTATTTGGTCAAAAACTTCAGACTACAAACCCAGATCAGATTCTTGGTTCTTTGGCTCGATCTTATCAGACCTCTGCTAGGAATCTTGGTTTCACTTTTGACAGCTTTTTAAAGTTAGACAAACAAGTTAGTTCTGTCGTTAAACCGAGTTTTTACCACCTTCGGCTTTTAGCAAAAGTTAAATCTTACTTCTCTTTTAAGGACTTTGAAGAACTTATCCATGCCTTCATAACAACTCGTCTGGATTACTGCAACTCTTTATATAGAGGGATGGATAAATCACAGATTCAGCGACTTCAACAGATCCAGAACGCAGCAGCACGGCTTCTCACAGGAACCAGGAAGCATGACCATATAACACCAACTCTGGCATCTTTACACTGGCTGCCTGTTTTTTATCGAATAGATTTTAAGATTCTTTTGTTAACTTAGAAAGTTTTAAATGGGTTAGCCCCCCCTTATCTTCAGGACCTTTTAAATTTCCGGTCTGTGTCCAGAACTTTAAGATCTAATAATCAGTTATTACTGACAGTTCCTCGGACTCGACTTAAGAGGAAAGGAGATCGAGCTTTTTCTGTTACTGCTCCTGTTTTATGGAATAACTTACCTTTCCAGATTAGATCTGCCCACAGCCTGGATCATTTTAAATCGCTTCTTAAAACTCATTTTTACTCTTTGGCATTTAATTGATGTATTGATTTGTGCTCTATTTTGTTATTTGTGTTGTCGTTCTTGTACAGCACTTTGGTGCAGTTTTATACCTGTTTTAAAGTGCTGTATAAATAAATTTGACACTGACATTTTAAACTGTTTATTTGAACCATATTTTTGTGGAACTGATAATATATTTAAAATCTGTTTTGTTCTAATTCTTTAAAATATTACATTCACATTTATTCAGAGTTAACAGATATTGTATGTAAAGTTAGAGTTTAGCTACTCAAACCACTAGCTAGCGAGCTATAAGATACATAACACGTTTAATCTTCAGCAGACTTTCTAAAAACAAACACATATGAACTTTGGTTTATATTTTTATATGAACTCAAAGTTAGTTCCAAGACAACTTACAAGGTCGTACATTGTCCATCACATGTGCATATGTTCCATTTATATTTGCTTCTAGAAATAGAAATAGAAATCTGTAAGTGAACAATTAAGTATGACAGAATATGACATTGGAAGAAAAGCCAAAATAGCCTCACTGTGGTGTTCCATCGCCTCCCTGACCTCACAGCTGCCCGTTCCGCTGCCTGCCTGCTGAGGACCAGTTTGTAGCTGGTTCCCATGCACCTGCTGATCAGGCTAATCAGCCTTTTTCTTGTGAAAAAGTTCATTTATAACCAAACTTTTTTCCCTGCTGCAGCTGCTTCTCACAAAAATAATTTGTATAAGTTATAAAAAAAATATCCACAATTTACTCCACAATTTCCAATCATGACAGCAGCAGTTTCAGACTGATTTATTTAATGGTGATTGTAATTTTATTCACACAGACACAGTCATTTTATTTCATGAGATCTCCAAAAGAACAGGACAGTGAATAATGAATGAGATGCAGAACGAGCTTCCCCTCTTTCTTAGCCGGTGCTTCTACCCAGAACACATGGGGATAGACTCAACCAGCCAATCAGGAACAAATTATGGTGTAACTATGGCAATTGGAGATGCAAGTTATCGATCAATGAGTTAATCCAAAGATGATTGATCTCATAGACAAGCAAACAATTAACTGATAATTTGCTAATTTCTTAAAAACACAATTTTTAAGGGTATACAGGGCTACATTTTTGATCAAATATTGAATTTTTTAAAAAGAGTTGTGAAGTGCAATCAATTTCCTGAGTGTTTATATATCAAATCAGAACCGTGTAAAGTGGATTTTCCATCCCACACCAGAATCTGTTTAGACTGCTTCTCTTTCCCATTCTGTCATGGCTCTGCCTTCTTTATTTCTGTATCAACTGGCTCAGCTAAATGGATGACCAGCTTAGTTTGATATAGTTGCTCTTACGGCCTAACTAAGGGTTTATTTCGGCTAAATCAAAGGACGTAACAAGCCTGGCTATAGTTGGCCAGCAGAGTGAAGAGTTTTTGTAGATGAGTTTTTGCACTTATCTATGAAGATAAGTGCATTGCTACACAGTTTTTTGGGTCTTGTGAAGCAGAAATGTGATCACTTTGGTCTTATTAGGGTAAGTGTGTGTGTTTTTAAATGCATCTCACATTTTATATGAACTTCTGAGTGCTAACTGAGGCAGGACGGATAATGTGGAGAGCACATACTTTAGTTTTGAGGAAGTGGAGGAAATTTGAGTTTAGAAAAAACAAACAAACATGCTGAGAGGGAATCTGCATGATGAACACGGAATTAAAAATGATGGCTCTCCAAATTCCTAATTTGCACCCGCTGACATAATTTGTACCTACCGTCTTTATATGATGTCTTTTTAATGTTTGTATGAAACGGGTGATGCTGAACACCTCCTGTTGACTCCATTGTACCAATTCTGCATACCTTAACAAAAGAAGCCCCCTTTCTCCAATTAAAAGCCCATTAGCCTAATCACCTTGTAAAGAGAAAACCCCCGACTCATTCATTATTGCTCACTTTGTACATTTTATCTGTTCCTTTCACTAGAGAAACGGCTGCACTTCACTCTGAGGGCCCCGTAAGTCATTAGCACTCTGGCATTAATGGAGCTGAAAATGTGTTGACGAATCAAATCATGCATGTGGATAAAAAAAAAAAAACCATAAGTATGAAAATACCCCTACTTGCTTAAAGGTAGAGGGAGTTCAAGGAAACTATGTCAATTTTAACTAATAAACTCAACAAATATGAGTGGGAGAGATGTGTTAGTATCTCTTTTTATTGGTATCTTCTACTTCTTTGGGTCTGCATGAGTGAAAAAGTAGTTATCAGTACTTTGAATGGTAACTTGTAGAGAATTTCTATAACTTACAACAAAATCTAACTGTTCTTTGCCCTTGTAGATGTCAGAGAAGACTACTGGTAAAGGCAGTTCAATCTACCCAGTCACGTTTTATTCACTGGACTTGTAACACACACTCTTACGTTGGATTATGTGTAGAATATAGAAAGTTACTTTAAATCAATGTCAAAGCATGTACAAAATATTTGCTTGGCAGGTATAAATTGATATTCCGTTCACACAAAACATTCCATGGTGAACAGCAGCATGTTGTACCTGGAAATATTGGATGAAAAACAAATAAAACTACAAATGAGGAAGTAAGGAAGTAACCAGCTGACCCTCACATCCCATCAGACAGTCATCCACTAAATCTAATTTTGGTAGTTAGACTGTGTCATCCATCAACTCTACCAGGAGAGTTCACATGAGGTTCAACCCCAGTTGATCACTGCTTCATATAACTTTTACCCTCTTACACAAATATATATATATATATATATATATATATATATATATATATATATATATATATATATATATATATATATATATATATATATATATAATACAATTATATAAATAATACAATTCCCTTCTCACCCTCCGTGTGAGTTTGAGGGTCCTCCAGTATCTTGGCTGTGCCTAGAAATGCACATCTCTGGACTGAGATGTCTGATGTTGTTCCTGAGATCTGTTTTAGCCACTCCTCCAGTTTGGGGGTGACTGCCCAGAGGGCCCCGATGACCACAGTGCCTGTGGTCATCGGTCTTCGCCTGTGGTCACTGTGGTCTTCGCCTTCCAGGCCTTTTCCAGTTCCTCTCTGAGGCCCTGGTATTTCTCCAGTTTCTCGTGCTTCTTTTTCTTGATGTTATAATCACTTGGTATTGCTACATCCACCACAACGGCTTTCCTCTGTTGTTTATCCACCACCACAATGTCCGGTTGGTTTGCCATTACCATATTTATATGTGTGTGTGTGTGTGTGTGTGTGTGGGGGTGTGCAGGGGTGTGTGTGCGTGTGTGTGCGTGTGTGTGTGTGTGTGTGTGTGTGTGTGTGTGTGTTAAGTATTTTTGTTTTACTTGGAGGTTCTACTTTACCTTAGATGAATTATGAAGGCAAGTCTTGAGTTTTAGTGTTACCTCTGTTTAATCTGCAATCTGTTTGCTAATTAGCAGGTACAATTTTAGCTAGGAAAGCATTCTGTCACTTAATTGTTCTAAGTGAAATAGAGTTGTTAAAGAATAAATAATTGGATGTAATTTTATATCTTTATTTAATTGACCCTAC
The DNA here is from genome assembly GCF_904066995.2 of Poecilia reticulata. NCBI lineage: Eukaryota > Metazoa > Chordata > Actinopteri > Cyprinodontiformes > Poeciliidae > Poecilia > Poecilia reticulata. The sequence continues at coordinate 4,630,770 of NC_088839.1, forward strand.
TTTCATTTAATGATTAAATGTTACTGCAAAGAGGTTCTAGAAGTTGTGCATTCATCTGTTTTCTATACCTGCTTATCTGTACAGGGTCGTGGGTAGGTTGTGTTAAACTTTAAAAATCTTTATGCGTTCTTTCTGATTCCTCCCTGAACCTTTATTTACTTACCTTCAAATGACGTCAAACGAGATAAAAGTGGTGCCTTCGCACCATAGTTATTTCCTGCCCAAAATAGATACATCACAGATACAAAGCATATAATCTATGTAATGACTGGTGGTTGTTCTAAGTAGATACTCTATTGATACACTTTATTAGTTGTGTTTCCATTTATAATGTAATTGTTCATTTATGAATTATGAATATAAAAAAAAACACAGCAAGTTTGAAAAAAACTAAACTTTTTTGATCAAACGTTCTTGCACTAGGATCAGGTGGTTTTATGAAGCATGTCTTTTGAACAACTGCAAAGGAAAGACATTTTTTTGCATCGAACGAGTCACATGACTAACAACTGGATGTAACTACTGGTGGAAAAGATGATGACGACAGGAAGTGGAGGATGATGACAGGGCCTGTTTTTTAATAACTTATCATGTGAACAAACTTATTCACATGTTTGCATTTCTTATTTAATGAAAACAGCAATTGCAAAATTCTGTTTTTTCTACGGAATATTAAAGTTCTGCGCTGAAAACGCAGCTGCTGTCAATAGACATTGTCTGGACGCTGTTCTGAACTGAATGAAGAGTAGAACCATGCTCTCTGTGCGCCTGCTGGTGTTTGGCATCAGGCTGGGATTTGAACCCAACACTTTTGTTTCTTAAAGACAAAATGTTTGTTGTGTCCAAATGAGATTGTTTTGGTGGAAATGGTCAACATTTAAAGTTTCAATGGGTTCTCCAAAATCCCCCAAAACTCTCCTGGCTTACTGGTATTCACACTAGACAAAATATATGTTGCAATATGTCATACTTTTTCTGTTTGTAAAATTAAGATAGGAAAAAAAAACAGGGGTTCAGAATATTTCTTCAGGACATTTGATATATGCAGGGTTTGGGGACTGAAGCACAGATGTTTCAAGTGGAAAACAACAAGCTGCTCCCCACTCACCTGTCAACAGGCAGGAAATAAAAGTGGATTTTACTGGGAGCCTGTAGACAAAAACAAGAAGACTGGCAGTCCAATGAAGTGGAAATAGATAAACAGAAGAAAATCCTCAAAGGCACACACACACAGACACACACACACACACAATAGATAAACTGGCTATGAAGACTGATAAGGTAAACAGGGAGAGACAACAGAAGAAGTGATAGGATGGTAGAATGGTTGGATGGTTGGATGGTTGGGGAGGGGGAGGGGGGCAACGTGTACACAGCTGATAATGAGACACAGGTGAGAGCAATCAAGGCAATCCCAGGAGGTGGAGGCGGATCAGGACGTTTCACTGAGAAGAGATGATATACTGTCCAAATAAAACAGATGCAAAACATTAACAGGAGTAGCTAAGAATGAGAAGCACAGTGAAAATATAACGGGGAGACTGAAGCATTGTCAAAAAAATCTTAAGACTGGAAGAGATTAAGAAGGAACACACATTTCAAGAGATTCAGTTCTGTTAGATTATAGTCAGAAAACAGGATTTCTTTAAAACAGAACCTCCTGATCGCAAAGGCTAAACGTCCTCACAGAATCCAACACATCACCTCTGTGGCCATTCCGATGTCTTAAGCCTCTAAGAGGGATTTTATATTTCTTATAAAGGTCTTTAGGATCCTCTACAGGTTTGGTTCCCAAAGTAAAGAAAACCAAAACTCCAGTAAGTACCAACGGATGCCCTGATGAGGACTTTACTGGTTGTGGCTTCAACCAAAACCTTGTAAAGGTCTTTTTACCAAATGTGTTATTTACCTTTAAAACTTTACAACGTCTGACCTTGAGTGTGCAGTCAAGAGAGGGGGATTTGGAGAAAATTTTGAAAAAAAGACATAACATGACCCAAAGACAGACCAAAATCATGATTACGTTTTTCCACCACAAATGATTGATTTATTTCTCTGCTGTCACATGAAAGTATTTAAAGATGTTCTTACTTTCATAGCAGCTTGTTATTCAGACTTCCTCATTACTTATTGTTCCGTTCTGTGAACTACTTTTAAAACTTTTAAGCCCTGTACGGGATCTGATTTCTACTTTCCCCGCTGTGGTTTTGATGCTCTAAGTCAACATATAAGCGTCCAACAAGATAACCACGTCACCACACGTTCTGTATCTGCTGAAGCAGATTTTTTTCTTGTTTATCCCTGCGATGGAAACATAACGTTGTACGGTAATCAGAAGTGCGTTGGAAGCATAATCTGTCTGCGGCGTTAAACCTCGGCTGTCGTCGGTGACACGCGCTGATCAGACTGAAAAGTGTCTGGGTCGCTGTCAAGCAGATGTCTGTGGATAACGTTCATCCCTGAGCTAAAATGTCAGAAACCAGGATCTCTTTCTACTTCTTTAAACTAACACAGTTGATGCGAAGCTCCAGTGGCTTCACCTCAAAACTCCGACTGCTTCTCTTCTGTCACACACATCCCTTGTCTCTTCCAACTGATGAAAACTTTCAGAAGTCGCTGCAGACACTTAAACCTCTGCTGCACTCTGTCAGATTTCAAATGTTGAAACAAGAGACAGAGGTAGGGGTGATAACGCCACAACTTTAACAACTTTTGAAAGAAAAGCAGACACAGGCCTGTGTAAGCACGTTAAACAGTAAGGAATCAGTTGTGTGATATTTTGGTGCAGTATGTATTTATGGGTTTTGATAATTACAGCTGATGGGGTGAAAATAGATGTCACTGCTTGGTATGTGTCTGATTTTTAGATACATAGCTGTGATAACCCTAGCAACAATTATAAACATTAGTTCAAGTAATTCTAATTCTCTGTGGCGTAGCATTAAACTAATGCTAAACAGCTAAATAAATAGCTAACTTAAACCATGTTGTTACCTATCAGGTGTCTGTTCCATTAACCATAAAATTGCTCAAATTGAAATGACAAAAATAAATTGGCTTCATGGAAACAGCCAACTTTAACAAATGTAAAAAAATCTAAATAAATAAATAAAACGTGTCAGTAGGACGATGAATTGTTTTTATTTACTGACAATGTTCAGCTGGCTCCATCAGAGCTCTCACAACATCATATGTTCAGAAAAGTTGTCATTTCACATGTTTAATTCATAACTTTTCTGTAAAATTGGCAACTGCATTTTTCCCAAAACGCCACGTACAGCGTCACTCCTAAGTAGGCGGGGCTTGTCGCACCAACGCCTGATTGGCTGATCTTATTGGCTGATAGATGATGAATGGCAGACGTATAAATTCCATAACTGTTTAAAACTGTTGCTGCCATTATTCTTATGACTTATTGTGTGAATAAGCTTATTCTGATGTGATTTTAATTTAATTTCTTATTTAATGCAAACACCACAGTGAGTTGTTGTTTTTTTCCCCCAACACCAGCAGAATATAGACAAACATTTGTTCACATTTGTAACGGAGACGCAGCCACAGACTACCTTCCTGCTCAGAGTCTTCATCAGGAACGGGTCGGGAATCGTCTCTTGAATTACAGTAATCAGTAAACTTGGGCTTGTGCCAGTAAGACTCTTCTAATTTAGACAGTGTGGCGTGTAAGTGACTAAGTATGAAGCAGCTAAATGTGTGATCAGATGTGGCGGTTTTTAATTAGGACTGCGCGGCTCCGTCACAAAGCGCCTGAGAGAGCGCATAAAGGCCGTGTTGTTGTTGTTGTTGTTTCTGGGCTCCCTGTGGTTGCAGCTCAGTCTAATGGCTCATCATAAAGGAAAGGCTGATTTTATTGCTGTCATTTAGCTACATTAGATTTCTATTCAAGCTCCCGACTTTCTCACTGCATTGCAGCAGCAGTCGCAGCGCGTCAGACCAGACGGCATCATGAATTCATTTAGGTCTTCCTTCTGCTCCGCTCCGCACATCCATCAAACTAGTGTCAAACTCATTTAGTCAATTAATAACCCCTGTGTTAAAGTGTGTGTGTGTGTGTGTGTGTGTGTGTGTGTGTGTGTGTGTGTGTGTGTGTGTGTGTGCGTGTGCGTGTGTGTGTGTAGATGTGAATGTAAGAAACTCCTTTTAGCTTATCGCGCTGATCAGAATTGCAGCTATAGAGTTTCTGTTTGCGTTTTTAACTTTCCTACTTTTCCTTCAAATGATGTGAAATTAAGGTTTGATTTACTTTATCTGATTAACTCATTAATGTTTCTCACTTCGGGTGACACTTCCTGTGAAAGATGTTTGGCGTTTAATCGAATTTCCGTAATTAAATCTATGACCCCGCTGATGTAATATCACACATTATTAGGAGTATAAGTGGCCTAATAAGTATGGGCAATTAATTTTATTTCTGGAAACCTAAAGCCTGTAGGACCGTACTTCACAGATGAAGGGTAAGAAGACTCAGGCATTTGAGACATTTGAGAGTTTTTCACTCAGCTTTCAAAAGTGACGTGGTTTTCCTCATAATTTCACATGAAGACGCTTAAAAGAACAGAACTTATTAAAGTTTGATAAAAAAAATAAATACTGCTAATTATATTTGCATATTTGGCAGGTTCAAATAAAATTATTTCTCCTTCCCTAGCTCCAAAGAAGGAAAAAGAAAGGTCTGTTTAGTCAAAGTCCGGTGTGTTGTGAGAGGTGCGAATGCCTAATCAAACCTGCAAACCTTGGTCTCTGTTCAGTTTAAGTGAACTCTGCTGCCAGCAGTTTGAATCCATATGGACCAGAGACCGCTCCCTAAAGCAGGAAGCAAACTACACTACAGTGCAGGGCATTCTGGGTAAATCCAACAAAAATGTTAGTCTAACGTCAGCAGGAGAAACGACTCGTAGTTTTTAACAAAGATAAAGATAAAATCCTGCAACTGCTAAAATCTGACGCCACTACATTTTTTTTACATTTTGTGAAAAAGAAAGTTGCGTTCAGTGTCTTCTTCACAGGTCTTCATGTTCTTTCCTTCAGTGTTTCTTGGTGCAGCGCCCCAAAAGGCGAGGAGTGGAACAGGTTGTTCAAAGGTTTTACAGTTTGACAGCAAGAGAATCGCACCAGATGAAAATGTGACAAATGCTGCAATTTTGGTCCTCAATTGAACCGAGTCTACCGGACCATCAGGTGAGAAAACACCCTAAGATGTAGTAAAACTATTCATTTTACTGTAACTCAACTTTTGCAGTTTCTGTTTTGAGAAATGTGAGTGAAAAAGAAGTTGCGCAAAGTAAACTGCGAAATATCACCAACTGTCTTACAGTAAGTTAATTATTGCTATAGAGCATAAAAGTGTTGACCAAAACATGCAGATAAAAGTTTGTTTTACAGTAGTGTTATGGGGAGAATAAAAAAAATTATAATTACAAATACATAATTGCAAAGTTGTATTATCAATGTCCATTTTTTCTTAATAGTGAATAGACATTGATAATACAATATTACATTTAGGAATCAGATTCCTAAACGTAATCTGATTTATTTCCACCAGCTGACCCAAAGCGCCCCGTTCAGCTCTACAGCTCTTCAGAATCATTGACTTCATCCATCCTTTCTGTCTGTGAGGCTTTCCACTGAAGGATGGCTGGAGTGTGAGTCTTCTCTCTGGATTGAAAATTAGCCATGTGTCTCATAAGTGGTCCCATGTTAACGTTTGAGCTGTAAATCCCAGCTCAGCTCTTGGTGGAGCCTCCGTCTCGCAGTCAATATGTGTGCTGCACATGTTCAGAGCAGCTTTTGTTATAAATCTCTGTTCTCCACACACACACAAATGTGTACGCGTTTGTGGGTGTGCGTGTGGGTGTGCGCGTGCATGCTCGCGTGTGTGCAGCAGGCCGAAGCTTTGTTGTCTGACAACACACAGACTCCAAACACTCCTGTCATGTCCTCCCAACCAGGACAGACTCCTGGGAGCATCCAGCTCCTTCTTCTCCTTCCTCTGCAGACTCGTTTTCTTTATTAGTTCTGCCATAAGAGCAATTAAAAGAATCTAAAAGACAAACGCCCAAGCGAGAAGCAGCAAAGCACAGCTTCTTCACTTTAGTGTCCAGAGACCAGATTTGCAGAAATAAAATAAATGTTAAGAGACATTCTGTGTTTTTTTTTTATGTTTTATTTCACCTCAACTATGAGGCAGTGAGTTACGTAAAATCAAACTGTATGAGGCAGCATCACTGCTGCCACCCTCAGTTACCCTTACACTGTAAAAAAACAAAAACAATCTGTACTTTACTTTAAAATGCTGGCAGAATTTTATCTGATCGTACAATAGAATTCTGGCAACCACTGAAATATGTCGTATAAATACACATTTTACCATATTTATTTATATAAATACAATTTCATAAAATGTATAAAAGATTTCTAATGAGATTACAAAAATTCTTTGTATACATGGACATTTTCATCCTTCATATTTATATGAATTAGAGACGTAAATTAGTTTGTTTTTGTTTTGTTTTTTTTACATAGTATGGTCAAAAAAATGTCACATTCAGAATTTAATGTCAGATTTTTTTGATAATGTCAATATTTAATTACAATTGAAGTCCAAGAAACAAACCTTGTAAGACTCAATAATAATAAACAAAAACTACGAAACAAATGTTTTAAGCCAATATTGATAATAAACCACCTCATCCTACCGCCAAAACTTTTTATTGAAAAACAAGTTTTTTTTCAAAATTGCTTTGTTTCCACTAAGCAAGTTATATGTTCTATAGAAACGCAGCTACTAATTATAAAAATCTGTACGAAGGGATGGAGGTTTAAAAGTCAGGGGTATGTTGTTGTTTTTTTTGGTTTTTTTTCCCCAATCTGTCAGAACGTCAATATTGTCGGTGTGGTATAACACACACGATGACCATATAACACCCTCTGACCGGCCCCCGCTGAACTCAGCTTTTATTATTTTAACTCTTGAAGTCACCCGGATCTGTTTAGTCGCCTCTGTCTTCAAGCCTGAGACTCTAACTCTGTTGCTCATAGACTCCAGCCGCCATGTTGGAGAAATGGAGCCATCAGGATGCGATGGCGGCTGAGATGAGTTGAAGGTGAAGTATGGGGGACGTATTATTGACTTAATGGAATGTGAGCGGAAAATGCAGACGGACAAGCCTGTCCTTGTAATGTAAAAAAAAAATAACAAAATTGGGTTATCAGTGAACCTGGCAGGAAGGCTGGTGTCTCCTGCCCTGTGTCTGCTGCGGCGCACATTCGTTGTGGATCTCTTCCTCTCTAATCCACCCTGACCCCCAAGCCCACTTTCACAGGTCAGCTGCCATTTTAGATGGATGGAGTCATCAGCAGCTTCGACCTTTTAGTGGAAATTACAGAGTCCTCGCTGGCTGGTTGACTGCGGCGTTACAGTGTGTGGATGCAAAGCGGTCTAACCAATCTCACCTTTCTCTTGCTTTTTACTGTAGGTCTCATTCGCGAAAGTTTAACCACATACAAATTTCTTTGTTTGGCATCTTCTTTATTTACTTTATTTATCAGTAGCACTTTATTTTAAGGGTCATGCATAAGACTGACATGACACTGTCATAAACATGATATGTTTCATGGAAATATCCAATATAAGACTAATTATTTACTAAATGACACTTCCTGACAACAGTTGTAAACATTTACGAAGACTCCTTCATGTAAGTAAATGTTACTGTAACAGGTTTTACTACCTTTATCCTTTTTTAATGCTTCTTGGTTTAATTTTTTACACACCCTCCATTATTGGAGGGCGTGGATCCTAACCCTAACCCATTGATTTCCATCGGGTCTTTCTGAGAGATTCCAGCAGCTAACCGTTAGCGTCTCTTTGAAACATATAAAAAACTAAAAAAACTACAAAAACTAATAAAAACTAAACTGAAAACAATCAATATCACACTAATAATAACTAATAAACACATATTAAAATAAAACTTTCTCCTACTTGTCATAGTGTTGACAATTGTTTGCACTTCATCTCTTTTTCTTTTATATATCGTGTAGATTAAAGATTTGGTGCATCATGTCGACAGCATGACAGCAAAACCAAATGGTAGTCATCATGAGCGAGAAGCTCTTTGCCCTCTAGCAGGAAGTTGGGTGAGATCTCGCATGCATGCCGTCACTTTGCACAGTGTCTAATGTCAAACTTTGTGCAAAAGTAAACCTTCTTGGCGACCTTCTTGAAAAATGGGTTAGAGTGGCTTTTTTTAGACCCTGGCAACATCTGCGCCAAGTTCTCATATTGGCCTGTGAAAGATTTTCCTGAAATATTCAGTTACTTCAGATCAAGTTGAAGCGGATCTGCAGCCGTCTCCAAGCTTTATATACGTCTCTGTTGCATTTTGTTTCCTCCACCATAACCGATTCCCTTTGTCACCCTGTCTCCCTCCGTCACCGCTCTTCCATTTAGCAAAGGCCAGCAGCCGACCGCCAATACCAAGGGAGTTAAAAAGCGGGCCGCCTCGACAGGAGACGTGACAGCCAATTGGGAGTATTGGACAACCCTCTGAGGCGTACGCCACTCAAATAAAACCAGAGGGAGAGTTGCACGAAGAACGTGGGGGACGGGGAGTTTATGATGCATTAAAATGAATCAGAAGCCGTATCCGTTTATTCCCTGGAGGCAACCACATTGCCTGTTTACTTCACTCCTGTCAACCTCCACCTCACACAACCACTTGGTGAGTCTGCCTGCTTCTCCCTCTGCTGCCTGCATTTTGAGAGCGAGTAGAAGAACGCAGAACAAAAGCTAAGCGCACATCCACACGGGATGGCAAACATAAAAAGCAACACAAAGGAAACACAATGAAGCTGATTGGAGTGAAGCTCCCAACGCGAAGCTGTTTGAGCTTCGCAATGCGATACGAGCTGCGTGGTAAAGATCGTCATCATCGGCGACGGCTTAATGTCGGCCGAGTTTGAACTTCTGTTTAATTAAGTTTCGTATTAAAACACGGATGTACTTTAAAAATGGCTCTAATGTTTGTTTGGGACTTTGTCAAAGAAATGAAATAAATGAATGCATGTCACTGAGAGTTTTCTCCTTTTAAGTTTTCCTAACAGTATCCAGACTCCAGGAGGCCTGACAGCCTCAAAAAACACAAAAATAAAATGTCACAAGGTTGGTGGAAACGTAAGAGCAGATTGATTTCTGTAATGCCAGTGTTTTTTTTTTTTCCCCACTTGATTATTGAGGTTATTTTTGCCATTAAAAAATAGCACAACATTCCCTATAGAAAGTCACGCAGTTTCTGTAATACAGGTTGCTTCAACATCTCATAATCATGACTTTGAAAGTTGAAGTTATGACTTTGTATCTCAAAATGATGACTAAGTCATCATGAGATGATAAAATTTTCACCATTTAAGACATGTAATTACAACTTTACGACTCATATTCACGACTTTAAAATCAGTAATTATAATTTCCTGTTAGGCTTTTTTGTGTTCTCTCCAGGCAGAAACATAAAACTGGGTGTGACTCTGGTTGACAAAAGTGGAATCATTCCGCTGTGAAAATGTAGGAGAAATCTTATTTCAAAATATATAAATAAAAAAATCTGAGCGTTGTAACTTTTAGGTTCTTTCTGATTTCTTCTTTTTGCTGTCCTGTCCATTCCTGTCCTGTCCTGTCCTGTCCTGTCCGTCTGTTTTTTTTATTTATTTTTTTTTTTTTTACCTGGCCATTTTTAAATCCAAAATGTTTTTGACTCCACCCTCAAGCTTTACAGGCTTCTATAAGTTATAGAATATTTTTGACACTTTATTGCAAAACATTTTCACTGATGCTCCTATTGTTTTGTTTTGTCATGTGAGAGATGTCAGTTTTAAAGCAATATAATAAAGTATTCACAGCGCGTCACCTTTTCCACATTTTATGTTACAGCCTTATTCTAAATTGTATTAAATGACTTTTTCCTCAAAATTCTACATGCAAATACTCCAATTATGACAATGTGGAAAATATCACAGAAAAGCCAATATCTTTAATTTCTTCTGTGACTGCATGCTGATAATTAAACATCAACGGATTGTGACTTCAGACACCTTCAAGCGTTTTCCATTTCCCATTATACAGGATTTCTCCAGTCCATCTCTACTGGTTTGTAAACCTTTTCTCCTGATTGTCTTCTAGTAATGGTTTCAGTGGTTGGTCTGTTGGGGAAATAGTCTTCATCCTTCAGTTTGGAGTAAGGATGGTTGAATCACTGATACTTTCAGTCAGACCAGGGTTTTCATCCTACTTGTAGTTCAGCAGTGTGCTTTTATTAGTCTGTGGTGTAAATTAATGCTTGTCTAATGCTAAGGTGGTTCTAAAGCCCTGAAGTATCATATTGTTATGTTTTTAACTATTTTAAAGAGTCTTTGTTTCCTAACCCTGATAAAACATTTCTTTAGGTCATTTTATACATTTATAAAGTACTCTAAAAGGTACATTTGAACCTTTTGTAAGAATACTTTTATCCACCTCCTTTTTTTATTATCTTTAGAATACAAAAGAAGTTCTTGCACATTGATCTTACAAAATTCATAGTGTCATCGCAGAATATGCCGGAAAGGCAAGATGCAACCAAACCCTTTGAGCAAACTGTTGTTCCCCTCCTCGCCTGTAGGGGCACTGCAGCAAGAACCACCAAAGGAAACAGAACAAAAATCTCTCTGAAAAAGACACTCAGCGCAACTTCCTTCCTAATGAAAAGTAAACAAAAATGTCAGATTTTAGTGGTTTTCTTTTGTCTTTGGTAAAAAAAAAAAAAAAATCATGAGCTATTTTTGCTGCTAGCGTTAGACTTGTGTGTTTGTTTTGGTTGTATTTACCCAGAATGCCCTGTGCTGTAGTCCACTTCCTCCTTTTGGTCTACTCTGACTGCAACAGAGTTCACTATAACCGAACCCAGACCGAGGTTTGTAGGCGGACCAGAGTTTGTCTTTTTGGTCTGGATCAGAATGTGATTGCACATTCACACCGCCACAAACAAACCGGTCTTTTTAGAAAAACAAACCAGAGTTTGATTAAAGCGGACTAAGCAGGGTTGGTGTGAATCCATTTGGTCTGTTTTGGAAGATAATGACATAGTTTCCTATAGACTAGCTCCTCTTCAACAGTCATCAGATGACATCAGAGGCGACCTCACATTATGACAAGTGTTGGTTACCAGACACAAAATGCATATCATTGATGCTTGGGCAGCATCACCGTCACTTGAAGCTAAATATGAGTCACATGTTCTCATCCCACCCAACATAATGTTGACATCTCACAACCGTGCTTGGATACTTGTTGCACCTCCCCTCACGCTTCCCGGTGTATCTTAAAGCAAGGCGTGTTTCATACTTGTCCCTGCGACCATGACTCTGTGTGTGACTGCACGGCAGTGTGTGAGTGATGAATCAGCAGGAGCCACCTGTTCTTCTAGCGCCGCAGCGAATGAGCGGTCTGGCTGGAGCCTGATCCCGCCGAGCCGACACCTGCCAACCTGTCAGCCCGTCCCGTCCTGCAGCGGCCCATTGCCCAGAGACCACGCTGATGTCATGGGTGTGGTAGGTTGCGGTGAGGAGATGACGCTGAGACCCAGGTTATGATGAAAAAATGATGAATTTAATGATAATGATCCAACAACAAGGAACAGCACGAGGAAAACTGGCAGCACGGAGACTGATGACATCAACAGGGACCATAGACAAACTATTGACAAGGACCGACGAAGAACACAGACAACAGGGGAGACTAAATACACACGGGGCAATCACGGGAACGAGACACACCTGGGGGACAATCAACGGGGAAAGACGCAGAGACAGGACTAACAGGGAACAGGATCACACAGAAACTCGAAATAAACACATAGAAACACGGATCATGACAGTACCCCCTCCTCAAGGGGCGACTACCAGGCGCCCAACAAGAAAAGTCCAAAAAACAACCCAACAGGGTGGGCGGAGGGGCGACGGCAGGAGGGCCAGAGTCCAGAAAACAAAAACCAAATCCAAACACAAAACCCTTCCGGAGGCCGTCCACGGCGACGAAGGAGGCGAACCTCTCGCGGGAGGCGGAGCTTGAGCCGCGGTGGGCGGCGACGCAGGAGGCGGAGCTTGAGCCGCGGTGGGCGGCGACGCAGGAGGCGGAGCTTGAGCCGCGGCGGGCGGCGACGCAGGAGGCGGAGCTTGAGCCGCGGCGGGCGGCGACGCAGGAGGCGGAGCTTGAGCCGCGGCGGGCGGCGACGCAGGAGGCGGAGCTTGAGCCGCGGCGGGCGGCGACGCAGGAGGCGGAGCTTGAGCCGCGGCGGGCGGCGACGCAGGAGGCGGAGCTTGAGCCGCGGCGGGCGGCGACGCAGGAGGCGGAGCTTGAGCCGCGGCGGGCGGCGACGCAGGAGGCGGAGCTTGAGCCGCGGCGGGCGGCGACGCAGGAGGCGGAGCTTGGGCCGCGCCGGGCTGCGACGCAGGAGGCGGAGCTTGGGCCGCGGCGGGCTGGTCGGAGCGCCGGCTGCTGCAGGCGCCGGAGACTGGGGCTCGGGCGGAGCGGAGGCCGGGGGACCGGCAGGACGGCCGGCCGGAGTCTCGGGAGGAGCACCGGGGAGCTGCGCACCGGCAGCGGACTCGGGGAGCTCTGGAGCTGGGAGCTCGGGCGGAGCGGAGGCTGGGGACCGGCAGGACGGCCGGCCGGAGTCTCGGGAGGAGCACCGGGGAGCTGCTCACCGGCAGCGGACTCGGGGAGCTCTGGAGCTGGGAGCTCGGGCGGAGCAGAGGCCGGGGACCGGCAGGACGGCCGGGCGGAGTCTCGGGAGGAGCACCGGGGAGCTCGGGCGGAGCGCCGGCTGCTGCGGGAGCTGGGAGCTCGGGCGGAGCGGAGGCTGGGAGACCGGCAGGACGGCCGGCTGGGGACTCTGGAGGGACACTGGAGGACTCTGGAGGGACACTGGGAGACTCTGGAGGGACACTGGGGGACTCGGGGAGCTGCACGCCGGCAGCGGGCGCAGGAAGCTCGGGGAGCTGCACGCCGGCAGCGGGCGCAGGAAGCTCGGGGAGCTGCACGCCGGCAGCGGGCGCAGGAAGCTCGGGGAGCTGCACGCCGGCAGCGGGCGCAGGAAGCTCGGGGAGCTGCACGCCGGCAGCGGGCGCAGGAAGCTCGGGGAGCCGGGCTGTGGCGGCCGGAGACGGGCAGGCTGCGGTAATAGGTGGAGCTAGCGCAGCCAGCACAGCCTTTACCGTCTTCAGCTCCAATTCTACCTCCTGGTAAAATTCCACCAAGCCCAACCGAGGAAGGAGCTGGATCCACCTGTCCAGCTGGATCGCCATACGTGTGGCGGCGTTGAGGCGGCTGAACGGTGAATATGGTTTAGTTAATTCCTCGTCGTATCTCCTGATCTCCCTCAACAGGGAACGACAGTCTGCTGGGTCCATGATGTGATGGTAGCGTTCCTCACCGTTAGTGGTCGGGTCCTTCTGTCATGGGGTGTGGTAGGTTGCGGTGAGGAGATGACGCTGAGACCCAGGTTATGATGAAAAATGATGAATTTAATGATAATAATCCAACAACAAGGAACAGCACGAGGAAAACTGGCAGCACGGAGACAGATGACATCAACAGGGACCATAGACAAACTATTGACAAGGACCCGACGAAGAACACAGACAACAGGGGAGACTAAATACACACGGGGCAATCACGGGAACGAGACACACCTGGGAGACAATCAACGGGGAAAGACGCAGAGACAGGACTAATAGGGAACAGGATCACACAGAAACTCGAAAATAAACACATAGAAACACGGATCATGACAGCTGACAGCTCCGCTAGCTTTAGCTGGGACGCAAACCAAACAGGCTGTCACACACCACAAAATATTTTAACTTCCTGTTAATATCTTGCCGAAGGGTGAAACACACAAATATGGAAAATATATTTTGTATGTTAGAACAGGAAGAAAGAAAGGTGTGTCATGTTTCAGGTTTCCCATCCACTCAGCTCACAGATACCAGCCAGAACTTTATGTAGGACATAAGCTCTTTAAATGGAGTTTGTCATAAGAGATTATATCACAGTTCTTCTGGATTTCTTCATTTTTATTTTTTTCTGTTGCAGTTCATCCTTCTGTGTTTCCCTGTATTCCGGACAACTACAGAAAAATTTATAAAAAGTGTTAGTCCAGATCAGTGGTTCTCAATCATTTTAACATTCTGAATGCATTGAGGATCTGGTTACATTGTTTTTCTGTACAAACCAGAATTCTGTCACAAAGGTGAACAAAAAACACCTCATCCCACCACCAACACTTATTATAGAACATACTTTTTTTTTTTTATTTACCATGTTTCCATTCCATGTTTTTTGTTAAGGTCTAAAAGAAAACATGTTACTGAGTGAGAAGCAGTAGGAGGATGAAAGTTTATTATATTTTTAACAATGGTCAGCTGTCTCGTCCAGAGCTCTCACAGCATCACAGTTCACAAAAAGTTGTGTTATGCCATCATGTTGAATCTATGGCTCTTATAAATTAGAAACTACAGTTTCCCCAAAAATGACGCATATACAGCCGTTCCCAAGAAGGCAGGGCGTGTTGCACCAACGCCTGAATGAGACCCCAACGTCTCCTCTGATTGGCTGATAGATGATGAGCGCTAGCGCCATGGTTGAAATATGACTGTATCTCATCTAACTGTTTACATCCGTTGCCATCATGTTTTAGAATCACATTAAGAATCACATTAACATGTGATTCAAATTTTATTCCTTATTTACTAGAAAAACCACAATTGTGAAAATGTTGACATAAGCAGAATCAGATTTGAAATGTAAACACAGCTACTGGTTAGTATTGAAAATGTTATTTCAGTAGCACAATATGGCTGCCAGACAAACATCTCAGTAAAAGTTACTTTCTTTCCCTAATTATGGTCATTTCTGTTGCTTTGTATCTCTTGATACCACAACCCACATTTTACTGTAAAATATCTCGGTGTAGATTTTCGTTTTAGTGTTTTAATGAATGAAATGGAGAGGAATACTTTGTGTTTGACTTGTATTTTTAATTGTAGTTAGCAGCCAAGCAATTAGAAATCCCACTGGTTCCCCTATTTCAAGCTACAACACTTAATGTTAATATTACACAATTTACTAACATTCTACTTAAAGATATTTAAGCACTTTGTTGATTAAATGATCTGGATCTGGTGTTTTCTCATTTCAGCATATGAATGTTAATGTGATGCTTTCTTTGAGTCAGATTTAGGACCAAGTGATGTAGAAAACCTGCAGCATTGACTTGGTTTTTGCTGAGTTTCAGCAGAGCTTCATGGCCACGTTCTGAAAGGCTGCTGCAGGAGTGAAGGTGGAGCTGCCAGGTGATGTATGTTGACAGCAGCAGTGGTGATGCAGTAAATTACACTGTGAGTGGTGTGACAGCTGAAGTGTAGGTTGGGGAAAAAAACGTCTTGAGAGCTTTTATAGGCCGCGTCTCTGAGAAGGATATGTTGGTAGCGGTAAAGGTTTAGAGGTATGAGGGTGCTGTTGTTGATTTTTTATTTTTTTCCCCTTCACCTGATTTTACTTTTGCCAAAATGAAACTGGACAACAAATCTCAGACACCTCAGGGCTCGTCTGTCTGCCATGGCTTAAAAGTTTAACAGGAGAAGTGTGTGTGAGTGGGTTTGGCTCAAATGAATGTCACGACAGACTGAGTGATGTACCTCTCTGGTTGTCTCATGCATCATCCATGGACAGCAAGTTTTAACTGATTTACTACGTTTCTATGTCCAAAACCCACACCTGCTCAAAGATTAGCTGTCATGATCCCCAGCAACCCCGTTACGTCTCCAGGACAATGAAATATGGCATCACTGGAGTCTCACAGCCCAAACAAGAACGGCTACTGTTACTTTTTCCCCCCTAAAATCCAGCATTTATCTGTTTCGTTCCCACATAAAAATATGTTGTTTTTTATTCTGAGTTAGAATGTTGGTACCATTCTGAGTGATGTAAAACTTTTAAACGATTTTGATTTCATTTTAAGAGCTATGATATAAGAGAACATAATAACCTCAAATGTATTTTTCATTGCCTTCTTTCTATCAGTGAAACAAGGTTTTATATAAATTATTACAGAGTGAAGCATCTTAAATCTGCAGTTAGTGGGGTTAGAGTGTGGTTAGTGTATTGTGTATTGCTCGTTGTCACCGATCATGTTTGTGGTGTTCATCAGGGTGTCTGGTTTGGGAACCTCATCTTTAATGAGAGACGTCAGGATGAAATTCCTCCTGTTCAGTTTATTTACTCGATTTAACAAACAAATTACATAATCAACTTACAAACACATTTAGATCATAACTGCAGGATCATATTGAGTGAATCAGGTCTCTGAAGAAGATATTAAAAGCTTATAGAGGGATCCAGCAACATACAATTTAATATATGCTAATAATAAACCTTAGAGGGGCAGACGGACTGGCGTTTTGTCAGCAGTAATATGTGTGCTGCTTCAGTCTCTGTGGCAAAGAAAGAGCTGTACCAAAAAGCAAATGTATGATATAAACAATTTGTGAATTCCACCCAAAACTAATATCACTAGTTGTCAGCTGATTGTTATGCATTGACTGTGTGGAGCCATCTACTGGTATATTGATGTAACTGCATGTCAGGAGTCCTTTCCCCAGCAAAACACTGGTGGAGGCAGGAGCTTGTGAAGCTGCTCTACATTTTACATTTCTTAAAGTCATATTTTGCTAAACTATAAAATCTCTTATGGATATATAAGATCTGTTGGCATAATTTGTGAAAATTTCCTGTGCTTGTGCCGGACAAAAAAAAAAAAAAGACTACAAATCGAAGCTGCTCTAGTTAGCATTCATAGCTAACGGAGGCTAAACACTTGTCACTCATGATTGTGACTGTAGTTTTTGTTTTTCTGCCCTGAACAGACTGTTGCACACAGATGTCTCTCTCACACACACTGACTAAATAACTCTGTGCTTTGTTTAAACCAGATCGCTGAGGTAGTTTAACCCTGAAGATCAGTTCTGTGGCTTCCACCTGATGCCGATCGTGCTTGGCTTCACTGCTGTAGAAAGAAAAACTCTTGGATAACATGAAGGAAGGCAAAGATTAAGCTAAATCTGACTCTCAAAATTAGGCTAATTTTGTTTAGCCACAATTTGTTTCAG
The DNA here is from genome assembly GCF_904066995.2 of Poecilia reticulata. Lineage (NCBI taxonomy): Eukaryota > Metazoa > Chordata > Actinopteri > Cyprinodontiformes > Poeciliidae > Poecilia > Poecilia reticulata. Next base: position 4,647,990 of record NC_088839.1, read on the forward strand.
ATTCAAATATCAGATTTTTTCTACGTTGTCATTGTCTGTTTAAAAACAAAGATTGAGTTACAATAAGTTGGTGACCTTGAGGTGCAGTCGTGATGACCAGTCAGTGTCTGGTGCCGTGATGGTTGAGCCATATCTGATCGTAGCGTGTCACGACCTCGGCCTTCTCTCGGCTCCGCGGCCGGCTCAGCTGGACTCTGCCGACCGAGTGAGCAACATGATTGGTGTGAGGGCGCGGACCGTTCCAACCATCTCAGACTTGTTACCGTTCTGCAGGGGAGTCGAATAAAACGGCACAAAGCAAACCACTGGACTGACTCCAGGAAGATAAAGCCATTCTGCTCTGCTTATCAACCCAAAGTGGAAAAACTGACATTAATGTCAAAATCTGCATTTAGGAATTCAATTTCCTGGCTGTGGGTCTAATGTACCGGTTTATATTAACAGAATATCAAAGCTGGAATCATCCATTTCTCATCTCTGAGATCTTCATGATCAACCCAATGGTGTTATTTTCCCGTGGTCATTCTTTTCATAATTAATTGTAGACAGTCTTAAATCAAGCCTTCTCTATTTAAGAATTATTCCCTCGTAAGATTTGTAGTGTACAAGAAGTAAACATATCTACCTTGATTTCCATCCCCATTAAAGGAAGTTCTCCAAAATAAGCAAATCATTATCATCATTATAAAACTAAATCTAAGCAAGTACGACTTCAATTGAGATTTTATGGATTCTGAAACTATTTTGTTTATAATTATGTGAACTATTATAAGTGAAATTCTCTTACTACAATGGCAGATAATTTTGCTTAGAATAAAAAAAGAATTGCAGTATGTACTTACTGTAACAAGAGTTGAATTTGTAATGAACAGGGTGTGAAACGGGACTTTGTCTAGGCCAAAATTTTGCATTTTTAAAATTAATTTCCTTTACAGAAACATGCCAATTTTGGGGAAAAAAATAACTGTTTTCCGATAAAAAGCGATAAGCTTAGCTGTATCAAAATTATTTTATTTTCACAACTGCAGTGGAAACACTTTTTCTACATCACATGATCAACAACTGGATGTTGCCACTGGCAGAAACCACAAAGAAGACGACAACAGGAAGTAGTTCCAGGATAATGGTGCGGCATGATTTGTAATAATATCGTGTAAACAAACTTGTTCATGTGGGATTTTAATTGCCTTTCTCAAATCACCGTAATTGCAAAAAATGTTTTTTGACATCAGCAGAGTTTGACAAAGATTGAAAGTCATTCAGGTTATGGCTGCTAAAGGCAGCCTGTAGAAGTACTCTACTTAAGTAGAGTACTTCTACTCTACTTAAGTACGGTAACGCTTAAATAGAGTTTTCGTGTATCTGTACTTAAGTAGATGTAATAATGGATACTTTCTACTTTTACTCCACTACATTTTACAGTAAGTATCTGTACTTTCTACTTCACTACATTTCTACAAAACTGTCGCATTACTCGTTACATCCAAGTTGCATTGCGCTTTTTTCCATTAAAATGTGAAGTTCAGGGACATAAGGTGGCGCCGTAAAAACCAAGCAATAACGTGACTTACGTGTCTGTTGTCACCCATCGCCTCCCCCTTTGCTCGCACACGGAGCTCCAAGAAATGTGCAGCAGTTTTCTCTGAGCGGGAGAAGATGTCTGTCTGATCGATAATAGCTGCATAAATCATAAGATATGGCGACATGTAAAATCAGTCGCCATATCTGATTTTACATGTCGCTTTCACAGACTGTGGGGACTTCGTCCAACTTTTAGCGTCACTTGGAAGGAAAGCTTAAAGAAAGGTAAGCTCCGTGGATGTGATGCTAGCAAAGCTAGCTGTACAGAGACATGTTGCATCCACGATGAAAAAAAGGTGTCACTCATGTGCTGAATTAATGTGTGTTGACTGAGGTGTCGCATTTAATGGGCAACGCTGTGACCAAAGTCTGCAACATCGTTCCTGAATATGACATTCAGGAACGATCCGATTCTTCTGGACGGACCTTTACAAAGTCCTAAAGGACTGAAGCCTCACTTAGAGCCGTTCT